>NW_026712312.1:3088577-3688577 GCF_030504385.1 Musca domestica
TAATATCCTAAGCAATCTGGCAATATAAGTCGATTATTTAAGTAGATTATAAACTGGTCTTGCATTCATACAAGCTACAGTAAAGTTAATTTATAATGGAAGTTATTTTATAACGTACTTTAATGGCACACAAAAAAGATTACATTTCAGGGCATATGTTACTAAATTGAAACCGATTTCACAATACCCCTGCCACATTGTGGCAATTGCGGTTATGTGTCACCTTTGAACTTTGTTCAATTGTTTAAAACCATTGTAAGTCCTATAATCAACTAGTCCCTGTTGCAATCAAACCGCAATCCTTTTTCGAAAAACTCGTAATTTCTATGAAAACTACTGGAATATCCGCGGCGGGACATCACAAAAAAATTATGCCATGTAACTGATAACTTCTATAAAGTTGCTGCACCGGAAAAATTACAATTATGTTTTAAATAGAAAAATAAACAAATTGTTTTTTTTTCTCTTCAAAAATGTTTGTAATCCAATGTCCTGCCTTGGTTGGGAGACAAAAAACAATGGCTGCACTCTCCCTCTCTCTATTTATATTCTGTTACAAAATAAAATCTAAAAACAATTAAAATAACAATGGAAGCACTTAAAGCCCCTTTCGATAAACTCTCCGGCGTGGTGCATTCATTAACTGACCACTGGTCAACCAGAACAAATACGATATTCCACCAATGCAAACATGGGACAGGGATAGCCTAACACCAAGGGGTCCGGTTCATCACAATGGTCAGTCGGTAAGTATGTTTTGTAATCGAAACTGCTGCTGTTGTGTCATAAAACTGCAACGACTTTTCAATTAAAAAATTAAAGCTATGAAATTGGAAGAGCTCCGACGGACAATCAAATGTAACGAAAAAAGGTTAGAGGCAATAAAAAAGGCCATTGATAGTTTTCCTTTCTTTTGGGAGTTGACCATTTGTGACGCAGCAGTGTTTTCCCCGAGTCACTTCTAAGCGAGTGACAAACCATTGCAAAAGGGATTTAAGAATCTCTAAGACAATAGAAGTAGACAATGGTTGTCTTGGGATCAAACGGCTAGATAGGGTGGACATTTTCATGCTGACCATCAGCAATGGATTGTTTGTTTTATGGAAATGATCTGATGCAATGAATTTGTGATGTGATGATCAAAAAAAGGTCAAACTTGACTTGATTAAATTACACACAGAATAAACAACTGGTAAAGCAGACAATGAACCCCTCTCCTCCCTTTTCATGGCTTTGGAAAAACTTGACCGTTGGTCACTGTACACGCTCTTCAGGTTTGGGCGACAACACACTCGAGGACGACAATACCAGCAGCAGCAGCAGTGGCATTGCAACGGCCATTATCAGGCATTTGAATTTGATTACCATGGACAATGGAATTTGATAATCTCCTGGGTAAATACAAATCACAGGGCAACAAACTAACCCCGTCCCCGATGACCGGACAATGACAGGCCAACCCTAAGTAAGATTTAATACTTGAACCCTGGAGCGGGAAAATTTTGCCACAACAACGATCCTAGACATGAGATATAAGGAGTAGAAGAAACTAAAAAAAGGATGACATGGGGTTCTTAAAAAACGCACAATGTTACAACAAGTCTGCAGTTTTTTATTGAAACAAAGAAAGAAAGGACAGACGTAAGGACTTCCATCATCATTGTTCATTCATAACCGTTCCAGTTATGACATGCAAATGAAGATAAATGATTTACATCGCAATTTGCTGTTTAGTTTGGGTGTCTGGATGGCTGGCTGGTCATATTAATATTTCATGCATATTTTATTTGTTGTTGCTGTTGTTAGAAAATAGAAAGTGCTAAATAATTTGGAAATCAGTTTCCATTATCCTTTTTCTGTTTCTTTCCCAAGGCATCCTTTTTTTGTATACAGTGAAACGAACTTTCAAATTTCATGCTTAAATTAAAATTTACAAGAGAAATGTTGACGGTTTGAAAAGGGTCATCCTCATCATCACCATTGACTACCACAAGGAAACTATTAAGAAAAATCCCCTGCGGGCTATTGATGCTAGGATAGAAAAAAAGAAATCCTTTAGAGGGTACCACATCCCTAACGAAGGCAAATGACCAACACAAACGGCAAACGATGCTTCAATGCAGTGTAAGGAACAGAATAGCTCAAAAGATCATCAACCGCATCTTTGGTGTGAGAGCAGAACATTTTCTCTTTACTTTTAGGAAAACTTAAACATATGGAACAATTCGCTGGAAATCTGAAAAGTACACCAAGAACTAAAAAATCAAATCCTACATTAATATTAAATATTTTTTGCAAGATGGTTTCCTAACAGCTACGAACATTAATTACCAATTATTGCATATTCAGTACAGAAATGGAACTAGCATATAATAAATTCCAAAACTGGGCAATATTGATCATTTTCATTTTAAAATATCAATTTGTTGTCTCTTCAAACAATTTGGGGCTGAAGTTAAAAACTTGAACCACTAATTGGAAACTTGTTGAAAGGAGAGTTGCAAATATGACCCGAGAAACTAGTGGTTCCAATTTTTTTTGCCAAAAACCTACATTTACATGGGTTAAAAAGCTTAAAGACGGCTGGAGATTACCATTAAAGGCGTTAATTTGTTAAGAATATTTCGTCGAAAAAAATACTCAGACCATGACAGAAGAATACAGGTAGATGCATAATGCTTGGGAGCGTTGATATGTTAAAAAAAATTAAATGTTTTTTTTTTTTTTTTTAAATATAAGTAGATTTTTATATTTATTCTTATACGACGTCATTCGAATGTTATTATAATTCGCGTTTTTCAACAATTTTTACAAAATTTTGTCGAAGGCTGTAGTAACCACTGCGAACTTCAAATACGAAATTTGAAACGATTCCGGTGAATAATATCTCTAAAATCATCAAAATAGCGAACATTTGAAACGATTCCGGTGAATAATATCTCTAAAATCATCAAAATAGCGAATATCGGGAGTATTGTTATATGGGAGCTATACGGAGATGTTGACCTGCCGAATATTAAGAGGTACCGTTATATCGGGGCTATACGAAGACGTGGGCCTTCAAAGGTATGTTTTTTGTCATAGGTTGTATTACTCATTAAGATCATCAAATGTGGAGTTTGAAACAATTTCGGTCTATAATGTTGCTAAAATCGGAAACTATCGAATATTGGGAGACACCGTTAAATGGGGGCTACACGAAAACGTGAACCGACATGGCTCACTGATGAACCTAAGCCTGCCTACTGGCAAAATACAAATGTGTGCAAAATGAAAGCCTTCCACCTCAATTATATTTTCTGAGCTTAATGTAGCCCACAAAAAATAGTCTAAAGATGTTGAATCGCACGAACACGGGTCGTCAATTGATCGGTCCGATTATACCAAAACTTAGACCTATATGCACAGTTCTCTGCAAGGATGGAAATACATACTTCCAATTTACAGCAAAATTCGGTTTGAAATTGTGAATAAAACACCCAAAACACCTTAAATCTTCCGGTACAGTTATACCAAAACCTGGACCTATATAACCCATTTCCAATACCAACAAGTAAACTAGTAGCAGTCGGTTTTGCCGACAGATGTATACCCCTAGCCTTGAGTTATGGCTATTGAAACTGTTGACCCTTTATGGGGGAGATTGATATGATCTAATACTGATATAAATATTACAACGTGTCAGATTTGGACTATGTGGACCACTTCCTATACTTTATATGAGATATGTGCAAATTTTGGAAAATGTGAAAAAAATGCTTGAGGTAAAAGATATAGCGGACCGAAGTATTTCATTTTCATACTTCATCTAATACAGATAAAAAAATTGGTATGTGCCAATTTTGGAGGAAATCGAACATTTATATCCAATTTATGCGAAATCATAAGTTTTGATAAACCACTTATTCATGTCAGATTTCTGGCTTCGGGAAATATTTAGATATAGCAAGTTGTAAAGAAACGCAAGAATTACAAGAAAAACGAACATTTACATCCAATTTACAGGAAATCATAAATTCAATATTCATGTCAGAATTCTGGTTTAGAGAAATATTTAGATATAGCAAGTTGCAAAGACTTATTTCGCAAGTTATGACAGATAAAAGTATTGAAAATTGTGACCCTTTGTGGGGAAGGTACCAGAAGGAATAGTCTGATCTCTAGCATCTGTAAAACAGATCTTATATTGATGTCTCAATTGAATCGGATGTTTATTTCGCGTTTTTATGAGGTTCATGTTTATTCAAAACCATTGTGGTTTCCGACATTTCAGCCAGCATTTCACGGATAAAGGCTTCAATGTTGTCTTCCAACGGCAAGTTAATACATGTAAGATTATCAAAATACGAAATATTTGGTGGGCCTGTATTGCTATTGACCTCTATCTGCCAGAGAAATCTAAATAACAATTTTCAGAATATTCCGTTGAAAAAAGTAAGTAAAATTATATGTACCTACAATTTTCTATCATTTATTTAATGCAAAAATCGAAAATCAAACTTGTGATTTAGTTGGTCCACTGGTGATGCAGAATGTATTTCCTTGTATTACATTTTTCGGGGCTTGATAATAAATTATTATTATTATTATTATTGTGATCTTAAACATTTTGTACTTACTCATTTTAATAAAGACTTGAGAATTAGACTTACCTGGAACGAAAAAAAAATTAATAAACTAAAATTTTTATTACACAAGTGTTTTATTAAAATGTGAATTTAAACGAGTAAAGAAATCCTGCAGTACGACCGGGTTTAACTTTTAATACCCTCCACAATGAGAGAATGAAAACATTTGTCCGAACGAATGCATCCGCTTCGAGTTCATATTGCTTATGAAGACTTCAAAGCTGTGGTACTGTAAAATGAGGACCATATCGTAATATGGACCTGAATTTCAAATAAACGTAGATTATAATGAAGCGATGTCGTTGAAAAATGCGTAAAATCAGGCTAACGTAAACCTCCCAATATTTTTTTCGACACACGATCAGGTGTAAAGATGGAATATATCGGACTGAAGGCGTAGTCCACACAAAGAGGTCACAATTTTGAAGTATAAAGAAATGCGGAAAAAAATTGTTTATCTTTTATCGCAATTTCGCTCAAACTTGGTATATTTTACTTTGATCCACTATATCTGGTATCTCACGCAAATTTCAACATTTTCCAATAATTAACATACAGGGTAAGATGAAAAAACTGCAACCAAATTGCTGTCATTTGAAAGCCACTCGTCCGACAGCTGTTAACATTATTCCAGTGACAGCTCATTACATTGTTTACAAGCGTACTAAAGCATTTAGGTGAGAATTTTTCAGAAAAAAAGTTATTCGTGATGGGATTCAAGCGTGATAATGTGATTTCTTTATATTTGGCAGGAAAACCACAAGTGGCTGTCGTTAGTGCACTCCAGCAATTAAATGTGAATAAATCTTTTGTGTCTCGTATCATCGCTCATTACCGTGATACTGGTAGCGTAGCTCGACGTCAAGGAAGTGGACGGAAGAAAACAGCAACATCAGCTGAATTGGTTCGAAAAGTAAACATATCGCAATATTCCATTCGGCAATATTGGAAAATGAGCCCCAAAAAAGTGGAAGAACTTACACCGCAACCGAAAGAAAAAAGACTCAAAAGAGCTAAAAAGTTGCTTCGCCAAAGAGGTCAGCTGAAAATGTGCACCTTCGGTTGGCCACCAGAACTAAAGCGCCGTGCCTGGAGATGGTGTAGACCGCCATAACAGCCAATGGTCGCTCTCCGCTCGACAGTGACATCAGAATAAATGTCGTATATTATCGCGAAAATATTCTGGAGGGTGTATTACAACCTTGGGCACGCAAATATTTTGGCCGCAGACCTTGGTCATTCTAACAGGACTTAGCACCATCGCACTCAGCACGCGCCACGCAAGAATGGTTACAAAATAAGGTTTCTCGCTTCATTTCCAGAGCTCAATGGCCACCAACATCTCCGGATACCAATCCGTTGGCATCAGAATAAAAGCCGAATTTTATCGCGAAAATATTCTGGAGGGTGTATTAGAGCCTTGGCCACGCAAATATTTTGGCCGCAGGCCTTGATCATTCTAACAGGACTTAGCACCATCGCACTCAGCACGCGCCACCCAAGAATGGTTACAAAATAAGGTTCCTCGCTTCATTTCCAGAGCTCAATGACCACCAACATCTCCGGATACCAATCCGTTGGCATCAGAATAAAAGCCGAATTTTATTGCGAAAATATTTTGGAGGGTGTATTAAAGCCTTGGGCACGGAAAACATTTTGACGGCAGACCTTCGACTTTCCAACAGGACTCAGCACGATCGAACTCAGCACGCGCCACCCAAGAATGGTTACAAAATAAGGTTCCTCGCTTCATTTCTAGTGTTCAATGGTCACCCAAATCTCTGGATACCAATACGTTGGACTATTGTATCTGGAGTATTTGGTAAGCAAGGTTGGCATTAAAAAAGTGTCAATCACCTTAAACAAGCGCTTTGCCGGGAATACCGCAGAGCAACATTCGGGCAGCGTGTGACAGTTTCATTGGCCGTTTGAAGGCCATAATACGTGCCACAGGTAACCAATTCGAATTTTTTGCTTTCATTCAATAAAATTAAAAAAAAATGTAGCAATTATGGCGTTTGATTTTGTTGCAGTTTTTATCTCACCCTGAATATCTCATATAAATTGAAGGAGGTAGTCGGTATAGTCCAAATCTGGCACATTGTAATATTTGCCTTAGACTTAGGTCAACTACGTAATGGACAATAGTGACCCACTCCTTCGGAACCCCACCCTTGAAAGGTCAACATTTTGAATAATCTAAAGATTTGGTGTGAAGATGGAATCGGTCCCCTCCTTCTCGTCCACACCCACAATGGGGTCAACATTTTCATTAAGAGTTTTTCTTTAATTTTTCTAAATCGCAATATTTTATTAGATATATGTTTTCAATAAAATGGAAACATTCTGCGACTTCTAGAATCATGGATATTGCAGTACAATATTGCACAACAATCCCCTCCACTTTTTTATATTTTTTTACAAAAAGTATGTCACAACAATGGAAAAAGTCATTTTTTATTTTTTGAGCTGTAAAAAGTGCCTCAAAATTTGTGAAATTAGAATAAATGTTGAGCGCATTGCAAAGAACCACCACCGCCAGCACTCAAAGTCTGCTGATCATCAAAAACTTTCCAACAATGGGGACGTCGCGTCTTTTGTAATCGTCATCGTCGTCGTTATTACAATGACGGCAATACAACACTCCTACTTCTTCTGGGCAAACAAATAGTAAAAGTGGTTTTTGATACGAGGCAGAGAGACTGACTGAATGGATGGATGGCTGCACATGGCCGCGAACACTTCAGGAAGTGAAGTGAGGAAAGAAAAATGCATTTTGCGCTAAAGAGAATTTGGCTCAACAAACGATAGAAGACGACACGTCGTCCAGACATCAGCACTTCCACACAATGCAAACTTATTGTTAGATGGACGGACGGACGCTACGACACACATCAATAACAGAAATCTTACAAAGCGCAACAACACAATGCCCCTCCTCGCGAAAGGACAAACTACTTGGGAACAATGAAATAAAATGAAATTATATGGCATGGGCTTACAAAGCGCACAAAAACGGAACAAAAAAACAGCAACACAAAGTCAAGAAAAAAAGCGGAAATAAAACAAAAAGTCATCATGCCAACGATGACGACAATGATGATCAGCGAAAAAATCTAAGAAAATTTGAAGAGCCTGGTAGGTAAACAACCAAACTAAAAAACGGAATTGTTCAGTTATTATTGTAGCATAACAAAAGTCAGATACTTTTGAGGGGAAAAAGTTGGATGTAATCAATTATCAAGTGCTTTATAGAATTGTAAGAAGGCAAGGCACAAAAAAAATACAATTGAAAATTGAAATAAAAAATTGCCACTTTTTTGGGTAGAAAAAGCGCAGACGTTGTAAATCTTACAATGCAACATTGCCAACATTTTGTGGCATTGTAACAATTCTTTACCTCAATGTCATACAAATAAAAAAGGAAATATCAACCCTCATATCTTTTTAATTGATTTATTGAAAACGGAAAAGAAGTACACATTTTGTATTGTTGTAAAGTTTCGGTAATAGGGTATGAATTTCAAATGTATTTCTCAATCATTCAAGTGGAGCGCTGCAAGTCAGCTTTTCAAGAAGTTGACAATTTTTTTTTTGTTTCATTTGCAAGTGGTCGTTTCCAAAGTGTTACTGGAAATTGCAGAGAAAACGGCAAATGCGGTCAGAAATCACTAGAATATAGAGAAAATCCGAAACTAAACAATTAAAAAGACAGTAATTTAGGCCGGCAGGACTTTGAACTCACTCCACCATTTGGATGAAATTTTCGAAAAAAAAAACGTTTAAAAATATTGCTAAATCATAAAAATACCGAATAATGGAGGGGGTACCGATACATTGGGCCTATAGAAACACGAGGACCTGTAAATGCAATTTTCGTCATAGTCCAGTACCATATTCAAATGCAAAATTTTAAACAACATCGATAAATAATACCGAATATGAAGAGGTAGCGTAATATGAGGGCTTTCCGAAGTCCTAGGCCTGCATATGAAATTTGCTGTCATAGGCTATAGTATCCATTAACAACTTCAAATACCAAATTCGAAACAATTCCGGTGAATAATGTCGCGAAAATCATCAAAATACCGAATATCTGGAGGAACAGTTATATGGGGTCTATACGAAGCCCTGGTCTTGCATATGCAATTTTCAGTCACAGGCTGTAGTAGCCATTATGTACATAATATACGAATTTTAAAACAATTCCAGTGAATAAAGTCGCTAAAATCATCACCGAATGTAGGGAGGTTCCGTTATATGGGGGCTATACGAAGGTGTGCACCTATACAGGGTGAGATAAAAAAAGTGCAACAAAGTCAAATGCCATAATTTTTACGTTTTTTTAAATTTTATTGAATGAGGGAAAAATATGTCGGAAATAGCCTCAAATTTTAGAATATGTTTAGATTTATTCGAATTGGTCACCTTTGGCACGAATAATGGTCTTCAAACGGCCAATGAAACCGTCCCATTTTTTTGGCCCATTCCCGGTGAAGCGCTTGCTTGAGCTGATCGACACTTGGTATTTTTTAGTGCCAACCTTGCCAAAATACTCCAGACACAATAGTCTGGATTGGTATCCGGAGCTTTTGGTGGCCATTATGCGCTGGAAATGAAGCAAGGAACCTCATTTTGTAAACATTCTTGGTGGAGCGTGCTGAGTGCGACGAGGGTGAGTCCTGTTATAATGTCCAAGGTCTGTGGCCAAAATATTTGCGTCTAAGGCTCTGATACACCCTCCACAACAATTTCACGATAATATTCGGCATTTATTTTGATCCCACAATTAATACGAGCGGAGAGCGACCGTCGGCTGTTATGGCGGCCCACACCATCACCATGGCCGGCGCTTGAGTCCTGGTGGCCAACCGAAGGTGCACATTTTCTGCTGACCTCTTTGGCGATCATTTTGTTTGTTTACAAACTGCTGGACAACGAATGTTTTCTCATCGGAAAACCCCAAATTCGGCAGTTCACCACTTTCAGCCAAGCGAAGCAACACTTTAGCTCTTTTGAGTCTATTTTCGTTCTGTTGCGGTGTAAGTTCTTCCACTTTTTTTTCATCTCACGAGCCATTTTCGGCCACTGCGACGCGGGTTTCGAGCAAGTCGCTTTTTTACTTTTCGTACTATTTCTGCTGATGTTGCTGTTTTCTTCCGTCCACTTCCGTGACGTCGGGCTACGCTAACAGTATCACAGTAACGAGCGATACGAGGTACGAGACACAAAATATTTATTCACATTTAAATGCTGGAGTGCTCTAACGATAGCCACTTGTGGTTTTCCGGCCAAATATAAACAAATCACACTATCTCTTTTTTTCTGGAAAATTCTTACCAACATATTTTGGTCGCTTGCAAATAATGTAATGAGCTGTCACTGGAATAAGTTTAACAGCTGTCGGACAAGTGGCTTAGAAATGACAGCAGTCTGAAGTTGGTTGCAGTTTTTTTTATCTCACCCTGTATCTGAATCTAAACAAGTAAAACCACACTAATTTCGGCCGGACCGAACTTTGAATGCACTACACCATTTGGATGAAATTTTCGAAAAAAAAACGTTGAAAAATACTGCTAAAATCATAAAAATACCGAATAATAGGGGGGTACCGATACAATGGGCCTATAGGAAGACGAGGACCTGTAAATGCAATTTTCGTCATAGTCCAGTACCATATTCAAATGCAAAACTTTAAACAACACCGATAAATAATGTCCCTAAAATCATCATAATACCGAATATGGGGAAGCAGCATCATATGAGGGCTTTCCGAAGACATGGGCCTGCATATGCAATTTTCTGTCATATGCTGTAGTACCCATTGGAAACTTCAAATACGAAATTTGATACAAATCCTGTAATTAATGTCGCTAAAATCATCAAAATGTCGAACATCTGGAGGTACAGTTATATGGGGGCCCTGGCCCCGCATATGTAATTTTCTGTTATATGAATGAAGTACCCACTAAGAACAGTTATATGGAGCCCTGGCCCCGCATATGTAATTTTCTGTTATATGAATGAAGTACCCACTAAGAACCTTCTGAACTTCGACACGAATATTATGGCAAGTGTCCCGAAAATGTATATTGCTGGAAGAATGTCTTCTCCTTTCTTACTTCTTTCAAAAGACAGAACCAGGGCACCTCCCGTTCCATTCCTTCTGGTGCCTGCTCTCCGCATAGGGTTCAAGATATGGTAAAACGATCAATAAAAGCGAAATAAACATCCAACTCTCTTCAAATTTCACACATACAAATATTTTTGCTGACACAGGATCTGTTGTGAAGATGATATGCATCTGCGAACTTCTCTGGTACCTGTCATTACTTGCGAAACAAGCCGGCGATTCTTTACAACTTGCTATATTTAAAAATTTCTCTAGAAATGTGATATAAATATGTAATTTTTGGGAATTTATGATTGCCCATAAAATTGGATATAAATGTTCGATTTCCTTCAAATTTTTTTCCATACCAAAATCAAAATGTGTGCCATATATTATACGCAACTAGACCCTGCGTATAATATATGAATACTTCCCTGGACTCTATTTGTACTTTTTATAGATTTTTTATAGAATTTAACAATTTAAAGTCAATTTTTCGAAAAAAAATGAACTAATAAGAATCCCTCCTTTTTTACACATTCCCCGACCGAACCTGACTGTCCATCAAATCAGCAGGTTGCTATTGCTTCAACTTTGGTGACTGTTTTTTTTTTTTTTTTTTTCTTACTGCCGTCTTACGAAAAGCAAAACGACAACAAATATCCTAATTGTTTAAGTAACATGCGGAGAACAATCCTTTTCTCCTACGGAGCACACACATTGGCACGTACGAATTTAAAAATAGAGAACGACACTAGCTTGTTGCATGCCCAACATTTTGCACAGTAGGAGAGAATACAACGCTATACATACATGGCACATTCTTAAAGGACATTTTTGTTAAGAAATTATTTTGAATTATCCCATCCGTTGCCATTGCATTTGCCGCATTTAAAACGAAAGGGTGCCACAGCAGTGGTTTTTGTGGTGCTCGCCACGACATCCGAGACAACGAACGAACGACCCGTATATAAATTACAAAATTGACATATATTTCCGTTAAATTCTTACAACAATAGTAAACAGCAACACAACACCAACAAATCAAAGTTCGGTGGCATTTTTCTTCAGTAATTTCTAGTCCTTAGAAATTAAAGGAGAGAAAAAAGAGTGCAAGGCATATGGATAATAAGAACGGTTTGAACAATAGTGGAAATAAAAGTCCTTTTAGCAGGAAGGAGTATTTATTTATACAAAATTTCGGTGACATTTTGTGGTTTATTTTGTGAAAAAATGTCGATTCCCTAGAGAAGCGATCAATCATCCAAAGTCAATGAAATGGATATTAAAGTTTAGTTCCTTTTTGAATCCGCAGAGTATACTTGCCCCAATAAAACATAACTTGAGCAAGTTATAAAAAATCTGTCAGTTTTGCCGACAAATGTATACCCTCAGGCAATGTTCGATTATTTAAATATATTTTGACTTCTGTGGTGATTATTCAAATTGTTGGCCCTCTATGGAGTATGTTCCGTAGAAATTGACCAATATTGTTCTTATCTTATTGGACCTAAATAAGTATGATAAAAATATTGCGACGTGCCAAGTTTGGACTATACTGGTTACTACCTTCACTGAGATATGAGAGATATGTGAGGTACCACACATATAAAAATATTGGAATGGACAAAAAAAATTGAAAATTTATATTCAAGTTTATGCGAAATCATAAATTCCATATTGATCTCAGGTTTCCGGATGAGGGAAATATTTTGATATAGCTAGTTCTAAAGAATCGCTGAATTGTTTCACCAGTTATGACAGAACAAAGTAATGAAAATTGTGACCCTTTATGGGTGAGGTACCAGAAGGGGTTGGCAGATATATATCATCTTCACAACAGATCTTGCCTTAGCAAAAATATTTGCATGTGTGAAATTTGACAAGTTAAAAAACACTAAGTTCGGCCGGTCCGAACTTTGAATACTCTCCACCATTTGGAACAACAGCTTCACAACGGATCTTGTGTTAGCAAAAATGTTCGTGTTTGTGAAGAGAGATTTTTGTTTATTTATCTCTCTCTTTATGCGTTTTGTTTTTCAAAATCTTGAACCCTATGTGGGGGAGGTGGTATCAGAACAACTTCTCAACAGATCTTGTGTTGATTTGAGTAATATGAAATCTTGTGAGTCTGAATGGAATCGGATGTTAATTTAGCGTTTTTTTTTTTTTTTTTTGAGAGCTTGATGGATATTCAAAATGTTGACTCTTTATGGGGGAGGTACCAGAAGGAATGGTCTGATCTCTACCATCTTCATAAAAGATTTTGTGTTGATAGAAATATTGAAATGTGCCAAGTCTGAATGAAATCGGATCTTTATTTTACGTTGTATGAGATTCATGGATATCCAAAATTTTGACCCTTTATGGGAAAGTACCAGAAGGAGTAGGGCGATATATTCCATATTCACACTAGTCCTTGGGTTATTAAAAATATTTTTTTGATGTGTGTAATTGGAACACAATCGGAATCTTATTTAACATTTTATACGAATTATAATAATTCGAAAAATTTGGGGGGAAGTACATGAAAGAGTGGACCGATGCTGTCCATTTTCGCACCACGCCTATCACCGATGCAAATATTAGAATTCGCAAAGGTGGAGCTAAATCGGATTATCCCTTCTCTGTCTGTGCAGTATTTTTTTTTTTTTTTTTTTTTTTTTTGAAAATGTCGTTTTTTTGGGAAGGTACCAGAAGGAGTGGATCGATATATTCCATCTTCACACCATACCTTGTGTTTAATTTGGAGTTCATCGAACTTTTACATTAGATTTTATAAGAGTTATAATTATTCCAAATGTTGACCCTGTGTGGGAGGTACTTGGTGGAGTTTACTGATACTGTCCATCGAACGACAAAAATATTGGATCTTGCTGAGTTTGCACAAAATCGAATGGTCCTTTCGCTTTCTATGAGGTAAATTATTATTTGGACCTTTTGTAGGGGAGGTACCAAAAAAAGTGGGCCGATATTACTCATCTCCGAACTCGATCTGAGTTTGACAATAATACCAAAATTTGCCATCCGATAAGGTCTCTGTTAGTAACTGGAATTGAGATATGGAGGTGATTTTGGAAATGCGTACGACAATTGTTGTTATTGTACCACATATTATTAATTTTGGATCACTGTTGGATGGAAAGATGTAGATTGTTTTGGATATGTGTCCTCAATGTGGATATGTGTCCTCGATGAAGAAATAGAGCTGAAATTCCTAATTTTGATATGAAGGTAAATATTGGATAAAAGATTGGGATGTGGGTCCAATGTATAATGGTTTTACCAATATATTGTTGTAAATTGTGACAGAAATATCGGAATTCTGAAAATCGCCAGGTACAGTTATATTGACCAAAAGTTTAAAATGGATCAATAAAACACAATTTCAATACCAATAATTTTTGAAACAATTGAAATCAACCGACAGTTATGCAGACATTATTAAATTAATTTATAACTTTATTTTATTAAAATTAAATATTTTATGGCGTCACCGACGAATATTCTATATAAGAGTACTATTTTGTTGGTACAGGTTGTAACTTTTTGCACCAACAAACACTCAGTGGCATGTAGGTTAATATAATCACCATTTTTTTAATCAATCTGTACTTAAATTAGCTTCACACGTTCATTTGGTCAAAAGAAGTATTTCGTTAGCAGCACTTCTAAATTTTGGATGCTAAAATGTTAGCTTTCGATGCATTTCTTTATTAACATATTTCCTTCTTAAAATTTCCGGAACAATTTGTCTCACATTAGCTCTTTTATATTGCTTAAGTCCATGTTATAATTTTGTTACGATATTTTATACTTCCCGTGTCTACCTCAACAACCAATTATATTTTAGCAGTTAGAATTGCATAAAATTCGAGGTTATAAATTTACGTTGTAGATTTGTACCTTTTAGTGCTCTTTGTTCTACTTTTAAGGATTGGTTTTTATACCCTCCACCTTGAAACTTTGTCATTCCGCTTGTAACATCCCTAAATATTCGTCGTAGACCCCATAAAGTACATATATTCATAATCAGCATAAAATTCTAAGTCGATTAAACTATGTCTGTGTGTCTGTCCGTCTGCCTGTCCTTTTGTTGAAATCACGATATAGCCCACATTATTTGCCGCAGAGCGTCAAAATTTAGCAGAACTTTTTGTATTGTTTCTACGATGGTTGGTATTGAAAATGAGATATATCGGTCCACGTTTCTATATAACCGCCATATAACGGTACCTCCCAATATTCTGTATTTTGATGATTTACGTCACATTTTTTCACCGATTTGTCTAAAAATTGGTATTTGTAGCTCCGGTGGCGTAACTTAATATATATGTCCACGTTTTGTATAGCCCCCACATAATGGGGGCCAATTTTCGGCATTTTGCTGATTTTTGCCACATTAACCCGCGAAATTGGTATTGGTATTTAAGAAGATTTGGTAAATGACAATCCTTGAAGTATAAAACTGTGTATAGAGGTTCCCGTTTAGGTATGGTCCCCATATAATGGCCTCACTCACTTGATGGTTATTTTCAATAGCTTACTTCTATTAGTACACACTTTAGTTTAATGCGAACATTAGAAAACATTTGTGCCTATCATTTAAATGTCCATGGAAAAGGTCATGTACTTAACTTCAGAATTCTAGGCCTACTTGTCAATCCATGGTAAAATATGGCATAATATAAGTCATCCGCCTTCAACACAATTGGTAATGGACAAATCCAACATTTTGGTGGGTACATATAGAGCTTATAATGTGTAGTAGAGAATGTTAAAATTAAACCTTTATCATTCAATAAAATTCGAGAACAACTTTATCTGGGATATCTACGGTATCAAAAGATTATTTTCGGACGATGTTAGGGTCTAGCGAATGTTTTTCATTAACAAACAAAAAATTCCCAAAACACACTCCTTTGTTGTCGACGCGAATGAAAATAACTGCACAATGCGCCCTCTGGCAAGCGAGTGAAGAATTGGAAAAAGAAACGACATTTTTAAACAGTTTGAAAATCTTTGTAGCATTAGTTTGAAGAGCATGATTTGTATTTTTAAGTGTTTCCATAAACCACACAACATTTTATTTCGGTACAGGGTGTTCGTTGTCACCCTGTTATGTTTGTGGTAACTTGGGCGAGTTATAATTGTTTTGAGAATGAAGCGACTACACAGACGGCACATCCGGCGAATTTAGATAGAACGTAGTAACATAATTTTAGAGAAATTAAAACAAATCAATTCATCATAACTTTGATTTGATTTATATCAAAAAATTAGGAAAACACATTGGTATTCGTGTTTCTTCGTTCGCATACATCACACAAAAATAGACCTTGTGTATTGCGAAATGCGATAACACTATAGTAAATGTTTTAAGATTAAATTTGAATAAGTCTTTATTTCTCTTAAGAAAATATTGTAAAAACGAATACGAATACGAATGTTTACATTTTGTTGACAAATGTACAATAATGTTACTATTTTACGAAAAACTTAAATAATAGAAGTAAAAGAAATTAGTTCGGCCAGATGGAACTTTTAATACCCCCCTCCACCTTTGGGGAAAAGGAAACATTTTTATATGCAAGTATCCGAATTCAAGCGTGTTTCACTTTAAACTTTATATACCAGTGAGACCGTGTGGATAATGCCGATAAACTAATCAAAAAAAAAAAAAAACATAAAGTCAATAGGACCGTTATATAGGGACATACCAAAACGGGAACCTCTATGGACAATTTTATACTTCAAGGATTGTCATCTATCAAATCTTCCAAAATACCACATTTGAAACAATTTCGTGGGTAAATAAGACTAGGATTATACCGAATATCAGTGGGTATCGTTATATGTGCGATATAGGAAAACGTGGACCTATACATAAAAAAAGTTTCGCTACCGGAGCTAGTACTCATTATGAACAACAAATAGCAATTTGTAGACAAATTTGTGGAAAAATGTGGCAAAAATCATCAAAATACCGAATATAGGGAGGTACCATTATATGGCGGCTATGCCAAAACCTGGACCAATATATTTTCAATACCAACCATCCTAGACACAATACATTTTTTGCAAATTTTGAAGCTCTACGTCAAATAATGTGGTCTGTATCGTGATTTCAACAAACGGAAAAACAGAGAGACATCGTTAAATCGACTTAGAATTTTATGCCGATCATGAATATATATAAACTTTATGGGGTCCACGATGAATATTTAGAGATGTTACAAACGTTAATATACCCTATTTTTGAAGGTGGAGAGTATAAAAAAGGGCCACCTATGAATTTGAGCATATATGTACGTACAATATAGAAAGTTCGGTCAATTATGTCCCCGCCTTAACATTGCATGAGCTATATATTTTTAAAAGGAAGTTATTCGACAAATTCCTATTTTCTGGAATATATGACATTTTGGTCTAGAATAGGATGCTATGTCAGGCAAGTTCGAACTAAAAAGGACCAAGTATTCTACGTTTTAGTCTTTGGGCAGAATCTTAATTGGAGAATAATATAACTATATTCCAAGTTTGGACCAATTCAAATTTGTGAGAGAGGACCTTAAGAAGTGGACCGATACCATAACTTTTCATACCTCAGGTACTCGACATTTTTTGTAGGTTTTAATATCAGTAGGCTTCGAAATTATTACTCTATTCATAATTTAATATATTTGTATTGGTAAGGCTGTCTACGCATAAAGAAACCAAAATACAAAATTTCCGCCAAATCAATTGGAAAATTTTGGTCAAGCAACTCAAGATAGCTAAACTCAGAGATACCTTCCTTATTAGGACTATTCCAAATCCCTGACCTACATCGAAAATTTTCTGTGAAGAGATGTTCTACTTCCTGAAAAACCAAAACACCAAATTAATTGGAAATATGGACAATAGGCTTTGAAGAAGCGTACATTAAGTGGTACGGCCTGGTATACCAAAACGTGTACTCATTTTGATAGTTTTTAGTATCATCAGGACACAAAATACGAACATTTGGCACAATTTATTGGAAAATATGTCTTAAAAATGCTTGTGGAATACACCGGATATATAATCATATGTAGGCTATATCAAAAACTGGACCGATTTGACCCATATTTCGTACCAATGATTCTAAATGTTGTACAAATAGAATTTCTCACTTCCAGCTACTTTTTTGAAAATGTTCAAATGTGTGCGATGTACCAGATACAGGAGACCGAAGTATTTCACTTTATTCACATTTAAAGAAAAAAAAATAGAATTGGAATAAAAGTTAATCCAAAGTTTAATAAGAATCTATGGTTAACAAAAATATCGCAATCGCTGACTAGTTTCACATTATAGAAGGAGTGGACCGATAAATTCCATATTATCATCAGATCTCTGGTTTAGAGCTATATTCAGATAAACCAAGTTTTAAAAATATGCCTGACTTGTTTCACATGTTACGAGAGATATAATTACTCAAAAGTTTGATCTTTTGTGGGGAAGGTACGACAAGAAGTATCCCAATATATTACCAGATTTGAGTTAGTGGAAATATTGGAATGTGTGAAGCTTAGTATGAATCGAATGCTTATTTCATATTTTATGGTCGTTTTGGTTTTATGATTTGTGGATTGTGGAGGTGCCAGAAAGAAATTCCATATATTTGCACCAGATCTTGTTTTAATAAAATATACTGCGCTGCGCGAAATTTATTTCACATTTTATAAAAGTTATAATTATTCCGAGTTTTGACACTTTTTGGGGCAGGTACAAGGAGTAGACGATATCTACATTCTTTACAACAGATCTCGTGTTGATAGAAATTTTGAGAAATGTCGAGTTGAAAGAAATTGGAGGGCCACTTCGCGTTTAAGGAGCTTCAGCTACTATTTCACATTTTATAAGACATTATTATTCCAAATTTTGACCCTTTATGGGGGAGATACTTAATGGAGTGGCCCGATATAGCAGAAATTGTGATTTGAAAAGTTTGCACAGAATTGGGCCATTCTTTCTATAAGGTAAATTATGTTCTTTGGAAATTTTAATCTTTTGTGGGGGCAGGTACCAAGAGTGGTCCGATGTTGCCCATATCCCAAATCGATTTAACTTTAACAATAATATTACGATGTACCAAGTTTGGACGAAATCAGATACTCCCTTCGAAAGTTATAGTGCACACCAGCCAGTCAGACGGACGGACAACCTTAGATCGACTCTAAATGTCCTGAAACGGATTTGGGCCAAGGAGTCCTCACTGCCCGTTTTCAATACCACGCATTTTGAAAACAATACAGCATTTTGTGCAGAAATATGCTTCAATGCACTATTTGCCGAAGATTAGAAGCATGTGTTTCACCCATAGAAATTATTGAAAATAAATTAAAAAAAACAAAAAGTACAAATAAATATTTCTATTAATTATATTTATTTACAGCTAACATTTGGTGATCCAAATTATATGACGCATTATTTAAAAAATAGAAAAATAGTCAAAATTAAAACAATAAGCCAGAATGACAAATAGCTGTCAATGCATTTTCTCCGAATTGACAGTGGTTAATGACTATTAACGATACGGCTTCAATACAATATTGGAAACTGAGAAGAAAAACAAATTAGTCATGCAAGTTGGAGAGATTTTATGGGAAGATATGGCAGTTAAATGATAACAATTTCAAACGAAAACATAAATATAAAAATATTAGTAATAAAAACGAAAAATATTACAATTGCAAAGAAAAATTCCCTTCGTCTTCGCCTCGAAATATTGGGAAAACAACTCTGCTACTAATGACTTTAGCAGAAAACAAAACAACAACAAAAAAAAAACCAACAACAACTGCACGATGATGATTGTACTGCTATCTGAAAAAAAAAATACATTTTTAACAATTCTTTGGCTATATAAACAGTTGAGCAACAAAACTCTATGACACACTTTCGTCGAAAGCTATTGACAGACGACAACGACATGAACGCCGCCTCCAATCTACGAAAACGTTTTTCTTATCATCTTTTGATGGTTGCCTTGATTGCAAATTTGGCTACTGGGCTAAGTGCAGCCATTGAGGAGGATGATGATCTACCACGTGATTTATGGTGTATCGATGTTACCGAATTTGTAAGTAAATGACAATGAACGTAGGAATTTTATATATCCTAAATATTTTTTTTATTTATACAGTGCAACAGATATTTGGATTTACCCCGGCCAGAATGTATTGCCAAATTAAATGAAATTTGCATCGAGGAACCGTTGGTGCAAGAGAATGCAAGCAGTAATGGCGAGCAAAGTGTGGGAAACACCCAACCAAATGAGGAGCCTTCTCAGTCAGCCAATGAATCTCAACAAAGTGAAACCGATCCACCACAATGGTTACAAAATTTGGTTTCGGAAGTTTTTAACCCCAAGAATAGAATATGGAGAAAGTAGAAATACTACAACCAATAAAGCTATAATAAAATGAGAATGGTTTTCAATTTTTCGTAGCATTTGAAAATTCATTGTATTGTTGGGAAATGTGAACAATATTTGTATCTGTGTTTTATTGTACAATGCCAAGGGCCCCGGTGCTATTAGTCGCCGCAAAAACCTAGTCATAACTGTTGATTGCTTTAAATGTTAACATCATACTGTCGGAGTTGTTTTTAAGTGATCTATACTTTTTATACCCTCAGCCATTTGGCTAGAAATGGGATATATCATTAGATACGGCCAAAAAGATTTCAGATCCTAGGTCTCTTTGGACCAAATTCAGGACATTTGGAGTCGATCTAGCGATGTCCAACTGTCTGTGGAAATTACTCTAGCTTCCGAACGCAAAGAAGTAGGTTGATAAAATTTTACTCAAATGTTACTGCTGAACTTTTGGTATTGAAAATGGACCATTTAAGTGCACGTTTTGGTATAGCCCCCATATAATGGTATCTCCCTATTTTTGGTATTTTGGTGATTTAAGCTACATTATTCACCGGAAATGTTTAAAATTTGGTATTTGAAGGCCGTAATGGATGCCACAGCCAGGTTTTTGGAGTTCGTAATGGATACTACAGCCTATGGCAGAAAATTATTCGTGCAGGTCCACGACTTCGTATAGCCTCCATATGACGGTACCTCCCGATATTCGGTATTTTGATGATTTTAGCGTCATTATTCACCGGAATTGTTTCAAATTTTTTCAGCCTATGGCAGAAAATTCTTCGTGCAGGTCCACGACTTCGTATAGCCTCCATATGACGGTACCTCCCGATATTCGGTATTTTGATGACTTAAGCGACATTATTCACCGGAAATGTTTGAAATTTGGTATTTAAAGTTCGTAATGGATGCTACAGCCTATGACAGAAAATTGCCTGTGCAGGTCCACGTCTTCGTATAGCACCCATATAACGGTAAATCCCGATATTCGATATTTTGATGATTTTAGCGACATTATTCTCCGGAATTGTTTCAAATTTGGTATTTGAAGTTCGTAATGGATACCACATCCTATGACAGAGAATTGTTTGTGCAGGTCCACGTCTTCGTACAGCCCCAAAACAACGGAACCTCCCCATATTCGGTATTTTGATGACTTAAGCGACATTATTCCATGCGTTCGTATAACCCCTATATAATGGCAGCTCCCGATATTCAGTATTTTGATGACTTAAGCAACATTACTCACCGGAATTGTTTCAAATTTGGTATTTTGAAGAACGAATTGGATACTACAGCCTATGACAGAAAATTGTCTGTGCAGATGCACGTATAATTGCACCTATATTCGCCTTATACCCTTATTCGGTATTTTGATGATTTTAGCTACATTATTCAATTTTTTTTTTTCAAGTTTCGAATTTGAATATTGTAATGACTAATACAACGGCTACGTTCGGTATTTTAAAGATTTTAACAGAATTTTTAACGGATTTTATTTTTTTGAAAATTACCAAATTCGTTCCAAATGGTAGAGGATATTCAAAATTCGGCCGAACTTACAACTTTTTTACCAGATATACCCTCAGCCATATGGCTAGAGAGGGTACATATAATTTGAAGAAAACGTGCCTCAGACCTTAGGTCTCTTTGGATCAAATCCGTTTCAAGACATTTAGAGTCGATCTAGTCGATGTCCGTCCATCCGTCCGTCTATCTGATTGGTGCGCACGATAATTCTAGAAGGGAGTATGTGATTTGATCTAAACTTGGTACATCGTAATATTATTATTAAACTTTGATCGAGTTCGGAGATGGGCTATATCTCTCATCTCTTTCTTTACCTCCCCCACGAAAAGGTCAAAATTTCCAAAGAAAATATTTTATTGCACAGAAAGAGAAAGGATAATCCCATTTTGCTCCAACTTTGCAAATCCTAATATTTGCATCAGTGCTAGGTCAGGTGCGAAAATGAACACTATCGGTTCACTCCATCGATTACCTTCCGTACAAAGGGTCAACATTTTGAATAATTATAACTCTTACAAAATGTGATGTAAGACTTAGATTGCCTTCAAATTACACAATATTTTTATTAACCCAAGGTCTGGTGTAAGGATGAGATATATCGGTCCACTTCTTCTTGTCCACTTTGAATATCCATGAAGTTCATAAAGCGCGAAATTTCCATAAACATAAGGTATGTTATAAATATTGTAGAGGTCGGACTATTCGTTCTTGTACCTCCCCCAAAAGGTCGAAGTTTTGAATAACCAAAACAATCATTAAATTCGAAATATAATAGCATCTGGATCCCTTCCAATTACACAAATAACAATATTTTTGTTAACCCTAAGTCTGGTGTGAAAATGGGATATATCGGTCCACTCCTTGTGGTATCCTGTCTGGAGCCGTCGTTTGAGTTTTTACCGAAGAATTGGCTGTGGGTCTACATTGCGCTATGGTTTTACTATATCAACTTCTGTACTTTATATGAGATATGTGATAATTTTTGGGAAATGTTCAAATGTACGCAATGTACCATATACAGTGGACCGGAGTTTTCCACATTCTAAATTTAAAGAAAATCGAAAACTTATTTAAAATTCTATTGGGATTATTGTTAGCCAAAAGTTTACCCAGAATAAGTGGGCCGAAATATCTATAAGACTTATATAAAGGTCGATTAAAAAACAAACTTGAATGAAGTTGGGTGAAAATCGCTGACTTGTTTCGTCAGTTACGGGTTATAATTATTCAAAATGTTAACCCCGTTGTGAGGGAAGTACGGGAAGGAGTGGCCGATAAATTCCACATTCACATCAGATCTCGGGTTAAGAGAAATCTTTAGATAAACCAAGTTTGAAAACCCTTTTTATGGGAGGTACCAGAAGGAGTGGTCCTACATGTCTCATATTTACACCCAATCTTTTGTTGATAAAAATATTGGGATGTGTTATATTTGAATAAAATCGGACTCTTATTTCACATTGGGATTTTTATGAGGTAAATTAAAAAAATAAAAACAAAAATTCTTGTAAATTTCGACCTTTAGTGGCGGAGGTACCAGAATGGGTGGTCCGATGTTGTCCATCTCCGAACTCGATCTAAGGCGGACAATAATATTACGATGTACCAGGTTTGGAACAAATTGGATGCTCCGTTTGAGAGTTATCGTTACGGACACCACTAGATCGACCTCAAATGTCCTGTAACGGATTTGGTCCAAAGAGACCTAGAATCTTAAAACATTATTTCGATGAGACACGTTTTGGCCGTATCAAATGACGTGTGTATACACTCTGTAGCCTATTACTGAGGGTATACAATTTTGTCAAACTGAGTAAATTTTGAATTTTGGGTACTAGGAAGTGCCAAAACGAACTGTTGGAACGAATCTAAATTTTAAGGGGACGAAGTAGCAGGCACTTTCTAGTAATTATTATTTGATTAGAATTTCACCGATGTCGTTTTCCTCTCTTTTCTGGAAAACAATTCATGTCCAGCCAAAATATTTTAACAACATGGTAAAGTAAATAAATCTTGATCAGCTGACTGGAAGATTAATTCGATATCCGTCCGTATCAGTAAATCCCTCAACAAGTGAGAGGGGTCTAAATAATGTTTGTATTTGTATATTTGTATATTAAACGAATTGTTGCATAGCAGATTTAAGAATAATACTCTAATATGTAAAAGACTTAGCGTAGGTAGTATTCCTTTCATATTCAAAACAATTGTTTACATAAATGCTACTCGAATTCTCCACAAAATTCATATTTCGCCTTTGGCGATTTACGATTTATTATTTGGCAAATCTGAGAGTAAAGGAGACAAATATCAAATTCTTATTACTCGTGAGGTTAAACTTATATTTTTCTCATATTTTGTTTTAAGACTTTTAATTAATTTCTTGATTGATTTCCATATTTAAAGCAATCAAAAGAAAAAAATATTATTTTTAAAAATAAAACATATCCTTCGACTCAACTATAAGAGTGCAAGTACATAAAAAGCTTGAAGTCATGGCTAGGCATATTAATGTCAAAATATAATGGAAAACGACGGCTGGATTTTAGTGCGGCTCTGTAATTCCTTTGTGAAATGTCACAAAATAGGCCGTGCCATGACTTCAAGCTTCTTATGTACTTAGCCCTTAAGAGTTAATGACCCTCTCACGCTGCCAATTGCACTTTCCATATAAAGGAAAATATCAGCTCGTTATCATGAAAGCGCTCAAGCTGCAAGACAGCGATGCATTTATGGTCAATTCGATTGTAGAGCTCGAGACAGCAAGATGTTTTCCGGCAGCAATATTCTCCGTTTTATCTATCAGCTATTTGTGACAATTCTTCTGCTAAATATTGCAAGCGGCTACATTAACATCCAGCAACGGGGAGGATGTGTAAGTCAATTTTATTTTGTGAATTATTATTTTTTTTTTAATTTGTACGCATTTAATATTTATACAGTGCCAAAATCAAATGACAAAGTTCCCGAGTTCAATCAATCGCCGATGTCCTTGGAAGACTTAATTAATAATAATGTTATGGGAAATCGTCGCAGAAAATATTAAATGGAGTTTTTTTTCGAATTTTGTATAAGTAAAGAAAAATATAGAATATAACTGGAGTGATGTATTTTTTATAAACAAGTTAGAATGTGCCAGTGGGTTTAACGACGGACGTATGTATAGCCCCAACAAAGAGTTTAAATTTAATTTGCCCATCACAATGCGATGTGAAAAGTTTTGTGTTAATGATGGACTTTGTTCAGTATGAGGAACTCATTATTTTTGACGAGGTTGCAGAAATAATTTCTATATGAGTTATTTAAGGAAAAGGTACGGTAAGGAGTGAACCAACTTTGTTCGTTTTCGTAGCTGACTTAAGCGTAATATGGAGTTCTAGTGTTAAAGTAAATTTCGCGTTTTATGAGCTTCATGAATATTCAAAATGTAGAACACCTTTGTGTGGGAGGTACCCGAAGAAGTGGACCGATATTGTACAAAATACTTTGTACTTTGAGTGCGATCGACGCGCTGGGAAAATGTAGCAATAAAAGATAAATGTTCTAAAATTAAATATTTCCCAGCCGCCATAAAATATCACATGTGAAGAATTCGGCGATCTTGTGCGCTGACGCATACGATAATGTGTGAGATAATAAAGGTTATGACCCACACGCACAGATATCGATGCGCTCAGTAGCCACTTGAATGAGATGTCAAGCAGCCCTGCAATGTTCTCCACTCAGTATTAGAATAGATGAGAACAATTGTGTGGCTGCGACTAGGTTAAGTTAGATTAGTTTCATAATTATATTCCTAAAATAAAATCAGAACTGAAATAGCACCCTAACCATTCGGTCGTGTTTCTCTTCTCATCCAGATATATTCCATTTTCACACCAGACCTTGGCTTAATGCAAAAATTGTGTGATATGTGTAATTTGCAGACAATAAGAGTTATAATTATTTAAAATGTTGACCTTGCACTGATTTAAATATTAGGAATTGGAAAGTTGGAGCAAAAATCGGCTTATTCTTCCTCCATCTCTACAATAAAAAAAAAAAAAAATTTATATATATATATATATATATATATATATATATATATATATATATATATATATATATATATATATATATATATATATATATATATATATATATTTATATATATATATATATATATATATATATATATATATATATATATATATATATATATATATTTTTTTTTTTTTTTTTTTTTTTCTTTGAAAATTTGGACCATTTGGGGGGGAGTTAACAGAAGGAGTGGACCGATATTGCCAATGTTCGACATCGATATAAGTTTGATAATAATATTACGATGTACCAAGTTTTGCATCAAATCGACTCCAAATGTCCTGAAACGGATTTGGTCGTATCATATGATATATTACCCCTGTAGCCATATGGCTGAGAGTATAAAATGAGGCATATTTGTGTCACGTTTTTCAAAAAACTATACTATTTGATATTCACTCTGTTTGCGGTTTAAAGAAGGGGCACTTGGCAGGTGCTCTAAAACAACGCTGCTCAAAAGTCAGACCTCGCTCTCCAGTCCAATTTCTTTAATTTTTTTTTAAATCATCCAAAAATAATAAAATAATAAATTGTTTTAATAACAATTTTGGACAGCATCCAAGTTGGATAAAAACAAAGAGAAAATCTCATTTTTTTTAACTCATGTGCTAAGCTCACGATTTTGAGCAGTGCTGCTCAAGAACACATTTTAAATCAGCACTACCTATTTTTATTCACCAGCAGTTTAATTTCTATAGATGCTCTACGTGGACCTATATAGACGATGTTCTGCCATATAAGCCATTACGAACTACAAATACCGAATTTTAAACAAATTCGATAGAAAATATGCCTAAAATTGGCATAATACCAAATTTCCGAAGGTTTATTGATAAACCTGGAAGTATATAGACAATATTCAGCCACCGAAAATAGAATGCATTACAAACTCTAAATTATAAATTTCAAACAATTTCGGAGAAAAATTAAGTTTGCGTTACACTATACCGCCAAATTTCAAACCTCTATGCCAAATAATATGGGCTGGACGGCTCGTTAAATCAACTTGGAATTTTATTGTGATCACCAATATATATATACACTTTATGGGTCACAGACGAAAATTTGGAGGTGTTACAAACCAAATGGCAAATGTAATAGTTGGTGGAGAAGTTGCTAATTTTTTCGACTTAGACTCCAAATTAGGCAAAACCGTGCAACACAGACCCCACAACTCTGGAAGGTACCAGAAGAAATAAACAGATACTGCCCATCATTCGACTTGATCAAAGTTGTCAATCGAGTTAGATATAAATTGGAAATTGACTCCAAATGTCATTAATAGGATGTCGTCTATTAATACCAATTTGGTTTAGTCCTTCAGATAACTCGCCAACTAACGACCATATAAAGGGAAAAAAGTTAAGCTAAATATCTGACATCATCGTATTTTTATAAAATTGAAAACATATTCTGATATTTTGTGCCACCTCCTCTATAAAGAAGGGAGATTTCGACTATATCATTGTTTCGTTTTCACCAGGTGCTAAGACGTCATAAACGATAAAAGTTAAAAACCGCGCCCGTAGATTTAGAAAAACTTAGCACATCTACTTTGATTTTTAAGATGTGGTTTACGTCGACACAAACTTTTGGGCCATCCTAATAAATTAAATGGCCTTAAACTTACATAGTTGTGTATATGCTCATAGGCTAAGGATTTAAATTTAGTCGCAAACCGATAAATGTATTACTTTATTATTTTACACCCAAACATTCGAAAATCTCATTTTAACTAAGCATTAAAAATTAAAGAGACTGGTGCAAAGATAGGGTGCATTTAAACCCCCTAAAATATACCACCATATTGGGATCATTTTATCCACATGTATTTGTATAATTGATTTTGCAGAATTGATTTGCAGAAAAAAAAGACACAATGTAAATTTTCTTACTGCTGCACTAACGCTGTAAACATAATATTAAAAGTAAATATAATACAAAAAGTAATTACGAAATCTCAAATAACAAACGCTAGCTCTAGTCTTAGATTCACAATGCCTATTTATTTCAAGAACCCTACATGTAAGTTATTCTGTAGCCAGATAAACTTTCTACAATTTTAATTTAAGATTTCGATGCTTGGCTTGCATTTCAATATCCTTATTTTGCTGTCCAGCCGGTTCTCCGACACATCGATATGAATAGCTGAGACATCTCTTCGAACAGCATTCCCATTGGTGTTGGCACTATATTCAAGAAGAGAAAAAAAAATTAAAGACAATTAAAAATGAATATTAAATAAATCAGATGTTTACTTACATAACCACCACGAGGAACACATTGGGGAGCTTCATCTACGGGAACACCATCAGTTGCATGGATTAAAATTAACACCAATAAGCAGAGAAAAATTAGTGATAGAGTTTTTAACATATCCATGTTGGCAGATGTCCGACGAAGCCTAAACTACAAAAGGCGAATGATTCGTAATATCTATATAATGATGCGGTCTACTACCCAATACGCTTTCATCAATTCGAAAATATAAGTGAATTACAATTCATGAGGGTAAGGCCTACTTTATTTGACATTGAGTGTATTGTGAATTTCTCTTGTTTTCCATTTTTGGATTGTGTTATGACATAAATGCATGTATTTTTGTAATTTCGAAGGTTAATAAAAAATGAGAAAGTGATAATTAAAGGTATTGTAAAGATAATCGTAAAACTTAATGGCATAAAAGCGATATTAATATTATTAACATTACGTAATTGGGGACTGATGAGGACTGTGGTTGTGGTAAACAAAACAGTTTCCCTCATAAAAATAAATAAGCCGCATATACTATGTACGGCATATTTTTCTCAATTCGTCGTGGATCCAATAAAATGCATAATTACATTTTTGATCACCATTCAATAGTTAATCGATGTATAATGGCTAGGAAATTGATATTGGAAACTAACTACGTAGACCAACCATTGAACATATTTGTATAAGAATAGTACTTTGAAGAGTTAGAGTAGAATTTTCATTTTGAGGTACTTCACATCTCAAAATTTCTCTGGAAAAAATACGAAAGGTGACGATTAAAGCTTTCAGGGACGGTTGAGGCCTGCAGACATATCTAATGTAAGCCTACTAGTTAGTATAGCCCCCCACCTTAGGTCTCTAAGGATAGAAATACTCACATTCCAATTTAAGCTGTTTAGGGTCCTAGCCACACCTCACAGCATATTGGATCTAATAATATTTGATAAGGCAAAAATGTCTGTCTGGGCTCACATTGATACTTAGTATGAGAATTAATCCAAATTTGATGTATCGTAAGATTTCTATCAAACTTAGATCGAGTTCAGGTAAAAATATTGGTATGGACAAATTACAAGAAAATCGAACATTTATATCCAATTCCATGCGAAACCATAAATTCCATATACATCTTAGGTTTCAGGTTGGGAGAAATATTTAGATAGAACACGTCTTGTTTCGCATGTTATGACAGACAAAAATATTGAAAATTGTGACCATTTGTGGGTGAGGTACCAGAAAGGGTTGGCAGATATATATCATCTTCACAACAGATAGTGTTGTTAGCAAAAAAGGTTTGTGTGTGTGAAATTTGAAGAGAGTTAGATGCTTATTTTGTTTTCTTTTGTTTTTTCTCGTTTTGTTTTTCAAAATCTTGAACCCTCTGTGGGGGAGGTACCAGAAGAAATGTCCCGATCTCTTCAATCTTTATATCAGATCTTGTGTTTATGGAAATATTGAGACGTGCCAAGTCTAAATAAAATCTGAAGTTAATTTCGCGTTTTATGAGCTTCATGAATATTCAAAATGTTGACCCTTTGTGTGGGAGGTACCAGAAGAAGTATATTCCATTTTCTCACTAAACCTTGGCTTAATACAAATATTGTGATGTGTATGTAATTTGCAGACAATAAGAGTTATAATAAAATGTTGGCCCTTGGTCGGGAGGGTACTTGATATAGTGGACCTATATTGTCCATTTTCGTATCTGACCTACCACTGATTCAAATATTAGGAGTTGCAAAGTTGGAGCAATTTCGAATTATTCTTCCTCCTTTTGTGCAATAAAAAATATATATTTTTTTTTTTTTTGAAAATTTCGACCTTTTGGGGAAGTTAACAGAAGGTGTGGACCGATATTGCCAATGTTCGATCTAAGTTTGATAATAATATTACGATGTACCAGGTTTTGGACCAAACCACACAGACGGACGGACCACGCTAGATCGACTCCAAATGTCCTGAAACGGATTTGGTCTTATCATATGATATATACCTCTTGTAGCCATATGGCTGAGGATATAAAAAGTGGCATATTTGTGTCACGTTTTTCAAAAATTGATATTCACTCTGTTCGGATTAAAGAAGGGCCACAGGGCTGGTGCTCTAGAACAACGCTGCTCAAAAATCAGACATTTAAATCATCAAAAATAATAAAATTGAAATTAATAATTCGCTTTAATAATAATTTTTGACAGCATTCAAGTTTAAAAATATTGAAATGAATGAATAAATACAAAGAAAAGTATATAATATATAAAAATATATATAAATAATCTCGTTTTTTTAACTCATGTGCTAAGAAGAACACATTTTTAATCAGCACTACCTATTTTCATTCACCAGCAGTTTGATTTCCTTAAAATATTTTCAAATTGATTAAATTAAAAAGAACAACCACTCAGAAGTCGTTCTATCCGTTTAAATCGAGCGATCATCGAAGAAACAATGCCATCGATGGAATTCCGAAGAAACCCAAAAGAATGGCAAAGTTCAAAACCTCACGCTACAGATAGAACGATGTACCTCCTCATCGCAGGTTGATGGTTTTCCATTTTGCAATGAAAGTAATTGAAGACTGACTACAGAAATGATCCTGTGAAGTATAGTCTTAATTTTTCAACGCCAACGGTGAATGTTATTAGTATCGGACAATATAAAGTGAATGAGAATTATAACAGAAGAAGAAAAATTAAGAAGAACAAAAATGAAAACTGAATCCCAAATTCTCAAACAAAACTGTACGTTTTTGTGTGTCTCGTGACTTTTTATTTCAATGGGGATTACTCGTATTCATTGTTGTTGGGTTGGTTGAGGTATTCATTGTTGTTAGGTTGGTTGACGTATTCTTGTTGTTGTTGCTTTGTGGGTCTTTTGTTCTGATAAGCAAACACACAGAACAACCCCGAATAAGCAAGCAGTTGTTGTTGTTGTTGTGAATAATTTATTATGGGCGAGAGACTTTAGTATGCTTGTCTGCTACAGCTACAGTCGGCTCCACATACAGAATACATCAGAAAATAAATTTGGTAATGATGACTCGGTTGCTTTTGCTTAAAAATATATGCTTTTTAATATCAAATTAAAATAAACAATAAAAATAAGCCTTTCAATATCTCAGGCTGAAGAAAAGTTTGAACGACATTTTAATAAATGTGGCCCAATTATGGATTGGAGCGGAGTCTTAGCGTGTAACCAAATTTAATACTGCAAACTTGGGTCACATAATAGTTTAATTTTATTAATTTTTATTTCAGAAATTTGAAACTATTGTAGAATATTTTATATGGAACAAAGTGATATTATACCGAAATGACATATTCACACAAATTTGCCATAAAGCGGATTCGATTGTAAAATTAAATTACTTTTGTTCTGCCAGTATTCTTCAAATATTACAGTAGTTAAAAAGGAACGTAATATTTTGCTATACTTTCAGCGTATATTATACCATACGCTACATTTGTATTTAAAGACACACCAATGCTACATTTGCTGATCTGCATAGAATCATTCTGAGTTGATTTATAAATGTCCTGTTTCTCAGTTCAAGCATACTACAATGTTGTACTTATTATGCGATTGAGCTAACATTTTTCACAGTTCAATTGTTTGCCCCAAAATCAAACCTATTGAAATTGATTGCAGTCGATTCAGATTTAGATATAGTTCTCGTATACATAGGATGAATTTTTTAAATACCGGCAGTATGGAAGCAAGCCCATCACATTTGGAAAAAAACTGTCCAGATATAACTACAGGGTGATGTGAAAAAACTGCATCCAAATTCAGACTGCTGTCATTTCTAAGCCAATCGTCCGACAGCTGTTAAAATTGTTCCAGTGACAGCTAATTATATTGTTTACAAGCGTACAAAAGCATTTTGGTGAGAATTTTCCACGAAAAAAAATTTTCGGGATGGAATTCAAACGTGATTTCTCTATATTCGGCTGGAAAACCACAAGTGGCTATCGTTAGAGCACTCCAGCATTTAAATGTGAATAAATCTCGTACCACCGCTCGTTATCGTGATACTGGGAGCGTAGCCCGACGTCAAGAAATTGGACGGAAGAAAACAGCAACATCAGCAGAAATGGTTCGAAAAGTAAAGAAGCGACTTGACCGAAACCCGCGTTGCAGTGGCCGAAAAATGGCTCGTGGGTTGAACATATCGTAATATTTCATTTGGCAAATATTGAAAAACGAACTCGGGATAAAATAGACCCAAAAGAGCTTATGAGTTGCTTCGCTTGGCCGAAAGTGGTAAACTGTCGAATTTGGTTTTCTCCGATGAGAAAACATTCGTTGTCCAGCAGTTTATAAACAAACAAAATGATCGTGTTTACTTGCCAAAGAGGTCAGCTGGAAATGTGCACTTTCGGTTGGCCACCAGAACTCAAGCGCCGTCTATGGTGATGATGTGGGCCGCCGTAACAGGCGGTGGTCGCTCTTCGCTCGTATTAATCGTCCGTGGCATCAGAATAAATCCCGAATATTATCGCGAAAATATTCTGGGCACGCAAACATTTTGCCCGCAGACCACCCAAGAATGGCTACAAAATAAGGTTCCTCGCTTCATTTCCAGCGCACAATGGCCACCAAAATCTCCGGATACCAATCCCTTGGACTACTGTGTTCGGAGTATTTTGGAAAGCAAGGTTGGCACTAAAAAATACCAAAGTGTCGATCACCCCAAGCAAACGCTTCGCCGGGAATGGGCCAAAATACCGCAGAGCAACATTCGGGCAGCGTGTGACGATTTCATTGGCATTCAATAAAATTAAAAAAAAAATAAAAATTAAATATATAACACCAATATAAAAATTTTATGCGATTTGACTATTAAGCCCTTCAGAGCCGAAATATGTACTCTATAATTGATATTGCAAATAAATAGTACATCATACCGGTCCTCTTTAAGTGTAGGCCCATATAATGGTACTTCTTGATTTTCGGTATTTTGGATATTTCAACGTAAACGAGTAAGCAATAATTATAAAATTTAGAATAGAATCTCTTCAAAAAAATTTACATAGTGGGTTCACTATTTTGCATAGCCCCCCAAATAGCGTTTATTTCGATTTGAATTGAAGCGGATTTAAGCAACCAGACAAATTATTTGTAATTTGCCAAGAACTTAAGAACAATTTTTAATCAACTTGGTTGGGTTCTCATTGCTTAAAATATATTTAGTATTCCACTTCAGTATTTAGGCTGTAGTCACATTTCAATGAAATATATTTCAAACCCCATTCAGTTGTGGTACCAATGGTGCTTTTCCAGTTCTGTCCTAATTTCTGATTTCCATTTCTAATACGCTGATTTTGTAGGCTCCATACTAGCCTCTACTGTTTTTCAATATTTTTCTTTTCGGTTTTTTTATTTTTTTATTTTTGTGCCACTGTGTCTAATAATAACACACATTGGACATTTTTCGAACAAGCGGGTATTAGTAAATAGCAACAACTCTACAAGCACTTATTCTGAGGGTTGTTATGCTGTTCTGGCGTCTGGTTATCTGAAAAACAAATGACATTACAACAACACATTCAACAGCTCGCCAACCATACACCAAGTTTGCCAACAACATCCCTCATTTGTATTCATTTTGTGTATTTAAATGGTTTCTTTTGATTTTCGTTATATCTATAATTCTCATTCACTTCATATTGTCGGATACTAATAACATTCACCGTTGGCGTTGAAAAATTAAGACTATACTTCACAGGATCATTTCTGTAGTCAGTCTTCAATTACTTTCATTGCAAAATGGAAAACCATCAACCTGCGATGAGGAGGTACATCGTTCTATCTGTAGCGTGAGGTTTTGAACTTTGCCATTCTTTTGGGATTTCTTCGGAATTCCATCGGTGGCATTGTTTCTTCGATGATCGCTCGATTCAAACGGATAGAACGACTTCTGAGTGGTTGTTCTCTTTAATTTAATCAATTTGAAGATATTTTTGGAACATGGAGCTGTTGGCGAAGGCAATTTAACAGCGCTAATCTAAAAAAAGGTTTTTAGCGACTTCTGTGTAGTGTTCTCTTTAATTTAATCAATTTGAAGTCATTAACAATATGGAGACAATGATATGAGTAAAGACTGACTGAAGCAAGGTGTTCTTACACACTAGGCATTTTTGCATAATGAATTTATTGTTTTCTCTAAAACAATACTGTTATTTGATTTTACTTAGCTCTGGATGAAAGCCTTTGCCCGCGTTCCTGCTGAAGAATTTAAACAAGTAAAAAACATTAAGTTCGGCCAGGCCGAACTTTTAATACCCCCCACTTTCGGGTAAAGAATATATTTTTATATAAGGGCATTTGAATTCAAAAGTGTTCCACTTTAAACTACAAATACCAGTAAGTCCGTTAGGATAATGCTGTTGAACTTTTCAAAAAACCATAAAGTGGATGAGGTCGTTATATGGGGGTCATACCAAAAAGGAAACCGCCCAATTTTAGACAATTTTAAACTTCAAGGATTAGATTACAATCCTTGGAGTTTAAAAATCTTCTTAATAGCAAAATTGAAACATTTTCGTAGGTAAATGTGACTACCACCAGAGCTAGAACCTATTATGAACTACAAATACCAATTTTTAGACAAATCTGTTAAAAAATGTGGCAAAAATCGTAAAAATACTGAATAACCGGAGGTACGATTGTTTGGGGGCTATACGAAAACGTGGACCTACATATAAAATATTTCGCAAACGGAGATAGAAACTACAAATTTAGGACAAATCCGTGGAAAAATATGGCAAAAATCATAAAAATACCGAATATCGGTAGCTACCGTTATACGGGGGCTATAGAAAAAGCATACAATCTTGCGCTACTGATGCTAGATCTCATTATGACCTAAAAATTCTAATTTTTAGAAAAAGCTGTGAAAAAATTGGTAAAAATTATACAAATACCAATTGTTAGACAAATCTGTGAAAAAATGTGGGGAAAATCATCAAAATACCGAATATCGGGAGGTACCGTTATATGGGAGCTGTACAAAAACGTAGACCTATGTAACAGTGTTTAGCCAACGGAGCTAAAACCTATTATGACCTACAGATACCAATTTTTAGAAAAATTGGTAAAAACATGTGGCGAAAATCATCCACATACCGTATATCTGGAGGTAGGGTTATATGGCGTCTATAACAAAACGTGGACCGATATATCGCATTTTCAGTGCCAATCATCGTAGACACAATACAAATTTTTCTGCCGAATTTTTAAGCTCTACGTCAAATAATGTGGGCTTTATCGTGATTTCAACAGACAGGCGGACATCGTTAAATCGAGTTAAAATTTTATGCTGATTATGAATATATTTACTTTAGGGGTCTACGACGAATATTTAGGGATGTTACAAATGGAATGACAATGTTAATTTACCCTTCTTTTTAAGGTGGAGGGCATAATAAAAGATAAAATGCCTGTAAATAAATTGTCACACTTCTTTAAATTTAAGAGCGTTATCCCAAATTTTTCTTTGGCAAGGGACGCATGTACGGATCATTATTAGCATCAAATTGATTTTGAAAATATTTACCTGAAGTATGTGACATATCAAGGCTTTGGGAAGTATTAAACATAAATATAGAAGGTATGACAAAATCTGAACCAAATGTTACGAACTTAATTCTAGCATTAATTCAACTGCGTTTGCAAAAATCTAAAAAATCGAATTGATTTATAAATGCCAGAAATATCCAAAACTGAAACATAATCAATGTCAATGTCAAAATTAAAGAATAAAAAATCTCTAGGATAGGAGCAGGTGATCCAATGATCCAATCGCATGTGCAAGTGAATAGTTATGGCACTAGTTACTGGGCCTTAGTTGCATACTGGGCAGTCATTCTTATCAATTCGCGAACAATTCGCCGTATGCGAAGGCTGTTGAAGACTTGCCAAATAGGCTTTTTAATCTAGAGGATTTCTCTCTAATATCGTTGAACCTCTCCGTCAAGGTCGTCCTGACACGCCTGGGGGATTTCTATCAACCATATAAAAGCTTGGATGACTCCCACGGTAACAACCAAGCAGGTATTGCAACGAACACATATAGGTCCTTATCCTCATCCCAACTTCTGTCAGCTAGCGCCTTGAGGACCTTGTTCCTACTTTTGAATTTATCGCCTCGACTGGGCCAGCCAAGGCTGTATATCTTTAAAAAAAATTCTGGAAATAAATCCTGGGTTGGTTAAAGACGTTAAAGGTAGCTTTAATGGACATGTCTTTATGTATGGCAATATTCAGGAGACCCTCAAGGTACTCAATTCAAATACCACAACATGCTACGTGACCTAAATACACTTTAATAGGTCCCCGGACACAGAAACATTATACGGAATGAGATAACTGGTTAACAAACTAGGAGTAGCTCACAGTCCCTGATCTAAGAGACTGTCAAACCGTCAATTAGTTAGACTGGTCAAAAGCTGTTGATAGGAGATCTGGCCAGCGATTTTGAGAAAACAACACGGCCACATATCCATACAATTGTACTGATCCATTGATAAAGTCAACTACAGTGTATATATTTCACAATAACAAGTTATATTTCTCCATTATGATTATATTATTTCGAGCATAGGAAAAAGGCAGAAAAAAATCATCATTATCAGTCAATAATTTGGTTTCGAATTTATTTAACCACATTTGTTTTTAATCTTATCATCTCATTTTCTCATTACCTAACAGTAAGCCAACCTTTGGATTTCACATTGCTACTACATTTTTGATATTCTAATGTCGATTGGAAAATAGATGTTATCTTTGTTAGAATTAACATCAAATTTACTGTGTTTTGGAAGAGGGAAAACTTCCGATCAAGAATATATATACTTTGCTGGGTCTAAAATTAGTATTTCGATGAGTTACAAACGGAATGACAAACTTAATAAACAAAAAACAAAATATTTTCAAAATCTATAATTGGAACAAACGTACATTGCGGGAAGCGCATTAAAGATATTAATAAGTTTCACCATGGAATTGAAAGACTGAAGAGTTTAGATCATATTTTTGAAATAAAATCCAGGCATTTCATTCATCTTTCGCACCATTTCACTTTGTTTATTGAATTTTTTAAATATTCATCAAGAACTCGACGACTCAACTATTCTGGACAAGAATCGTTGATTTTTGAAAACATTTTGAAGATTCCCTTGCCAAAGACCGTACAGTTGAAGCACTTCTTCTTTTACGAGGAACTTTTAAAAAAAAGTTCTTTATGTAGCCAGTAAAAACTCTTTATGTAGCTGAATCTTAAGACTTATAGCAAAAAAGACAAGACCTTGGTAGTTTATATTAGAATATTCAACTATATTAAGGACATACATTCTTCAGTACTTTATGGTTAACCGAATATAACAAAAAAATATACCAATAAATTCGAATATCTAAATAAAATTTTATATATATTTGTAAAAAAAAAATAAAAAAAAAGTACTTACCTTCATCCGACTCCTTTAAGTTCTTTAGAGCACCAACGCCGCCACCAGCACCAAGCAGACCATTTCGTAAACGTTTCAAGGGTGTGGTACAATCTTCGAAGCCGTGATCGACTTCAGCATTCAAAGAAGTATCAGTCAAATTCATTGATAACTCAGATATTGGAGAGAGAACCATATGAGCTTGGATCTCCTGAAAACGTGGCTCATGATGAAAGAGACGTTTTTGACGTAGCATTGTATTTAAATTCACTGGTGACTCAAAACACGAATCCGATGAACTGGTCGATGAGGTCATCATTGCCTTAAAACGTTTCGATTGGCCTTGATCCATGACTAAATCACTGGACGATGATGAGCTAGTGTCATCATCATCCAAATCAGAACATTCACGTTCAGAAAAACGTTTATTTGATTTCCAGGCAACATCTTTGCCTAGATGGGTGGTTGGGGTATTACTGGCCAAGGAAGCAGTTTCCATAGTTTATATTAGTTAAAATTCAATTTTTTTCACAACACTCGCGACGATACAAAGGACGACGTTTAAAACGGGCAAACAAATCACGGAGCACAGAAATTTCGGTAATTTACTTTCACAGGAAAAAGTTACGAAATATAAGTTAAATGGGACAAGCGATAATGGACCAGAACAATTTACACGAAATACAAAAAGGACGTTTTGGAAGTGGTATTCTGGAAAATATTCCCAATAGTCGTGACCTCTGCTTTAGACTAGGTTCAATCGGTCTCTGGATTTGAGTGATATATAATCTGTAAATGGCATATCATTTTTGTTCGAAATGTTTTCATTTTTTTCACAATCGAGATAAATATATTTAAGGTTATGTCTCTCGAGAATGCCAAGGAAGACTATTTTCTGTATTGATGCAAGTCCGCAATGGTCTGAAATAGCACAATATGAAATAAGAAATTAGAGCGGCAAAGCTAAAGACAAGTAAAGGCCAAAGAATTTAACTTTTGGCGCAATTTTTTTACAAAACGATTTTTTGCCCAAAAAAATCTTACCAAGATGAGAATGAATTCCAATCACAGTAGCTCCCTCTCGTTTAATTTAACCGTGACACACACTTAACACAGAACACCTATTGAGAGTTGATCACTATTTATTTAGGTACTTATTTAATCTATCTGTTGGTTTTTCTTAATAATTTAAATAATTTATTTAATATTTTACAAATTGACACAAAAACAAATATTGACTAGCAAAACAAAAATTATTCCGTTATTTCTCGTTTCTTCTGTACAGGGTTGTATTTTACTGAGAGTGAAGTAGAAAATGAAAACGAGTCGGCCTGAGGTGCGACCTTTTGAAAAGACGTGCAAAATAATACCATGTTCAAATGAAAATAGTTTTTAACAATAAGGCATTCTTTCGTTATTTAAGCGCACATGTGCAAATATTAGTAAGCAAATATAAGTTGTGTTCCAGTACTTTTTTAGTAGTAAAACTAGCAGAAGATAGAACAGTTCGAAATGTCATTCTCAATTAGGTGTGCTCAAAAAATAAGGGAACGGAAAATTAGCAGAAATGCGATAAAATGTCAAAATTCAAAATTCCAAGAGTAAACAGTCCAAATCGGACTAGTGAAACCTTACTGAAACGGACGCCAAAATTTAAAAAAATTAGTATTGAAGATGATACGTTAAAATTAATAATCTATAATAATAATTAATAATCTGATTCATCATTCAGCCAGTCCTCTTCACTACTGGAATCATCCAAAAGTGCTCCAAATTTTCTCTTTTTGTTTTTTTTTTTGCACTACAAATATTAATTTTTCCTTTAGTTGATCATTTCTTTATTTTTGTTATGACGCGGGAACATTGAAATGTATCAATATATTTTTCAACCTTGTTAGCCCTGCCAATTAAATGTCAAATTCACAATTTGCACATTTCTGCTCGGCCAAATTCACGCTTGGGAGCATTGATATGTCAAAAAAAATTAAATGTTTTTTCGAATATAAGTAGATTTTTATATGTTTTCTTGTACTACGTCATTCGGATTCTATTATAATTCGCGTTTTCAACAATTTTTACAAATGTAAATAACTTTTCATTCAACTTTTTCAATTCCAAAATTGGTTTGACAGTTCATTGTCCCAGCAGCTGTGTCGACGCGTCTACCTATATTCTTCTACCATGATGTAGCTAAAACAAGCAGAAATGTGCACCACTCAGCGCCATTTTTTTCTCGAGAGAGCTGCAAGTTGTAGCAGAATTAGTACTAATTAGTACTAATTTGTAGGTTCTGGAACACAACTATAGTATGTTCTACATTATATAATTATATGGCCATGTCATGGTGTAAATATTACTAGGCTAAAACACATCGAATTCAATTAAATCTTAAATATATAGACATTTGTTGCACTCTCTCTTCACACGTAAAAGTTTGTTGACAATACTTTATTTTGTTTCTGTTTCCTACTCTTTCAGATATGAGAGCATTTCTGTTGTCTTCCAAAGTGCACTAAATGACAACAACAAAAAAGATAGTTAAACGTCAAAAGCAGTACGAAAAATGCAATTTTATATATCATTAAATATGCATTTGTTTAAGAAAAAATTAAATAAATATTTAACAAATCAATATTTCTTTTGGTGGCTAGATTCTGCTGGAGAATTTTCTACTCCTAAATCACAAAGTGGATAAACACAGCTCTCATAGGTTGGTATCATGTACTTGATGTTTATGAAGGCATTCGGGCCACCACATTTCTCCAAGGCATTTAGTGTATCCTCAATAACATCCGCAATGCGTCGCTCACGATCCGGATCAATAAAGTTTCCTAAGTTCACATTTAAATTTTTATATAAATTACAAACGGCCAAAAGTTGACGATAGTAGGGCACCAAGGCCTGGCCAACGCAAGGGGCTGCAAGGAAAATGTGTAATAAAGTTGGAATTATGATAGAAAGGAGTTTACAACTTACCCACCAATACCATCATCTGTAGGACTTTCAGAGCGGCTATAATAATTTTCTTGTCCCTGGTGTTGAAGGCTCTTTTTAAGGGTAAAATCATTTTCGGTAATACCGGTAAAACCTTATGCGGAGCTTTCACAATCATATCCATTGCGCCGTATTGAGCAAGTTGGCGTATTTCAATGTCACTATCGGATAATCTATCAAAGAAGTATCTTATTAATTATAATATGGGCTTTTGTCAGTTGTTATCCTACCCATCCACAAATATTGGCAAATAATAACAATAATCCAAATCTTGCGGAGCACAAAACCATTTCAAGGGAAATTCAGTGGCATTTTTCTTGCGCAATACTTTGCCAGACCGGGCCACCGGTATATCACCACGTCTCAAATAGACTCTAAAAAATGTTTCCTTCACAGGTCGCTTTTTGAACAGATCTATTCTGGAATAAAATACTGATTATTAATATCAAATTAATTAGAAACGGAAAAGTGTCACGTCTTACTTTTTTGGAGGTTCCACAACCGTATTGCTTTGCAGAGCTTGATAGGTAAACGCCGGCACAATGCGTTTTGGCTATAAAATAAAAAAGTAATATATTGAGACTTTTGGTTTTATAAAATGCAATGATCAGTTTTACCTTTTTCATTCTCATGTATAATAGCTCCCGACATTGCTTTCCCGTCAGATGATGTACACTTTCCTTAACTTCAGGACACATATTCTTTTTGGCAAACAAATTACAATTTATTTTTCCAAATTCCAATTGATTTTCAAGAAATTACCTAAAATGAATGAACAGAAAATTAAGTTGGCAATTTGATATTTTAGATTTGTGAAGTTGTAATTTATGTATGTAGTGTTATAGAACTGCAGGAATGTAAAACAAACAAATTTCATTTTATGATATCGAAAAAAATATCAAGAACTATTAGATTCTTGCAGGTTCTGGAACAGAGCAATATATTCCACCGTAGAAGGTGTTCCGTTTGCAACATATTTGAATATTCTTCGTTGACCCCAAAAAGAATATAAGTTCATGACCCGCGTAAAATTCTATATCTATTAGCCATGACGCGAAGGCAAGTGATAAGGATGGGTTTTCGAAAATTCGTATTAAAAGGCTACGAAAAGCACTTAAATGTACTAAAAATTAAATATTTTTTATTAGATAAACGGAATAAGCTAGAATTCTGAAATTGGAGTGGAGTGCAGTATAGATGTTCCAAAGGCTGGAAATACATAAAGCGCATATTTGGCTAGATTAAGTCATCGGCTGTCTTCTTCGGAAATGAACAAAGGAGCCTAGGGCCAAAATCGAACTAAGTCAACCTAAACCTCCTTTGTTCATCTACGAAGAAGCCAGCCGATGACTTAAGCCAGCCAAATATGCTCTTTATGTATTTCCAGCCTTACTTCCTTATTGTTGCATGATTATAAAAACATCCATGCAATTTGTTTCTATAAATAATTTAACTTTTTTTAAAAACAATTCTCATTTAACTTTGGCCTCAAGTCAATTTAAAATTTTAATTTTAAAGTTCGACATAAGTATCTCACATTACATGAAAGTCATCAAAACTTTGTCCCATCATCATTATCTCCTGCAAACACTACTCCCACACCATCAACAGCAACTACAACTCCCTCTCACAGAGCAATTATGCGATGTGCTGCTTTATTTGATCAAGATTCTTGGAGCAATAATTTCTGGTCACATATTGTCGACATTTTGTTGTCAGATGTAATTAGGAGACATCATCAACGTCATGCAATGATGCACTGCTGCTCTCAGTTTCCCACAATGGCAATAGCCCCCTGCCAAAAAAAACCGAGTTTCATTAAAAGTTCCACTACCACTTCTCGATGACACGTCACGGCGCAATGTGAAGCACTTTATCTTTGGAATAGTTGACGTTGTTGTTGTGGGAAAGTGTATATGAAGTTTTTGTGTGTGTTCGGTGTATGCGTATGTAGAAAATTATCATTACACCAAGGTTAATGATAATTAATGTTGACTGTGATAAGGTTGTGGGAGGACTATTTTGGTGTTTGCCCAGGAGGATATGTTGTTATGATACATGTTGGTAGGTATATGTTGTTTTTTTCGGCAATGTTGTTGAGTCACAACAATAACCAGTTTGAAGGTGTCGCATGGCAAGCCGTTCTTTTAAGTTTGTCTTTTCGATGGGACACTGTTGCTAAAAAAAATAATAATAAATGATACTAAAAAATAAAAACATAAGAAATACCTGATAACCAGATACAATCCATTGAATCGTTTGCTAAATCATTCTGGAGCCAGATTCTCATATTCGATATCTAAAAAAATCCGATCGCAATGATTGCAAATAAATCTTTCCCACTGGAAACTGTGTAACTTACCCAACTACACCGTGACTCTAACATTTGTCATTATGCATTATGTGCGGTGTCATTGCATAAGGGCCAGTTATAATGGCCACGCTGGAAGGATGGCGTTGATGTGCCAGCCATGGACGAAGGATGTAGAAGTTGGCGGCTGGTGTCATTAATATTTATGAAGTTTGAAGTTAGCAATTCCAAAACAATATTAGGCCGAGTACTAGACAAACAATGTCTAGTGATGGCATCGCTGTCATGATGTATTTATTATCGAGTGGGTGGGTGTCACTTCGCTGTATACAGATCCTTTAGCAAATAGTTCAGGCGATGTGCGGAATTTCTACTTTATGAATACGAAATTTTTATTGCTCATATCAAATGTTGTCATGGAATTGCAACAGAAATTACTAGGGTTTTTATAATCCAAGAATGAGATAGAGTGAGAGCTTGGCGGGAGGAGAGAACCCATGTATGATAAATATTGTAGTAGATTATAGTTGATAACTCACGCAGCCACACACATGACATTGGCAATTAATACGCATAATTTGTTCACATTCATTTTCTTTATTCGCCAAAGCTAGCAAACCATAATATCCAGCAAAAACTTTTATTGTCCTTTCTACCACGGCACACACACATACATACGCATGTGTATATTCCTTAGTTGCATGTGTCACTATCACGTTTAGAGTTAGCTACTGCTTTCTTCTTCAAAGTTTCAAATGAATTTTGTCGGATTTGTGTTGCCACTACCACTGGCCATGACTTGACTTGTTTGTTTTGTTAGTCTTTCTCAATTTTTTTATTTTTCCCAATTTCCACATAAATCACAAGTGGCTGGGAAAAGACAGGACAGTGTTGGCGACTGTGAATGTGAGCGTAAGAAGCAATTGCCGAGAAAAGCAACGCATCCATTTGATGATGCATGTGCGAAAGTGCAGGTCACAAATAAAACTAACCGGTGAAGTAGCAGGATGGCAAGATTTCTTTGGGACAGTGAAAAGGTAAGAAATGTTTTTTCTTTTAAATGTTTATAAAAACAAGTGGGGAAGCTTTTAAGTTCGGTCAAGACGATATTTCAATGTCTTTACTATTTGGGAAATTAAAATTGTTCTCTTCTCTTATTAGGAAGTTGATATATAAAAATTAAAAAAGCGCTGAAGAATGGTCTACAATTGTCAAATATAAATATTGGGAGGGTCCATTATATAACAGCTATATGAAATCCTGAGACCCTAAATATTATGTTTTCATTTTGAAAATTGATCTTATATACCGAATATTAGGAGGTATGTTATATGGGGTACATACCACAATTTTGATCTATATATTACAGTTCTTAGGAAGGATGTTGTCGTTATGAAAGTAGATATAAGACAAGTAAAATAGTATCAGTCCGTTTTGCCTACAGGCGCATAAACCCAGCCTTGACTTATGATTATTGAAACTTTTAACTTTTTATGGGTGAGGTACCGAAGCTGTTGGCCAATATAGACCAATTCGTATCTGTCCTGAGAGTTACATAAATATTACAACGTGACAGATTTGGACTATATCGACTACTTCTCGTACTTTATATGAGATATGTGCAAATTTTTGAAAAATGTGGAAACATGCGTGCGGTAACAGATACAGCGGACCGAAATATTCCGTTTTCATACTTCATCTTATACAGCTAAAAATATTAGTAGGTGCAAAATTAGAAGGAAATCGAACATTCATATCCAATTTTATGCGAAATCATAAATTCCGATAAGTCAGATTTGTTTCGTAAGTTATGACAGATATATGTATTGGAAATAATGACCCTTTGTGGGTGAGGTATCAGAAGGGGTTGGTAAATGTATACCATCTTGTGTTAGAAAAAATGTTTGTGTGTGGGAAATTTGAGGAGATGGATGGATTTGGATGCTTATTTCTTTTTATACCCTCCACCATAGTACGGAGGGTATATAAGGTTTGTCATTCCGTTTGTAGCACTTCGAAATACACATTTTAGACCCCACAAAATACATATAATCTTGATCAGCATAAAATTCTATGTCGATTTAGCGATGTCCGTCCGTCTATCCGTCTATCCACCTGTCCGTCTGTCCGTCTGTGGAAATCACTCTAGCTTCCGAACGAATTTAAGTAGATTGATAAAATTTTGCTCAAATGTATGTTATGTCTGCAGGACTTTTGGTATTGAAAATGGGCCACGTAGGTCCACGTTTTGGTATAGCATATAACGGTACCTCCCGATATTCGGTATTTTGATGATTTTTTTTTTCACCGGAATAGTTTAAAATTTGGTATTTGAAGTTCGTAATGGATACTACAGCTTAAGACAGAAAATTGTCTGTGCAGGTCCACATCTTCATATAATCCCCATACAACGGTACCTCCCGATATTCGGTATTTTGATGATTTTAGCGAATTTGTTCACCGGAATTGTTTCAAATTTGGTATTTGAGTTTGATATAGGATACTACAGACTAAGATAGAAAATTGTCTGTGCAGGTCCATGTCTTCGTAGAGCCCCATATAACGGTACCTCCCGATATTCGGTATTTTAATGATTTTATGGACATTTTTCACCAGAATTGTTTCAAATTTGGTATTTGAAGTTCGTAAAGGATACTACAGCCTTAACGTATAGTCCCCAAATAACGGTTCCTCCCGATATTCGGTATTTTAATCATTTTAGCGAATTTTTTCACCGGAATTGTTTCAAATTTGGGATTTAAAGTTCGTAATGGATACTACAGCCTAAGACATAAAATTGTCTGTGCAGGTCCACCTCTTCGTAAAGCCCCCATATAACGGTACCTCCCGATATTCGGTGTTTTAATGATTTTATGGACATTTTTCACCAGAATTGTTTCAAATTTGGTATTTGAAGTTCGTAATGGATACTACAGCCTTAACAGAAAATTGCCTGTGCAGGGCCACCTCTTCGTAAAGCCCCCATATAACGGTACCTCCCGATATTTGGTATTTTAATGATTTTGGGGACATTTTTTTTATTGTTTTTAAGAATTGCCAAATTCGCTCCAAATGGTAGAGGGTATTCAAAGTTCGACCCGGCCGAATTTACAGCTTTTTTACTTGTTCTTAGAGCGTTTTGTGTTTCAAAATGAATTCTATATTTTTAACAGATCTCGTGTTGTTGGAAATATTGAGGTGTATCAAGTCTGGAATGGTACGGGATTTTAATTTCGCGTTTTATGAGCTTTGTGTATATTTAAAATGTTGAACCTTTTGTGGGGGAGGTATCAGAAGGAGTGGACCGATATATTCCATATTCATACCTTGGATTAATAAAATTATTGTGATATGTGTAATTTGAAGAGAACCGGAAGCTTATTTCGAATTTTATGATTTTTTTGGTTATTCAAAATTGAAACTCTTTGTGGCGGAGGTACCAGAAGAAATGGTTTGATACATTCCATCTTCGCATCAGATCTAGTGTTGGTAGAAATTATGTGATTTGTGAAATATAAAGAGAACTGAATGCTTATTTCGGATTTTACAACTGATTTGGATTTTCAAAACTTTGACTTTTGTGAGGGAGGTACCAGAAGAAATGGTCCGATCTCTACCATCTTAATAACAGATCTTGAGTTGATAGAAATATTGAGTCTGAATGGAATCGGATATTAATTTGCCATTTTATGAGCTTCATGGATATCAAAAATGTTGACCTTTTATATAGGAGGTACCAGAAGGAGTGAAACGATATGTCTCATCTTCACACCAGACCTTGGGTTGATAAAAATATTGTGATGTGTGTAATTTGAAGGCAATCGAACTCATACATCACATTTTATAAGAGTTATTATTCAAAATGTTGACCCTTTGTGGGGGAGGTACTCGATGGAGTGGACCGATATTGTACATTCTCTCACCTGGCCTAGCGCTGATGAAAATATTAGGATTTACAAGGTTGGAGCAAATTTGGATTATCTTTTCTCTTTCTGTGCAGTAAAATGTTTTTTTTTTTTTTGGAAAATGTTGAAATTTTTTGGGGGTGTTACCAGAAGGAATGGACCAATATTGTCCATCTCCGAACTTGATCTAAATTTGTTAATAATATTACGATGTACCAAGTTTGGACCAAATCGGATACTCCATTCGAGAGTACGGACATCGCTAGATCGTCTACAAATGTCTTGAAACTGATTTTGTCCAAAGAAACCATTATTTCGATGAGGCTCGTTTTGACCGTATCAAACAAAAAATAATTTTGTCGCACTGTGTAATGCAAAACAAGAGGATTTCTGTACCTCACCCACTGTTCTATAAATAGAATGGTCTATCCATAGCTGATGCAACTGTGTGTGTGTCATGCCAGTTTCCACCATACACTTCAAACGATTCCAGCCAGCAAAGTGCGAGTGTGTGTGGTTTTAATGCCAAAACGTAATTGAGTGATTTGGCAACAATTTGTTGTATTTTTTAACTACAGTTGCCATTGCTATTGTCGCTGTTGTTGCTGCTGCTCGCTCCTACTGTTAAGTTACGTTTTCCACTGTCGTTTATGTTTGGTGTTATCCCCCAGTTCTTATAAATGTCTGAACTTGCACTTACGCTTACGCACAGCCATACATTTCGGGATAAAGCCAAACAAAACTGAGTGACATAGACAGATATCTTTCGAAAAAAAGAAACAAATACATAGAGAGAAAACAGAAATATTGCGATTTTTTTGCCACGCCAGGACATAATTTTTATCATCAAGATTGGCGCTGGTTTTAAACGCAACGCAACCAGTCTTTTATTCTAGGGAAACTGGTGGTCTTGTCGCAATATCAAAAAAAAAAAAAAAAAATGGTTGACGAACAATGTTATGTTTGAAAGTCGAGTTGCGAATACACCCAGTGACAGTTGTGCCAAAAACACATTGATTGCAGCCACTTTTATGGGGTGTCTTATGTCATTTTTTTAGATGGTTGAGGACAAAATGGAAAACCTCGGCTTTTAAGTTTACACAGTTAGTTGAGAGGTAAAAATAAGTGCAACGGCGAAACTATTTGTTGCCCTTAAAATGATTGATGTCAATAGAGAATTTTGCCAATTACGATATGTTTGTTTGTACATTAATATCGAGTAGATAAAAATGCTTCTAACAACATTTATGGATAGGGAAGCAGGAGTAGACAACGCGAATCTTGAAATTATTTTCAATTTGTATGTAATTATTAACTACTCTGACATATTGAGACAATGAAAGACTAATGTCATGTTTACGTTAGAACTTTTTGTAGGGTTAACCTACTTTGAGGGGATTTATTTGAAGTAAAAGTAATGGATATGACAATTTAAATCCAAATCCAGTGGGTTAACCCTCATATATATAAACGTACTGATATTATTCCGAAATTTGAAATATTGTGTCAATCAACAGAGATAACCCGAAGGATGAATATTTTCTGCACAGCTTTTTTAAAAATAATCTTCGGAACGTATAAAGAGTCAATTAACGCCGTAGAGATAGGCCTTGGAAAACGATCCAGAGCCCAACTCAACAAATCGTCAGGATGTGTACATTTATTGGATGTAGTAAATAAAATATAAAGTACCTTAGAAATTCCCAGAGAACTAAAACCAAGATTTTGATAGAAACTAATTCCGTATTGAGTCTGTACATCCAAAGAAGCTAACGGAATCAGTCCTCCACTAGTATACCTTGAGCTGAAACGTATAGCAAAATCTCCCACTCAGATGGGGTATTCTGGACAATATTTAAATTTGTAGACTCTGGTGTGTGTTCAAATTTCGAAATTGATATTAAGGTAACTAATTAGGAAGCCGTATGTACCTCTTCCGTATGTCGTATGTGAGCCTTATGTGAGCACTCTTGACAGCAAAAAAAAAAAAAAAAAAAACAGTAAAGAAAGTCTTAAAGTCGGGCGGGGCCAACTTTATGATATCCTATTAAAACTATTAAAAGTTTTTATGAGAGAATTCAATCATAAACGCTATGAGTATAATTATAATTTAAAGTTCAAAGGACTAAATATGACGAAGCATTTGTATCTTCTGAATTCGGACTTGTATTGCCTATTTGGTGCACAATTAATTTGAAATCGGATAAAGATATATATAGGAGCTATATCCAAATTGGAACCGATCTCGATAAAATTTGGCAAAGATATTTCTGAGCTGTATTTGATATATTTCCCTGAATATCGTTACGGAGTGCATATTACGGTTGTGGGTAACAAATATAACAAATCGGATGAACAATATATATGGGAGCTATAGCTATATCTGAACCGATCTTCACCAAATTTGATATACTAGCTTCTAGACTCAATTCGGTCGTATGTGCCAAATTCCATCCCATTTGGGCAAATATTAGACGTTTGGTGCACAATAAAAGGAAAATCGGACGAATATATATATGGGAGCTATATACAAATCGGAACCGATCTCGATAAAATTTAGCAAAGGTATTTCTGAGCTGTATTTGACATATTTCCCAAAATATTGTTGTTACAGAGTGCACAAATAACAAATCGAATGAACAATATATATGGGAGCTATAGCTATATCTGAACCGATCTTCACCAAATTTGGCATACTACCTTCTATACTCAATTCGGTCGTAAATTCCATCCCATTTGGGCAAATATTAGACATTTGGTGCACAATAAAAGGCAAATCGGACGAAGATATATATGGGAGCTATATCTCAATTTTTACCGATTATCTCCAATTTCAATAGGGTTCGTCCTTGGGCCAAAAGAATGTTGTATGGAAAATTAAACCTCAATCGGAAAATAAATGCGACCTGCATTTTGTTCACAAGATTACATGTAATACAGACAGTGATTCTATGGAGATCCTCAAAAGTAACTATGGGTCTATCTCGCTTCCTTCTCCATGTTACAAACAAATGCACAAAGACATAATACCCTGACCACCTTGTGGTGTAGGGTATAAAGAGAACTCCCAGAAGAACTACTTTCATTTTAGGTCTATAAATACGAAAAAGTTGACGGAGGCAGTACTACACCAATATACCTTGAGTTGAAACGCAGAGGAAAATCTCCCATTTATAAAAAGTCAGATGAGGTATTCTGAACAATATTGAAATTTGTAGACTCTGGCGTGATATTAAGGTACCTAATTAGGAAGACGTATGTGCCTCTTCCGAATGTCGTATGTGAGCCTGGGAGCAAAAAAAAAAAAAAACAAATTGAATAGGCTCAAGAATGATATTGGGTACCGGGCATCGGATACCGCTCAAATTTGGTGTAAATCGGTTCAGATATAGCTATAGCTCCGATATATATGTTTCATCCGATGTGGGGTTTAAACTCGGCACCCAAATGTCTCTGTCAACCTTTATCGAGATCAGATCAGATTTGGATATAGCTCCCATATACAGGGTGAGATGAAAAAACTGCGACCAACTTCAGACTACTGTCATTTTTAAGCCACTCGTCCGACAACTGTTAAAATCATTCCAGTGACAGCTCATTATATTGTTTAGAAGCGGACAAAAGCATTTCTTTTTGAGAAATTTCACGAAGGGATTATCCGATTTGATCCAATCGTGGTAGTTCGTTATATTATTGCCAAACATAGATCGAATTCTAAGATATCGAACCATTCCTTGTGGTACCTCCCCAACAAAATGCCAAATTTCAAAGGAAATAATTTCCTGTACAGAAAGAGAAAGGATAATCCGATTTTGCTCTAACTTTGCGAATCCTAATATTTGCGTTAGGGCTATTTGAGGTGCGAAAATGGACAATCTCGGTCCACTCCACCCGGTACTTCCCCCTCCACTCCACCCAGTACTTTTAAAAGTGATGTAAGTGCCCAATTGCCTTCAAATTACACATATCACACTATTTTTTTATTAACCCAAGGTGTGGTGTGTAGATGAAATATTTCGATCCACACTTTCTGGTACCTCCCCACAAAGGGTCAACATTTTGAATATTCATGGAGCTCATAAAACACGAAATTAACATCCGATTCCATTCGGAATTGGTACATCTCAATGCTTAAATCAACACAAGATCTCTTACAAAGACGTTAGAGTTCGGACCATTCCTTCTAGTGCCTGCTCCACAAAGGGCCAAAGTTTTGAATAACCAAAATTATCATAAAATTCGAAATAAGCATTCCGTTCTCTATTTCTACACACATATATTATTTTATTACACACTTAATATTATTTATTTATAAATATATTAATATTTTTATTAACCCAATGTCTGGTGTGCTCATAAAACGACTCGGTACATCTCAATATTTCCATCAGCACAAAATATGTTAAAAGGATGGTAGAGATCGAACCATTTATTCTGGTACCTCCAACACATAGGTTTCAATATTTTGAAAAACAAAACTCTCAAAGAAAGGGAAATAAGCATTCAACCCTCTTCAATTTTCACACATCCAAACATTTTTGCTTAAACAAGATATGCTGTGAAGATGATATATTTCTGCCAACCCCTTCGGATTGCTCAATGCTTCGTAACCTCCCCCATAAAGGGTCAAAAGTCTGAATAATCATAACTCAAAGCTGGAGGTATACATCTGTCGGCAAAACCGACTGATACTATTTTACTAATTTTATTTGAAAATGTTGACATTTTGTGGGGGAGGTACCAGAAGGAGTGGGGCGATATTGCTCATCTTCGAACTCGATCTAAGTTTGACAATGATATTACGATGTACCAAGTTTTGATCAAATCGGATACTCCTTTCTAGAGTTATCGTGCATAGCAACCAAACAGACAGACGGACGCATGGACACCGATAGATCGACTCCAAATGTCCTGAAACGGATTTGGTCCAAAGAGACCTAGCGTCTAAAACCGTTATTTGTTATTTGGCTGTATTAAATGATTAATCCCCTTTCTAGCCATATGTGTGAGGGTTTAAAACGGATCAAAAATACTCCTTTTTGTGAATCGCTTGAGGGTTAACAAATGTTGAGGGTTAACAAATGTTAGTAGAATTATTCGACTCTGGCTCCGTAGCTTTCTTTTTACTCTGCATTATTTTTCTTTAAATACTTAAAACTTATTACTTTTAAGATTCAAAAATTCCCCTCTATATACCAAATTACAACTAATTACTCCTAATTTCTCCTTATATTTTAAACAATTAAAGAGTACCTAACTCACCTTCAATGCACTTTAAATTGTTTCCAATTTCCATTTAACCTATTAGTTCATTTCATTTTAATTTTTATTTGTCCTCTTCCAGAAGGGGCCATCCCATTAGCATGGTTAAATGGAGATAGGAAGATAGAGAGACAGAGGACAAAGTAGAAAACCGAATAAAAGTCCAAAGCAAACAAAATGCAAAAGTTTAAATGTTGTTGAGCAAATATGATTATGTGTTGTCAACGTAATTATCTCTATTTGGAAAAACCTCAAACTAATGACCACGGTCTCCATGGCCATACAAGCTAGCCCGGCAGCCAGCTTGCTAGCTAAAGCCGCCACTGTAGGAGAACTAAAAAACTCTTTGCCGCAATGCAAACTATTTATTTTGTTTACACAATACTTTTTCTCGTTAAAATGAATTATATTCTGTATCGTGTTCCTTTTTTGTTGTTGTTGTTTTGTTTCATTTCAAGTTGTTTGTTTTTAAATTGTCCTTTCACTGTAGTCCGGGGTTATTATTGACATTACAAAAAATAACAATAGCAACAACTACAACTACAGAAAAAATCGTGTATAGGGGGAAATATGCAATAAAAAATTACGTGTTCAGCAAAATTTGCGGAAATTTAATTAACGCAAATGTTGCCAGTAGTGTCTGTGTGACGGCGATCGAAAAAAAATTATGATTTTTACATGAACATTATTACCACAAAAATATGTTAGTTTTATTGTGGATCGTAGGGATGGCACATGAAAAAAAAGTTGTACAAAAAATTTGGGGTTCATAACGCCAAAAGTGTCATAAAGTGTATTTTCATCGCCAACATATCGTTTTTTTGTTTGAAAAAAATCAGTAATTAAAGGTCAAAAGTCGTTCGGGGCCGACTATAAGATACCCTACACCACTATGCGTATTTAGAAAAGTTCTCATAACCAAAAAGTTTATATTGGGTATTTATGTGAAGTAGATCATACCAAATATGATCCAAATAACATTGGTGTATAGTGCATGATCTGACTTCAATAAGGATAATATAAAATTTTTGTATTGGAACAATGAATGTACCAGACCAAGTTTCATCTAATGGTAAAATTCGATTGAATATGAAACAAGTAAAAAAGGTGTAAGTTCAGTCTGGCCGAACCTTGAATAACCTCCACCATTTGGTACAAATTTAACAATTTTCAAAAAAATAAAATCCGTTAAAAATTCTTTTAAAATCTTAAAATGTTTTTATTGAAGCTAAAATCTTCAAAATGCCGAATATAGTGAGGTACTGTGGGGGTTATAAAACGTGGACCTGGACAGACAATTTTCTGTCATTGGCTGTAGTATTCATTATGAAATTCAAATACCAAATTTAAAATAGTTCCGGTAAATAATGTCGCTAAAATCATCAAAATACCGAATATCAGGGGGTACCGTTATATGGGGGCTATACGAACACGTGGACCTGCACAGACAATTTTCTGTCATAGGCTGTAGTATCCATTACGAATGATCGAACATTGGTTGAGGGTACACATATGTCGGCGAAACCGATTGATACTTTTTAACTTGTTATATCCTCCACCATAGTATGTAGGGTATATTAAGTTTCTCATTCCGTGTGTAACACCTCGAAATATAAATTTTAGACCCCACAAAGTATATATATTCTTGATCAGTATAAAATTCTATGTCGATTCATCAATATTCGTCCGTCTGTCCGTCGGTGGAAATCACTCTAGCTTCCGAACGAAATGAAGTAAGTTGACAAAAATTTACTCAAATGTGTATTATGTCTGCAGGACTTTTGGTATTGAAAATGGGCCATGTATGTCCACGTCTTCGTATAGCCCCCATTTAAGGGTACCTCCCGATATGCGACATTATTTAGCGGAATTGTTTCAAATTTGGTATTTGAAATTCGTAACGGATACTACAACTTAAGACAGAAAATGGGCCATGTAGGTCCACGTCTTCGTATAGCCCCCATATAACGGTACCCCCCCCCCCCCCTTTTTGGTTTTTGTTGATTTTAGGTGCATTATTTACCGGAATTGTTTCAAATTTCTCATTTAAAGTTCGTAATGGATACTACAGCCTGTGACAGAAAATTGTCTGTGCAGGTCCACGCTTTCGTATAGCCCCTATATAACGGTAACCCCCCCCCCCCCCCCCGATATTCGGTATTTTGATGATTTTACATTATTCACCGATTTTTTTTCAAACTTCGTATTTGAATATTGTAATGGCCTATGACAAAACTTGCCTATGCAGATCCACTATAACTAGCTTAAGGGTTGAAATTTCCTACGAAAATAATAACTTATTGTTTTGTGATGCCAAAGATTCTATGGGAGGATTTCAAAGAATCTTAATCCTAAATTTCCAACAAAAAAGTGGAAGAGAAGGGGCGGTGTAAAATTTCAAAACGCTGATACATGTGTTTCCTCTTATTTTCTCTTCTTTCATAATCTGCTCATTTTTTCTGCAATTATTTTTTGTATTGCACAGTGTAGTATGTTTTCATGTATTATACCTTTTAGACAGTTACACAGCTACAATATGTTACGTCTGACCATCACTGCTGGTGTAAAATTCAGTTGTTTTTGTTGGCGGTTAAATTATGAGTGGTGTTGTATTTTTTCAGTTTTATGATGCAACCATTAAGTGTTAGCTATCCTGCAAAATGTTTACATAACAGCCAGCCAGCCAGCTAGACACGTCAAAAAGGGACTTTAATAAACTGTTGCTGCGTGTATGAGTGTGTGTGTGTGTATTTGTCTATTTGTGGTAAAAAGCATGCAAATAAATTTGTAATTTTATACTAAACTATGATAATATAAACAATTTGACAGGATGTATATTTTAGTTTATATTGTTGTTTTTTTTTTTCACATGTGATGTGAGTAAATCATGGCGATACTGAGTTTGGTGTTCGAACCGCAAAAAAACACTTTGGAAAATTTGAATTGAACGAGCTATGTACGTCACATGCGGCGTATGTGAGGTAAATAAAAAAAATTAAAAACATTTTATTTTCGATTTCAAAGCACATTTTATATTTTTTAGATTTTGATTTTATTTTAAAATTCCCTCATACACTCTATAATTGAAATTTTCAAGTATGCAGTTTCCAGAGTTTGAACATATTTTCAAGAAGACTTTTCTACCCTAACAGAATTTTCTCAACACTTCAAATAATAACTTGCCTCTAACAGCAACAAATAAAATATTGGATCCAAAAAACACAATTTAATCATATCCCTCAAACATGATTCTCAATTATTTTTAATCTCACCACAAACATGTATAATGACATCTGAATATCACACCGAATGCGCGCCCTCACACACACGCACAGTTGCCAGCAGAGTCGAGTTAAGATAATAACCAAATAACGTTGGGGCATAAAAAATTAATTTATATTTGATGAATATCAAATATTTACTCACATTTATATTTAACACTTATGCGTGCACCGATGACATCTGTTCGCTCGCTCGCCACACACACTCACACTACAAATACACTTTCGAATTATGCTCGATGTGCATGCCGCTGGAAATGAAGAGAAAAACTGAATTCAATTTTCACTTTGGTGTCGTGATTTTGCAACGAATAAAAATTGAATTTACACTAATACACGTTCAGATATACGCATATGTGTGACACACACACCATCACCAACACCACAGAAAAAGATACACGCAAAAGGGTAATGATGCGAAAAATGTACATTTTTCCAGGCGTGATGATGCACTTTTGACATTCACACAACAACATACAACAAAAAATCAAGAAAACTAAAAATGCAACAAATGATTGCTGCACACACACACCCACACTCACACACCATTGCAGCAATTTTTTTGGATGTACAAATGTTCGGAGTTGCAATTTGCGTAAATGTATAAAAACATTGAAATAATGTGTACTTAAAATATGTGTGTTATATGAGAGATTTCATGAAGTTTTGAATATTATATTTAAGGAAGCGATCACTTCCATTCACAGAGAAACCTTTAAAAGTACATCACACTCTTTCCCTTTACTCTTTAATACTTATACTCTTTTACAGCAAGAGTGGCGTATCTTAGGAAATGTCTTTTTTTTCACTTATTAGTTTTTTTTATACCCTTAACCACAGTATGGAGGGTATATTAAGTTTGTCATTCCGTTTGTAACACCTAGAAATATACATTTTACACCCCACAAAGTATATATATTCTTGAACAGCATAAAATTCTATATCGATTTAACGATGATCGTCCGTCTGTGGAATCGCTCTAGCTTCCTAACGAATTGAAGTAGGATGATAAAATTTACTCAAATGTGTGTTTGGTCTAGAGGACTTTTGGTATTGAAAATGGGCTTGTTTAGGGGGAGAGGGAATGAAACGATGTTGTTGAGTGTTTGACGAGAACTGACTCTTTATTCAATAGAAAAACTAAATCTAGCCTTAACATCTAACATAAAAATACACATGAGCTTATTTACTAATGCACGCTGTCCCAAAATACATAATGCACTCCACGCACACAATACGTTGCGGGAGAAACGAAACATACCTACTGTGTGATCGACCCTTTCTTATCTTCTATTTGTGGCCGTACCATTAATTACATTATTTATTACCGACCATAAACATAGCATATAGAAAGCACATGCATCTTTAAGTGTTTTCTTTGTTTAACTAATTTACATTCTTCGGAAAAGACAAATAAGAATGAGATAAGAATCTAAAGAAGTATATTAAACATACAAAACTATTTATACAACAAGTACAGTTTCTACAAAACTAAACATACTCCCCGCCTTAAAAGATCCTAATCTTTTAACAAACTGAGATCGATCACCTTTTAACATTTCAATTGCGTGCTTCATAAATTTCATTATTATTTATTTAAAGTAAATGGTGCAAATCTAAATTAATTTTGAAATCATTTCTCAAATTACACTAATTCATATTGAAATATAATTAACGTATTCTATTGTTACGGATTTACCTACATAACTTAAAAATACCCTAACTAAAGTCGAGGAGGTGCGATGGCTATCGGCAGGTAGCGGCTGGACAGATGGTAGAGTCTTCGGAGAACCAAATATAACACTGTGATTATACCAACGATGAAAACACAAGTCGTAAGGCTCAGGCTGTAATGCGTAAGGTGATGCGTGTCTAGGTGAATAGGGAAACCCAGAAATCGTTTAGCTTGCGGGATATCTGGCAACTTGTAGACTTCGACTTCGTTCTTCAGACTTAGATGGGTGAGAGGTGGCAGGGATGCGGAAATGTTGAATTGCGGGAATTTGTAGCTTATCTCGCTGTTGTAGTTCTCGTGCGCCCATAACTTCATCTCTTCAGTTTCTAGCGTACAACCCGGCTGCATGCGTAATATTCCTTGATCTCGGATTCTTACGTTTTGACGTTTACCATCACATTTGACTTCAGTGACAGTACCTTTTTCAACCGAAAATACCCATGTATTCGGTGTGTGAAGTTGCTTCCAGACGTTGCGAAATTTTGAAATGGCGAATTCGCAACTATCTGGTATCGTATTAGGTTTCAGGTATAGCCTTACTTCACAGTCAGCCGGTTCTCTAGTGTTGTAAATGGGGTGCGTCTGCTGGCATATCAATAGTTTCTCCATTTTCTGACATCTAGTAAATTCATCTTCCTTGAGGGTGTAGAATGACGTCTTTCCCTCATCTATCAGAAGATACTCGCTTTTTGCTTTGAACTGTATTGACAATCCATCCTGTTTGATTGGATAAGACTGGATTGCATAAGCAGCAAACAGGTCAGTATTAATCAGAGGTATGCGAATGTTAAATAACATATATTCTTCCGTTGTTCGGGTCGTTACCTCAGCAATCTTGGCGAGTTCTATTGGAGATTCTGCTGGTAGATGCAATCTTTTTGCCACTGCAGCATTTATCATCTGGATCTGCTTCTTGAAGACCTTCACGGGAAGAATTTCGTGAAGGAAGCTACCCCGAATGTTGACCATTGCGCCAATTAAATCTCTTTGGACTACTTCCGCCTCTTGTACTGTAGCAAGAAGCTCTGAACTCTTTAACGTCATCGCGCCTCGATCTTTCATTGCGTTAATCTCAGATTGCACCACGCCTAAGGAATCACTTAGATTGGAAATGCTTTTAAATACCGCTTTGTTTTGTTCCTTGATTACTTGCGCGGTAATGTCCTGGAGAGATGTCTGGTTATTTAGCAACTCTACCAAGGAATCCTGGTTTTCTTCAACCTTAGTGATCCTCTTCACTAACTCTTCAGCGTGCTCCTCGTCCATTAAACCAAATAGAGAACGAAACAGACCACCGACGAACGGCAAAGCAGACCTTCTCACCCTTGCAGCTGGAGCTGATGCCATTATCAGTTCATGTTGATTCCTCATGCGGTCATGGGCTTCTTGCAACCGCTGAATTAACCTCAATTCTTTCATCTCGGGCACCGTTGCTACATCCATCTTGAATATCTCCACGGCTTCATCAAGCGCCTTCATCCCCGACACATATTCCGCCATCTTTACGTGCGCCACAATATTCCATGACGTCTTAGTCAGCCCAACAGCAGCCACTTCTTCGAAAAACACGCCAGCCCTATCTTCAAATTTTATTACATTTACCTGGGCTTTCCCAGGTCTGCTTATTATAAGCATAAATAATATATGGAAAAATACATTTTTTGACTTAAATCTACTTTTCACATTATCCTTAATCATTATATCTTTTTTTACTATTGGAGTCGATTGGACCGACCCCTCCTCGTGATTTTCATCATCCTCATTATCGTCGATAGGAAAGGGACAAACATTGTGGACCGATCTTTTGGTTTCCCCATTGCTTGTCCTTACGTCTATCATCCGACATAACCCATCCGAACCCATTATAGTTCGGATGACCCTCCCCCGCCTCCAGCAAAGCGGAGGAAGGTTGTCTTCTTTTAATAAAACCAGAGTGCCTGGTTTAATATTAGCACATTTTTTAGCCCACTTGTACCTCTTTTGAAGTTCGGACAAATATTCGTTAGACCATCTTTCCCAAAATTCTTTCGTTATTGCCTGCACATCTTTCCAATGTCCCCGCAGCCCTACATAACTTTTATTTTTCTCGGTGTCAGTAAATGTAGAAAAGCATTCCCCTATCAGAAAATGAGCTGGCGTCAGAACACTGAAATCATTTGGATCGTCTGACAATGGCGTTAACGGACGTGAATTCAAAACGGACTCTATTTGCGCCATGAGTGTGCACATTTCCTCAAACGTCATGATCCCACTTGCGACCCTATTCATATGCCGTTTTACAGATTTCACACAGCTTTCCCATAATCCTCCTACATGAGGAGACCTAGCTGGAATATTAATCCACTCAATGTCTCGTTGTGTGCAATAGCTGTCTAGTTCTTTTGTTAGATCTCTGCTACGAAACAACTCATATACCTCATGCAAACTATTGGCAGCTCCGACAAAATTTGTGCCGTTATCAGAATAAATTTTCAGTGGACAACCCCTTCTGGCCACAAATCTTTTCAAAGCCCCAATAAATGCTGCTGCTGTTAAGTCTGCTACAACTTCCAAATGAACAGCTTTTGTCGCAAAGCATACAAAAACGCAGACGTAGGCTTTGTCCGTTCGTTTTCCCCTGATTTTGTGATGAATCATAAGCGGTCCCAGAAAATCAGCACCTGTATTTAAGAAAGGGCGAGTCCTTATTACCCTATCCTGTGGAAGATCACCCATTTGTTGATACAAATTCCTGGGCTCCGCTCTGAAACATCTATAACACTTGCTAATTACTTTCTTGGCGAGTTGCCTACCGCGAAGAGGCCAGAATTGCTGCCTGAATATCGCTAGCAATCCTTGAGCTCCGATATGTAGTTTCTCTTGATGTATTTGTTCCATCATTAACTCGACTATTTTATTTTTGTATGGTAGTAAAATAGGATGTTTGGCCTCAAATGATAAATGACTATTTTTCAGTCTCCCACCTACTCTTAAAGTTCCCTTTTCGTCCACAAATGGGCACAACGTTCTGATTTGTGAAGATTTTGTTATATTCCCACCTTTTTTCAGAACTGAGATCTCCTCTGCAAAATTATCTCTTTGGATGTCTTGCACTAATACTATCAGAGCTTCTTTTCTGTAAGTCATTAATGACTTAGAAGGACCTTTCCTTGTTATATTGACAAACTTCAACACCCAAGCCATAACATTTTGTAAAAATCTAAATTTATTTCGGTGATTTATTTTTTCCCATACAGATGTTAGTTTTACCCCGACGCTCACTTTTACTAACTTTTTAATTTCTGGTATAAAAACCAAAGGTTCCGCTTCCCTCACCATTAGCGAATTCTCTCTTAAGAAGTCTGGTCCTTCAAACCAATGCTTATTTTTTATTATTTCTTGGGGAAGTACACCTCTAGACAACAAGTCTGCCGGATTCTGGCTTGAGGGCACATGTCTCCAGTTCTCTATTATACTCTTGGTTTGTATTTCATTTACTCGATTCGAGACAAATATCTGTAGTCTACCCGGATCCATTTTTATCCAACTCAGCACAATTTCAGAATCGGTATAATAATGCACTACGTCAACTTCCATCTTTAAACCTTCCCTAACTTTTTCCATTAGGTCAACTAACAGCACTGCTGCACACAACTCTAATCTTGGAAGTGTGACTATCTTGGTTGGTGCTACCCTTGACTTGGAACACACTAACCGTACTGTAATTTCCCCTGTTACATTCTTCGATCGCAAATATACCACCGCTCCATATGCTCTCATTGAGGCGTCAGCGAAACCTACTAGTTCCACTCGCGTTGGATCGTTACAGATGATATAACGATCTACTTTTACGTCGTTGAGCTTACCTAGCTCTTGCCGTATTCTTGTCCAGGTGGAACATATATCTTGGGGAACTTTGTCATCCCAGTCTAGCTTCTGTTTCCATAGATCCTGAAGCAACATTTTTGCCGTCACTGTGACTGGACCAACGAACCCTAAAGGATCAAATAACTTCGCGATCTCGCTCAATATTGATCGTTTCGAAATTCTTGTATCCTCTGTTGCTTTGTACCTAAGAGAAAACACATCCTTCCGTGGATACCATACAACCCCCAGTGTTTTCACCGAAACTTCTTCATTTTCAATATCAAGGCTCTCTTCTATATTTTCCTTCTCCACACCTTCTAAAATTGTACTATTATTTGCACACCACTTTCTTAGTGGCATGCCAAACTCGTCCAATATTCTTTCAATATTTCTCCTCATTTGTATGACATGCTGCAGAGTATCTCCACCCGTCATTAGATCATCCATGTAGAAGTCACTTCTTATCGCCAGTGACTCCAATGGATACGACATTTCTTGTATATCTGCTATTCTTTGCAGACATTTTACTGCTAAATATGGAGCAGATGCAGTTCCGTATGTAACTGTGTTTAATGCATACGTTTTAATTTCACTATTTGTATTAAACCTCCAGTAAATCAACTGGAACTTCCTGTCAGCATCTGCCACCCATATTTGCCGATACATTTTTTCAATATCGGCAGAAAACACATACCTGTGCTTCCTAAATCTGAGCAAAATGCTAAACAGCTCATCTTGGATCCTAGGCCCAGTATGTAGTATGTCGTTTAATGACGAACCTGTGGACGTCTTACACGATGCGTCAAATACTACCCTCAATTTTGTTGTTGAGCTGTCTGGTCTGAGGACGCAATGATGAGGTAAATAATACCCACCTTCTCCATCTAGTAGATTCCTCACCAGACTCATGTGTCCCAACTTTAAATACTGACTAAGAAACTCATCGTATTGCATTTTTAGGTCACTATTTTTATTAAGCTTCCTCTCCAATGCCATGAACCTTCTCCTTGCTACTATTTTAGAGTCGCCTAATGTTTCCACATTTTGTTTGAATGGCAATTGAACTTCGAATTTACCATCAGGTGTCCTTTTTATACCTTCTTCAAACAACTCCTCACATCTTTTTTCATCTAATGTGAGCTTTACTTTTTTAGGGATCTCTTCAATCTCCCAAAACTTTTGCAACAACTCATCGCACGGAGTTTGCACTGCTGCTACAACTTTTCTGTCATTGGTAGATGTATCAATAATCGCAGGACCGCTGACTATCCATCCCAGCTTTGTATTCTGTATAATCGTAGTCCCTGATTTGATTTTCCCATCTACCAATATGTCATAAAAAATTTCAGCCCCCAACAGCATATCTATTCCACTTGGAATATTGTACCTGGGGTCCGCTAGTGCCATTTCTTGTGGAACTTTTTCCGCTATGACTTTTGTCTCTGGCACATTTGATAATATGGTTGGTATTACTAACACTTCCATATTCGTATTATATTTTGAAGTTGTTGACTTCATCTTTACCTCTACCTTTTCTTGGCAAAGGGACTTATTTCTGGACAAACCCTCAATTTCTACTTCAGATTTCGTCCCAGTCAATTTCAATTTGTCCATGAACATTTTCGTCATTAGACAAACCTGAGAGCCGCTATCTAGCAAGGCTCTGCAACTAGTCCATTTATTCTCCCTGTTCTTAACTAAAACAGTGGCTGTTGATAACAATACGCATGCTTTCTCACTCTGCCTATTGTTTATAACTGTAATTTTTGAGCAACCTTTTTCTTTGTGTAACAAAGAGTTGTGCTCGCCTTGACAAGTTCTACAACTTACCGCACTAGTGCACATTTTTTTATAGTGCCCACTAGCTAGACACTTAGAACATATGTTATTTTCTACTACTATGTTCCATTTCTTATCCACGGGAAGGATACGAAATTTGGTACATCTATTTAAATGATGACCAATAGAGCAACCAAGGGGACATTTTTCCTTTTGTATATATTGCCCTTTTGTATTTCTATCAGATCGCCATTCTTTCACATCTTGTGATTGCGATCTTGACTGACCTCCCCGTGAGCATGGGCCAACGGAGTTTTGCTTACCGTTATACCCTGAAAATTGTTGACTCGCCTCTAATGAAAATTGCATTTGCTTTAGGAATTTCATGAGGTCGTCAACTTTCGGAAGCTTTTTCTGCGCTCCTACAGACTGCTCAAACTGGATTCTTAACTGTTCATCCAGTTTTCTTTGCAGTAAGTAGCACACGAATCCTTGATACATTTCTTCTGTATCAATTCGTGTTGCTTCTAAGGCTTGTAAGCTTTCCCCTACAGTATCTACAAATTTTTTCACACTTTGTGAATTGTAGTATACATTTGAGGCATCTAAAATCGACCTGAAGTATATTGACGTCGTAGCTCTCTTATTTGAGTAGTGCTCTTTCAATATATTCCAAGCCGTTTCTAAATATTCCTCAGTGGCTGGCAATTTAGAAATTTTTCTACGCGCCTCGCCACTTACCTTTGCCTTTAACATACACATTTTTTGTGTTTTTGTTATTGGCTGATCGAGTACAAGCTGCTCGAATAGTTCCCGAAATGATTCCCATTCTTCCATCTTTCCATTGAACACTGGGATTTCAATGGATGGAAGTTTAAATGGAAAAGACGTAGCCTTTGCCTCTGTCCTAGGGATCATTACGTACCTATCTTTTAAATTGAAGAAGAGACCGGTTAGCTCATCTTCCCCGAATTCCTTAGAATATTCGAAATAGAATCTTTCGGCTGTGTTAAACCGATCTCGTATCTCTTCACGAGAAATTTTCTTTTCGTTTGCCTCGTTGATATTGTATTCTAGATCGTCGAGAGCGTACTGGAAATGTCCTATCAAATAAGACGAATCCTTCCCTGTTTGTCTCTCTGACGACGACCTATTTTCTTCACCTATCATATTTTTGTTCTCAACTAATTTTTTTGATGTTGAGGGAATTTGATATCCCGAATATGCAGGAGGAGCATTTGCTCCAGGAAATTCGTTTAGAGTCAGAGTAGAAACTCTTTTTGACTCTTCCAGTTTGCCAACAATTTCCTTTTTCAAAATGGCAAACTTTTCAATCACATCCCTTACGTCAGATACGAATTTACTCGTGTAGTATCTGTTTTTGCTTAACACATGGGATGGTGATTGGAGTTTCCCGTCGTTTTCCTCAAACTTGGCTTGATAGTCCGTGAAGGACTCACACATTGCGTTCACTTGTTCTATAACTAATTCCCCCCATAAGGCCTTTTTTACAATTTTGTGTAAATCATTGTATATATTACACATAGCCTGTCCTAACTCAAATTGTTTTTCAATTGTTTTAGAAAAATCCATTTTTTTGTTTACAAGTGAACGATGTTAATGAAAATATTTTTTTTTATATATAAAAATAATGAATGAGTTTAAAATAAAAATATAAATAAAGACTTACCGATTTTTGAATCTTTAACTTTTATTTATATTTATTTATTTATTTATTTTTTTTTTGATTTACACGGCGCGAGTTCGGTTTGTTATAATCTATCTTTTTATTTTTTTTTAAAGGTATATATATTAAATAAAAAATATATATTTTTTTATTACTTTTTTTTTTACAAATATTAATTTTGGAATTTTCACAACTTTTTTTTTTTTTGTTATTATTATATTATATTTTTTCATTAAGTTCCAAAATTTCACCAATTTTTTTTTCACTTTCACACAGGCACGCGTTCAAAATACTAGGGGTCACCAATGTTTAGGGGGAGAGGGAATGAAACGATGTTGTTGAGTGTTTGACGAGAACTGACTCTTTATTCAATAGAAAAACTAAATCTAGCCTTAACATCTAACATAAAAATACACATGAGCTTATTTACTAATGCACGCTGTCCCAAAATACATAATGCACTCCACGCACACAATACGTTGCGGGAGAAACGAAACATACCTACTGTGTGATCGACCCTTTCTTATCTTCTATTTGTGGCCGTACCATTAATTACATTATTTATTACCGACCATAAACATAGCATATAGAAAGCACATGCATCTTTAAGTGTTTTCTTTGTTTAACTAATTTACATTCTTCGGAAAAGACAAATAAGAATGAGATAAGAATCTAAAGAAGTATATTAAACATACAAAACTATTTATACAACAAGTACAGTTTCTACAAAACTAAACAGGGCTATATAGTTCCACGTTTAGGTATAGCCCCCATATAACTGTTCCTCCCTATATTCGGTATATTGATGTTTTTATTGACACTATTCACCGGAATTGTTTTATATTTCGTGTTTGAATTTCCTAATGGGTACTACAGTGTGTGTATAGCCCCTAAATATCCGTACCTCCCGATATTCGGTATTTTGATGATTTTAGCGTCTTTATTCACGGGCATTTGATGTTCCAAATGAGATCCTAACGGAGAGCTTAATATAAATTTTCAGGATTTCAGCTCAGAAATTTTCCCTTATCCAGCTCCTTTCCTCAACCAACAGTGATATCCATATCAAATTTCAGAATTTCAGCTCCGTTTCTTCACCCAATGCGAAATTTTGTACTATTCATTACTTTTCAAATAATTAATATACCAACATACCCCCCCACCCCCAACAACTCTGAATCTTAGATACCAACAGAGGCCATGATATCAAATTTCGGGACTCCAGCTCCATCCCGACAAGTATAGCTCCAATTCTTAACACCTATACGCATATCCAAAAACAGCTCCTTCTCTCAACCACAGAAACTAACAGTTATCCAGAATTTTATTTATGTTCCTTCACCCAATACCAAACATATAACCATTCAGTACTTTTTGTACAATTAAAGTACACATTTCTGGAACCACCTACATACGTCCAGGTTACACAGGAACAGTAACCGTAATGCCAAATTTCAGATTCAGATATATGTTCACGCAATACCAAACTGTACGAAAAATAGTACTATTTAGTACTTCTCGTGCACTACTAGTACTATTTCAAAAACCACTTCTTTATCCAAAAAAAAAAAAAAAACAAAAACAAAATAACACCAACAGTGATCTCAATAATACACTATTCAAAGTTATGGTAGGTTTTTACGTTTGGTACGCATTTTTTTAGAATTTCGAAAACCCGTATAGTTTGTAATTTCAGATTTCCAGTTATATTCCTTCCCCAAATACCAAATTTAATAATATGTAGTACTTTTTAGTACATTTTTCCAAATCCACCGCCATGTTTCCTCCAAACCGTACGCATTTTCAAACCACATCCAAATCTTAACCCTACACATTAACAGTGATCCTAATGCAAATTTTAGATTTCAAGCCGTATCCGTTCACGCCATACCAATTTAGTACCTTTTGTACGCTACCTGAATGCATTTCTAAACCCAACTCTTTACCCTAACCACCAGCAGAGACCTCAATACCAATATTTTAAATTTCCAGACCAAGCCGTTCAACCAAAACCAAATTGTACCGAATTTAGGACCATTTAGTACACATAAGTACAAATTTCCAAAGCTTCCTACATACCCCATTCCAACACTCCGATAGTAATCTTATTTTAAAAATTCCAGGAAAGCAGCTCTATTAGTTCACCCGAATTCAAATTGTTTAAAATTTAGTACCCTGTAGAACACATAAGTACAAAATTCCCAACTTTCAGATTTCCATCTCTCCTAAAATATAAGTTGTACCATTTAGTACATATCAACACAAATTTTTAAAATTTTCTACATACTCCCATCCTATAATAAAACAGCTATTTTATATTCCCAAAATTTGAATTGTACATAATTTAGCACAACTTTGGTACACATAAGTACGAATTTCCAAACACTTCCTATATTCGTCAGTCCTACAATGTAGAAGTAATTTCCAAATATCAGGACTCAATTCTACTAGTTCTCCCAAAATTTAAATTGTACCAATTTTAGTCTGAATTTACAAAACTACAAAATTTTAGCATTCCCGCGGTATTGGCTTACCCAAATCGAAATTGCACCAAATTTGGAACCAATTAGTTCTTTTCGTGTCCATAAGTAAAAATTTCGTAAACTGCATTCATAACCCAATCCTTCACTCCACCAGTAATGTTAATTTTCAAATTTCAGGATTCCAGCTCTATCCGTTCTTTCAAATTCAAATGGTAGAAAATTTTGTACCGTTTTTTACTTTTCGTATACATGAGTACATACTTCCAAAACTACCTACTTACATACATCGACTCTACTCCCCAACATTGATTCCCATTCCAAATTGTTAGCTCTCACCGTTCACATGATACAAAATGGTACCAAATGCAGCACATTTTAGTACTTTTCGTACACTAATAGTGCGAATTTCAAAGAACCCTTTGGGTACATACATCAAAGGCCTCCATCAGGGACCCTCATTCCAAATTTAAGAATTCTAACACTACTGCTTCCTCAAATACAAAGGGTACCATATTTAGTACCTTTTACTACTTTTCGCACCGTTCTAGTACGAATTCCAAAAACCCAGCCTTATCTGACTCCTTCGGGCCAAGAGTGACCCTCACCCAAAATTTCAAGATTCTAGCTTCAGACGTTTCGGCTGGGTGTTGATGAATCATTAAGTCAGTCAATCAATCAGCTTTTTATACCCTCAGTCATATGGCTAGAGATGGTATTTATCATTTGATACGATCAAAACGTGCCTCGAAATAACGGTTTTAGACTCTAGGTTTCTTTGGACCAAATCCGTTTCAGGACATTTGGAGTTGCCGTCTGTCAGGTGCGCACGATAAATCTCGAGGGGAGTATACGATTTGATCCAAACTCGGTACATCGTAATATTATTGTCAAACTTCGAATTCGGAGATGGACAATATCGGTTCACTCCTTCTGGTACCTCCCACACAAAATGTCATGATTTTTAAAGAAAATAATTTACTGCACAGAATTAGAAAGGATAATCCAATTTTGCTGCAACTTTGCGTATCCTATCATTTTTGCATCAATGCTAGGTCAGGTGCGAAAATGGACAAAATCGGTCTATTCCCTCAATTACATTCCCCACAAAGGGTCAAAATATTGAATAATTATAGCTCTTATAAAATGTGACGTAAGTATCCGATTGTCTTCAAATTAAACCTAACACAATATTTTTATTAACCCAAGATCTGGTGTTAAGATGGAATATATCGGTCCACTCCTTTTTGTACCTCCCTCACAAAGTTTCAACATTTTGAGTCTCCATGAAGCTCATAAAATGCGAAATTAACGTCCGATTCCATTCAGACCTGGCAATCGTTTCTTCTGGTACGTCCCCTACAAAGGGTCGACGTTTTGAATACCAAAACGATTATAAAATTCAAAATAAGCATCCGATTCTCTTCATATTTCACACATTACATTATTTCAACTAACACTAGATATGTTGTGAATATGATATATATCTGCCAACCACTTCTGGTACATCACCCACAAAGGGTCACAATATCCAATACTTATTTCTGTCATAATTTTTTTTCTTCTTTTATTAAATTTCATTTAATTTTAATTTAACTGTTATTTCATTATGCAATGCCTCATATAATAACAGTCACACAAACTCACTCTCACACACACATACACGCGCACTTGAATCATTGTAGTGTGAAGGATAATGCATACAAGTGTTGATGAATTGATGGTGTCATGGCAACCATAAAATACACTCACAACGAATGATAAATGCTACAGCGTTTCTTTTTTCTTTGCTCATATGCAGTTGCATATGTATTTGTGTGTGTGTGCATTTGTGTTTAGTGAACATGTATTTGTTTACGTTTTAATGGAAAGTGAGTAAAAGTTTTCGCAAAGTTTCTTGTTTCCTACATAGCCTATATTTTGCAGCTCCCAACTTTGTTTTTCTCTCGTAGCGCTTTGATAAACTCCGAAACATGAGGAAATGTTTAATTTTCCCGTACTATTGCATGTGTCAAGTTTTATAGCTCGGTGCAGTGTCAATAAAATTGCCATGACAATTCAAGGATCATTTCACTGCAGTTGTAGTAGTAGTAGTTGCTGTATTATTTTTGTTGTTGTTGTTGTTGCTCTTATTCTTCTTCCGTTTATTTCTACTTCATTGCAATGAAATGCCAGCCAGCCAGCCAAACAACCAACCAGCCATCTATCCATCCATCCGCCTATTCACATTCAATCAAAAGGATATTGTAGAGGGAAATGTTAATGTTGTAGGCATTTCCGGTACTTTATTATGTTGTGTCTGTTTTTCGTGGCATGTCATTGTGTGAGTACTGACATTAGATTGCATAAAATATGTTTGTATTTGTGTGTGGCCCCCAACCAAAAACATTGTGTATCTAATTCCCTGTGCCTGCATATGTGCGACAACGATGAGCAATAATGCTCAACAACATCCGGAACATTTGCAAAAGGCATTGCAATGCAACTTCATAAATATCTGTGAAATTGTGGATATGGTGGTAATAGGTAGAGAAGCACGTAAGCATGGAGAATTTCTGTATATGGTCAGCTGAAGCGTGAAGTTAGATTTTTTTAGAAAAGGTGGAGCGTGGTTAAATTTTAACCGAAATATAATTTTTTTTTTTGCTATCCGAAATGGGTAATCTTTTCTGGACTAAATTTTTTAGAAGGAGGGAAGAACAGAGACATTTTCAGACCAATTCAAGCAGGGAATTTTCCATTAATTCGAGATTTTCTGCCTTTTCTGACCTCTTCGGACCAAGATTCTACCTTCAGCCGTTTCGTCTGGGCGTCGATGAATCGTCAGTCATATATATAATCAGCTGAAACTATCACTAGAATCTTGATATTTTTGGTGAGGATCACTCTTGGTCCGAAGGGGTCAGATAAGGCTGCGTTTTTTGAAATTCGTACTAGGACGGTACGAAAAATATTTAAAGGTACTAAATATGGTACCCTTTGTATTTGAGGAAGAAATAGAGCAGTAGAGAACTCTTAAATTTGGAATGAGGATCACTGATGGAGTGTATGATAGATAAACCAAGGGGTTTTTGGAAATTCGCGCTATACGTGTACGAAAAGTACTAAGATGTACTATATTTGGTACCATTTCGTATCACGTGATCGGTTAGAGTTAAAGACTTAAAATTTGTAATGGGAAGGATGGAGATTGAGGAGTAGAGTCAATGTATGGTGGTAGTTTTGGAAGTGTGAACTCATATATACGAAAAGTACTAACGGCACTAAATTTAGTACAATTTGAATTTGTAAGAACGGATGGAACCCGGAATCCTGAAATGTAAAATTAACTTGGGAAGTGTAGGATTATAATATGAAGGAAGTTTCAGAAATTTATAATTACGGGCACGAAAAGTACTAAATGGTACTAAATTTGGCAGAAATTCGATTTAGGTGTGTCGAGATTACTATTGCTTTCTAGTTTTGGAAATTCGTACTTATGTGTACTAAATGGTACTAAATTTAGTACAATTTGAATTTGGAGAAATAGATGGAGCTGGAATCCTGAAATTTGAAATTAAAATTACTTCCGCAATGTAGGATTGGGATATGGAGGAAGTTTTCGAAATTTGTACTTATGTGCACGAAAAGTACTAAATGGTGCTAAATTTGGTACAAATTCGATTTGGGTGAACCAATATAGCTGGAATTGTAAAATTTATAAATAAAATTACCATTGCACTCTAGGACTCAGGAATGTAGGTAGATTTTCAAATGTGTACTTATGTCCATGAAAAGTACTAATTTTGATACAAGTTCGACTTTGGTGAACCGATAGAGCTGGGATTCTGAAATTAAGAAATAAGATTATTTTTGCATTTTAGGACTGAGAAATGTAGGTAGTTTTGGAAATTCGTTCTTATATGTACTAAATTATTTACAATGTTAATTTTGGGAGAATCCAGAAATTTTGAAAAAAAAATTAAGGTAGTTTTTGGAATTCATACTTATGTGTACCAAATTTGGTACCATTCAAATCCTGGGTGAACTGGTAGGGTTAGAATCCTGGAATTTGAGAATGAGATTTCTTTTGGACTGTATGAAGTGAGTAGTTATTCGTACTTTGGTGTACTAAATGATACTAAATTTAGTACAATTTGGATTTGGGTGAACCAATAGAGCTGGTATCCTATAAATTGGAAAAAAGATTATTATCGGAGGATTTGTAGGTAGTTTTGGAAATTTGTACATATATGAACTAAAATGTACAAACTACAGTAGAATTTGTATTTGGGCGAACCAACAGGGTTCGAATTTTAAAATCTGAATTTTGTGTGGGAAGCTTTGTAAATTCGTACTTATGTGTACTAAATGATACTAAATTTGGTACAAATTGGAATTGTGATGAAACGATGGAGCTGAAATTCTGAAATTTAGAACGAGAGTCAAAGATGGACTGTAGGATATATGCACCAATGGGTTTTTGGAAAGTCGAACTTTAAGGTTACGATAGGTTCTAAAATGGTACTTAACTTCTAAAATGGTTCCATTTAAGTTTGTAACATGAAGGTGGTTTTGGAAATGTGTGTTAAGTACAATATTTGGTTCTCTTTGGTATTTTGTGAGCAGATTAGTAGTTGAAATCTGAAATTTGGTATTAGGATCGCCATTCATGTGTAGCCTGGACATATGGAGATGACTTCGGATATGTGTACTACGATTATACGAAAAATACTAAATATATGTAAAACTTGATATTTAGAATACGTTTTCCTATTATTCTTCCCGAAAAAGGCAAAACTGGAAAAATATATAAAACCTTGAAAGTTTGAAAATTTAGTAGGATATCTGAAATTTTTATTAAAAAAATAATGTTAAACTTAACAAATTGTGCATTTTGAGTATAAACAAGTAAAAAGGCTGTAAGTTCGGCCAAGCAGAACTTTTAATACCCTCCACCATTTTGAACGAATTGGGCAATTTCCAAAAAAATAAAATCCGTTAAAAATTCTGTTCTGGACCTGCATAGGCAACTTTTGTCTTAAGCCATTACAATATTCAAATGAGAAACTTCATCATCATCATCAAAATACCGAATATAGGGAGGGCTATACGAAGACGTGGACCTGCGTGGGCAATTTTCTGTCATAGGCTGTAGTATCTATTTCGAACTTCAAATACCGAATTTGAAACAATTCCGGTGACTAATTTCGCTTAAATCACCAAAATACCGAATATTTGGAGGAATATGGGGCTGTACGAAGACGTGGACCTGCAAAGATAATTTTCAGTGATAGACTGTAGTATCCCTTACGAACTTTAAATACAAAATTTGAAACAATTCCGGTGAATAACGTCTCTAAAATCATCAAAGTACCGAATATCGGGAGGTACCGTTATTTGAGTGATGTATGAACACTGGACCTGCACGAACAATTTTCTGTCATAGGCTGTAGAATCTATTTCGAATTTCAAATATACAATTCCGGTAAATAGTTTCGCTTTACCAAATATTTGGAGGTACCATTATGTGGGGGCTATATGAAGACGTGGACTTGCAAAGACAATTTTCTGTCATAGGCTGTAGTTTCCCTTACGAACTTTAAATACAAAATTTGAAACAATTCTGGTGAATAATGTCGCTAAAATTACTAAATACCAAATATCGGGAGGTAGCATTATGTGGGGGCTATTCGAAGACGTGGATCTGCATGGCCCATTTTTATACCCTCCACCTTGGAAAGGAGGGTATATTAACTTTGTCATTCCGTTTGTAACATCCTTAAATATTCGTCGTAGACCCCATAAAGTATATATATTCACAATCAGCATAAAATTCTAAGTCGATTTAACGATGTCCGTCTGTCCGTCTCTCTGTTAAAATCACGATACAGCCCACATTATTTGACGTAGAGCGCCAAAATTTAGCAGAGCAATTTGTATTGTGTCTAGGATGGTTGGTATTGAAAATGAGATATATCGGTCCACGTTCTGGTACAGTCCCCATATAACGGTACCTCCCGATATTCGGTATTTTGATGATTTATGCCACATTTTTTCACGGATTTGTCTGAAAATTGGTATTTGTAGGTCATAACGGGTTCTATCTCCGGTGGCGAAACATTGCATGTATGGATCCATGATTTGGTATAGCCCCCATATAACGGTACCTCCTGATATTCGGTATTTTGATGGTTTTTGCCACATTTTTTCACTAATTTGTCTAAAAATTGGTATTTGTGGGTCATAATGGGTCCTAGTTCGTGTGGCGAAACATTGTATGTATAGGTCCACGTTTTGATATAGTCCCCATATAACGGTACCTCTCAACAGTCGGTATTTTGATGACTTTTGACGCATTTTTTCAAGAATTTCTCTTAAAATTGGAAGTTGTAGGTCATAATGGGTCCTAGTTCGTGTGTCGAGTCATTGTAATTATAGGTCCACGTTTTGGTATAGCCCCCATATAACGGTACCTCCCGATATTCGGTAATTTGATGATTTTTGCCACATTTTTTCACGGATTTGTCTGAAAATTGGTATTCGTTGGTCATAATGGGTCCTAGTTCATGTGGCGAAACATTGTATGTGTAGGTCCACGATTTGGTATAGCCCCAATATAACGATACCTGCCGATATTCGGCATTTTAATGGTTTTTGCCACATTTCTTCTAATGTTTACTTTACCCTAAGGTGGAGGATATTAAAAGTTTGGCCCGGCCGAACTTAATGTTTTTTACTTGTCAATATTAAAAGTCCTGCAGACACAATATACATTTTAGTGGACGGGTGGAGAGCGGACATCGCTAAATCGACATAGAATTTTATGCTGATCAAGAATGTATATACTACAATGGGGGTCTACATTGTAAATTTCGAGGTGTTACAAACGGAATGACAAATATAATATACCCTATATACTATGGTGGAGTGTATAAGAAGGCCTAACGCGAACTGTTGGAATGAATTGCAAAATTTGAAGGCTGAATTTTCGCAAGCGAAGTATCGGGCAATTGCTAATCAAATTCATGATTAATTTTAAACAAAAATCTTTTTATTCCAATAAAAAAATTGTCTTTAAAAACTATTTACTTTCCTGGGCTTCAAATCAAGCCACACACTTTCTCCCCGCTCAAACTTTCACCTACTCCTTCGTATGATATGATTGTGTGGTGCAACCATGTAACTCACATGATTAACATGAGTTATTCTTGAACAACTTCTCTTGGAGGACTGGCTGGCTTGTTGTTTGTTAAGTTGACGTACTTAATAATGGCAGCCGCCAGGACATGGGATGGATATATCATATTTTTCGTTAAAAAGGTAAAAACGGAAACCTGCGAACTGACAGCTAGAAATAGTTGCTTCCTTCTATGAACTGCTCGATGAACATTTCAAGGTTTCGTCTGTTTTAACAACTTTAACGAGTTCACATTGTTTTGTGTTGGGTATGTGTGCGTGTGTTTGTGTTTTCTCTTTCTCGCTCGCTCGGAGGACTTTGTTTTTCTTTGGGCCAAACTTGAAGTTGCGTTGTGTTTTCTTAACGCTAAAGTTTTCCACCTGCAACTGACGCTTGATTCTTGCACTGACTGACTGAATTGTTGGCTGCCTTGCTTCACCTCGCCTTATGGCTGGATGATGTGCCTGAGCTGCACTGCACTGCATGTTGGAAGTTCATTAAATTAATAGGAAACAAGGCAAACATAACCTTTCGCAGAGTTTGTGTTTCTCTTGTTCTCGCTTTCATTTTCCTAGCACCATTAAAGTTTATTTTTAATGTGAAAATGTTGTTCTTTTCTCCTTTGAGCGGCGAACACATGACTTTGAGGAATAGCCGAATGGAATAATGAAATAAATGTTTATTTAGCAAAAGTATTATTGCTATGATTGCTGAAATTAATGTTTGCTTTTGTTTATAATAATTGCAAGACATGCAATGTTTTTTTTTTGTATGGATAATTGAGATATAAATTCTGGATAGTTTTAGAAAGGTTGAATGCCTTTCAATAGGAAACAATGGTTGTCGTGTGAGAAAGTGGCCCATGTACCTACAATTTTTTATTTTTTATACCCTCCACCTTAAAAAGGAGGGTATATTAACTTTGACATGACGTTTGTAACATCCATAAATATTTGTCGACAACATTCTAAGTCGATTTAACGATGTCCGTCTGTCTGTCTGTTGAAATCACGAATATTTTTGAATATTTTTTTTTGAATATTTTTTTAATATTTTTTTAAATATTTTTAAAATATGCACGTTTAAAACTGGGATAACCCTTAAAAATATTCTTAAAATATCGACATTTATAACTAGGATGACCCTTAAAAATATTCTTAAAATATCGACGCTTATAACTAGGATGGCCCTTAAAAATATTCTTCAAAATCCACGAAACTTAAGAAAATATTTTTCAAAAATCCACGCTCATAACACAAATCTCCCTTGAAAAATATTTATAACTCAATTCACGTTTATAGCTCGGATGACCTTTGAAAAAAATATTTTCAAAAAATAACGAACGTTTTCTCATCGGAGAAAACCAAATTCGGCAGTTCACACATTATTTGACGAAGAGCTTAAAAATTTGGCAAAACAATTTTTATTATGTCTAGGATGGTTGGTATTGAAAACGAGATATATTGGTCTAAGTTTTGGAATAGCCGCCATATAACGGCACCTCCCGATATTCGGTATTTCGATGATTTTAGCGACATTATTCACCGGAATTGTTTCAAATTTGGTATTTGAAGTTCGTAACGGAAACTACAGCCTAAGACAGAAAATTTTCGGTGGAGGTCTATGAAGAATGTTGCCTATGCAGATCCACGTCGTCGCATTTTTAACGGTTTTGGTTTTTTGAAAATTGCCAAATTCGTTCCAAATGGTGGAGGGTATTCAAGGTTAGCCCTGGCCGAACTTACAGCTTTTTTACTTGTTTTCACCCTCAGCCTTATGGCTAGAGAGGGTATATATCATTTGATACGCCCAAAACGTGCCTCATCGAAATGACGGTCTTAGACCCTAGGTCTCTTTGGATCAATTTCAGGAAATATGTACTCGATCAAGCGATATCCGTCCGTCTGTCTGTCTGTGGGAGTATCCGAATTTATTCAAAGTTGGTACATCGTAATATTATTGTCAAGGTTAGATCGAGTTCGGAGATGGACAATATCGGTCCACTCCTTCTGGAACGTGGGGGAGGTTCCAAGGGGGGAGAAATTTTCAAAAAAAATTTTTTTTTTGCACAGAAATAGAAGCAATAATCCGATTTTGCTCTAACTTTTCAAATGCTAATAATTTCATCAGTGCTAGATGAGGTGTTAAGATGAAAAATATCGACCTACTCCGTCTAGTACGTTCCCAAAAAAAAGTCGAAATTTCCAAAACCAAAAAAAAAAAAAATAAATAAAATAAATAAATAAATATATATTTTATGCACATAAAGAGAAGTAATAATCCGATTTTGCTCCAACTTTGCAAATCCTAATATTTATATCAGTTCTAGATCAGGTGCAAAAATGGATAATATCGGTCCACTCCTTCTGGTACCTCCCCCACAAATGGTCAAAGTTTTGAATATTCATTAAGCTCATAGAACGCGAAATTAACATTCGATTCTATTTAGACTTGGTACATCGGTGTCAAAAAATTGTCCAAATTGGTCCACAATCTCCATATAAATGTACTCACCGGTATTTGGTATTTTCACGATCCTAGCTACATTTTTCCATGGAATTCATTTAAATTGGTATTTAAATTTTATTTCGTTAAAAATCCTTGACTATATACAGGGTAAGATAAAAAACTGCAACAAAGTCAAAGGCCATAATTTTTACATTTTTTTTAAATTTTATTGGATGGAAGCAAAAAATTCGGAAATAGCATTAAATTTTAAAATAAGTTTAGTTTTGTTCGACTTAGTCGCCTTTGGCATGAATTATGGCCTTCAAACGGTCAATAAAACCGTCACACGCTGTCCGAATGTTACTCTACGGTATTTTGACCCATTCCCGGCGAAGCACTTACTTGAGGTGATCAACACTTTGGTATTTTTTAGTGCCTACCTTGCTTTCCAAAAAACTCCAGACACAATAGTCCAACGGATTGGTGTCCGGAGATTTTGGTGGCCATTGTGTGCAGGAAATGAAGCTAGAAATCTCATTTTGTAACCATCCTTGGGTGGCGCGTGCTGAGGGCGATGGTGCTGAGTCCTGTTGGAATGTCCAAGGTCTGCGGTCAATATGTTTGCGTGCCCAAGGCATTAATACATCCTCCAGAATATTTTCGCGATAATATTCGGTTTTTATTCTGATGCCACGTTCGATTAATACCAGCTGAGAGCGAACATGGCCGTCGCTTGAGTTCTGATGGCCAACCGAAGGTGCACATTTTCAGCTGACCTCTTTGGCAAGTAACACGACCATGTTGTTTGTTTACAAACTGCTGGACAACTAATTTTTTCTCATTGGAGAAAATCAAATTCGACAGTTCACCACTTTCGGTCAAGCGAAGCAACTATTTAGCTCTTTTGAGTCTATTTTCTTTCTTCTGTGGTGTAAGTTCCTGTACTTTTTAGAATTTCTATGGCTTTACCACGAGTTCATTTTTCAATATTTGCCGAATGGAATATTGTGATATGTTAAGCTCACGAGCCATTTTTTGACCACTGTGAAGCGGATTTCGATCAAGTCGATTCTCTACTTTTCGAACAATTTGTGCTGATGTTGCTGTTTTCTTCCGTCCACTTCCATGACATCGGGCTACGCTACCAGTATCACGGTAACGAGCGATGGTATGAGACACAAAAGATTTATTCACATTTAAATGCTGGAATGCTCTAACGACAGCCACTTGTGGTTTTCTAGCCAAATATAAAGATATCACACTATCACGCTTGAATTACATCACGAATAACTTTTTTTCTGGACAATTCTCACCAAAATGCTTTTGTACGCTTTTAAACAATATAATGAACTGTCACTGTAATAATTTTAATAGCTGTCGGGCGAGTGACTTAGAAATTTCGGTAGTCTCAAGTTGGTTGCAGTTTTTTCATCTGACCCTGTATAGGTCCACGATATAATATATCGCCCATATAATGGTACCCCCGATGTTCGGTATGTTATTTTAGCCACATGTTTCAATGGAATTGTCCGAAATTCTAGACAAGGAGTTCTTTGTGAGTAATTTACCCCCTAAAAGATATTTGTCTATAAAGGTCAACGATATAGTATGTCCCCCATATAATGGTACACACCCCCCCCCCCCCCCCCTAATTTTGGTATTTTAATTATTTTAGCCACATTTTCAACGGAATTGTCTGAAAATCCACACAAGGAGTTCCTTTTGAGTACTTTTTCCCCTGGAAGAGAATTGTCTATTGGTTTACGATATCATATATCCCTTATAAAACGGTGTTCCCAATATTCATTATTTTGATTATTTTTGCGGTGTTATTCACCGGAATTGTTTCAAATTTCATATAAAAAAAGTTCGAAACAGTTACTACAGCATATGATTATTACTTATGCAGGACCACGTCTTCGTATAGGCCCATAATACGGTTTTCATTTATGCAGTATGTTCCGACGGATTTTTATACCCTACACCACTAGGGTATTATGTCTTTGTGCATTTATTTATAACAGTCTACAAGGAAACGAGATAGACCCATAGTTTCCAGCATAGAATCACATTCTGAGTCAATTTATGCATGTCCGTCCTTCTGTCCATGTATTTTTGTCAAAGTACAGTTCGCATTTATTACCCGATCCAGATAAAATTTTGTTTGGCCCAAGGACGAACCCTGAAATTGCAGATAATCGGTAAAAATTTAGATATTGCTCTCATATATATCTTCGTCCGATTTTTTTGTGCACCAAACGTGTAATATCAGCCCGAATAGTATGGAATATTGCACATGCAACCAAATTAGGCCTGAAAATAAGTATGCCAAATTTGATCGAAATCGGTTCAGATATAGCTCCAATATATATTGTTCATCCGATTTTTTATTTTAGTCCTCCGCAGCCGTAATTTGCACTGTAACAACAATACTTGGGGAAATATATCAAATACAGTTCAGAAATTCCTTTGCTATCGAGATCGGTTCAGATTTGGATATAGCTCCCATATATAACTTCGTCCGAATTGAGTCTAGAAGCTAGTATGTCAAATTTGGTGAAGATCGGTTCAGATATAGCTATAGCTCCCATATATATTGTTCATCCGATTTGTTATATTTGTTACCCACAGCCGTAATATGCACTCCGTAACAACGATATTCAGGGAAATATATGAAATACAGCTCAGAAATATCTTTGCCAAATTTTATAAAGATCGGTTCAGATTTGGATATAGCTCCCATATATATATAATGGGCAATACACGTCCGAATTTAAAAGATACAAATGCTTCGGCATATTTAATCTTTTGAACTTTAAATTATAATTATAATCATAGCGTTTTTCATTGAATTCTCCCATAAAAGCTTTTAATTGCTATGCGGAGCTATACTAAATTAGCAAAGTGGTGTAAGGTATCATAAAGTCGGCCCAGCCCGACTTTAACACTTTCCTTACTGTTTTTTTTTCTTAAATTTTTCAAGTTCTTCCAAATGTTGGAGGGTATAAAAAGTCCGGCCCGGCCGAACTTAGCAGCTTTTTTACTTGTTCTTTCTAATTTCGCACGTTACAAATATGTAAACAAAGTTCCTGATTGGCCAAAATGTTGATTTTGAAGGACTTCCACATAGCGTTGACATTTTTAATAGTTTTTCGTTCCACTTCATTGTGTGAAGTATTGTTTTCCCAGATCAAATATGATATTACACTCTTTTCCGTGTATTACAATTAAAAAATACGGAAACCCGGCATTTGGTTTAATATATTCACTTTTAATAATTTTTTCAGATAACGTCGAATTTGAAATACGTCAGTAAAGGGCTCTTATGAAACGTCCACTGAAATACAATTTATTAAAAGAAAACATGAGAAATGTTGACGGAAGAATGTTTTTCGTTCATAATTTTCGAAACCAAAAAATGCAAGAAAATACGAAATTTGTATGTTATATGGTGTATATGGTGGAACTGTAAAAGGTCCTCCAAATGAAGATCTGCAGTCAATTTCCTATTGATATAAGACATTCTGCATCTATAGTGTTTTAAATCCAGCAAAGATGTCTACAACAACTCTGTCTTACCATCGCCAATTATAATCTCTTTTTTTAATCCTTCAAATCTTACCATTCGTATATATTATCCATGAATTAGTTCTAATTATATCTACAGTAAATATTATTAATTCTCTCAAATCTTCTTTTAAATTAAATTTCTTTCAGCAAATTTTCAACAAAAACTATATCATTGTCGCAGCTTAAACCCATTTGGCATTATTAATTAATATAATCCCGCGTACATAATTAGGGGTCAAACTAAGCTTTTGTTTCTAATAATAAATATAACGCATGCTACCGACAACAACAAAAACAAAACAGCGCCAATTTTAATCCATCGTCAATGCCTAGTTTTAATTTCATTTAATGCGATTTACACAAAAACACACGTACGTACACACACGCAAACACTCAAACATGTGCAACTTTTAATCCTTTTCAATGGCATGGCAAAGGATTACGTTTGGCGCTGATGATGACACAATGATAATTATTCATAAATTTTCACATTTTAAATGTTTAAATAAAACCCAAAGTTTTTACCTTTACAACAGCAACAACAATAATAATGTAAACGGGAATTAACTAAATCAACATGACATGTGTGGCACCGGCTGTTGCAACTTTTCTTATTCGGGGTTTTTAGTTCGGAAAATTGAGCAAAAAAAAAATATATATGCAAACCACCCAAAAATTGCAGATCAAAAACACTTTTATGCTTCAATATTTTAGGTTGACTAGGAGCGGAAGTCGTTACACTCCATTCTCTCTCTCTCTCTCCCACTCTCTGTATTTGTGTAAAATACTCTTGTTGTCCCAACAAAACCAAAAACAGAATCCCAAAAAAACATGGAAAGGAAACTAAAACCAAAGGGATTGGCATCGGAACAAACAGACAAACCCAAAAACAGATTCAAATTCAAATTCGAATCTGTAGTTTTGTGGAAGCAGCTGCTAATTTAACTAGCGCAGACATTAACTTAGAACTGTTCCAACAACAGACTCCGTAACCAAAACTTTAGCACGGCAACAATAAATACTCTCACTGTTTCATGGACTAGTAACTTTGATTCCAGTTTCATACTCAAAGGGGCCGGCGAGTTTACGGGCCATTTTCATAGGATAATAAACAGTTAAATAAATAAATAACAAGTTAAAAACCAGAATACCCTCCACCATTTGGAAATAAAATCCTTAAAAAATTCTGTTAAAATTTTAAGAATACCGAATATAGCCGTTATATTGGTGTCTACGACGTGGACCTACGTGGGCATTGTTTTTTCATAAGTCATTGCCATATACAAATTCGAAACTTGAAATATACCGTGAATAATGTAGCTAAAATCATCAAAATATCGTATATAGGGAGGTAGCGTTATATCGGAGCTGTGCGAAGACCTGAACCAGCTTAGACAATGTTCTGCCATAGGCTGTAGCATCCATTACGAATTTCAAATACGCGTCTCAAACATTTTCGGTGGTTATTGTACCTAAACTCGTCAAAATACCGAATATAGGGAGGAACTGGTATGTGGGGCCTATATGAAGACCTGGACCTGCATAGACAATTTTCTGTCACAGACTGTAGTTCCCATTACGAGATATAAAAACGTAATTTGAAACAATTCCGGTGAATGATGACGCTAAAATCATCAAAATACCGAATATACAGTTATATGGGGGCTATACGAAGACGTGGACCTGCACAGACAGTTTTCTGTCTTAGGCTGTAGCATCCATTTCGAACTTCAAATACCAAATTTGAAACAACTCCGGTGGATAATGTCGCTAAAATCATCAAAATACCGAATATCGGGAGGTACTGTTATATGGGGCTATATGACAACATGGTCCTACATGGGCCATTTACGATCTTAACCTGCTTACTGGAAAAATAAACATGCGTGTAAAATTTTAGCCTTCTATCTCAATTCCTTCGAAATATAGCGTGATTACAACAGACAGACCGACAGACAGATGGACGGACAGATCAAGAATTCCACATATATATATATATTCTTGATCTTGATCTGTCCGTGGTGGAGCGTATAAAAATAAATACATTTATAAGTGAAAAAAATACTAAATATTTCCGATAGTTGGATTTCAAAATATCGATATTATCGCCACAAATATAGATATGGAGCCAGTTTCAAATTCCACAAACAAAATACTAACAAGTAAAATAGTATCAGTCGATTTTGCCGACAGATGAATTCCCCCAGTCTTAAGTTATGATTATTGAAACTGTTGACTCTTTATAGGGGAGATTCCGAAGCAGTTGGCCAATATTGACCAATTCGTATCTGACCTAAGACTTATATAAATATCACAACGTGATAGATTTGGACTATACCGCCTACTTCCTTTCATTGATATGAAATATGTGTAAATCTTTGGAAAATGTGGAAATATGCGTGAGGTAACAGAAAGAGCTGACCGAAGTATTCCGTTTTCATACTTCATCTAATACAGATAGAAATATTGGTTCGTGCCTATTTCTATTTAAGAGATTCGGACTTCTTCGAGAATAAATAAATAAAGAATCGCCGACTTGTTTCGCAAAACATGACAGATATAAGCATTGGAAATGGTGACCCCTTGTGGATGAGGTACCAGAGAGGGGTTGGCAGATGTATATCATTTTCACAAAAATTCTTGTGTTAGCAAAAATATTTGTATAAAATTTGAGAGGAGGAGATGGATGGATTTGGATGCTTACATCGCTTTCTTTGAGTATTCTGTTTTTAAAAATCTTGAACCCTATGTGGGGAAGGTACCAGAAGAAATGGTCCCATCTCTACTGTATTTATAACAGATCTTGAGTTGTGATGGAAATATTAAGACGTATCAAGTCTGAATGGAATCGGTCGTAATTTTCACGTTTTATGAACTTCATGGATGCTTAAAATGTTAATCCTTTGTAGGGGAGGTACCAAAAGGAGTGGACCGATATACCCCATATTCTCACCAGAGCTAATAAAAATATTGTGATGTGTATAATTTGAAAAGAACCAGATGCTTATTTCGGATTTTATGATCGTTTTGGTTATTCAAAATTTTAATCCTTCGCGGCGGGATACCACAAGGAATGGCCCGATCTCTACCATCTTTATAACAGATCTTATGTTGATAGAAATATTGAAACGTGCTAAGTCTGAATGGAATCGGATGTTAATTTCGCGTTTTTTGAGCTTCATGAATATTCAAAATTTTTACCCTTTTGTGGAGGAGGTACCAGAAGGAGACGACCGATATATTTCATCTTCGCAACAGACATTGGGCTAATGTGATGTGTGTAATTTAAGGACAATCAGGCTCTTACATCACATTTTATAAGAGTTATAATTATTCTTAATGTTGACCCTTTTGTGGGAGGTACTTGATAGAGTTAACCATATTGTCCATTTTCGTACCTGACCTAGCACTGATGAAAATATTAGGATTCGCAAAGTTGAAGCAAAATCGGATTATCCTTTCTCTTCCTGTGCAGTAAATTAATTTCTTTGAAAATGCTGGCATTTTGTGGGGGAGGTACCAGAACCGATATTGCCCATCTCCGAAGTCGATCTAAGTTGGACAATAATATTATAATGTACCAAGTTTGGATTAAATCAGATACCCCTTTGAGACAAAACGGACATCGCTATATCGACTCCAAATGTCCTGAAACGGATTTGGTTCAAAGAGATCTATGGTCTATTTTCGATGAGGCACGTTTTGGGCATATCAAATGATATATATACCCTCTATAGCCATATGGCTGAGGGTATAATTCGATTTTTATGGGAACATTGCTGCCAGTATTTTTCTGAAGTACAAGAAAAAATGTAATAAAGAATATTTTCCTCTTTGATGTCATCCTTCAAAAATGATGTTTTGGTGAATAATTTTGCCCAAAACTCACAAAGTACGGTTTAAACCCTAAAATGTGTTTTAGACTCTTGATGTTTTCTAGGACCCATTGTAGAATATTATAACAAATAATTTCGCTTAATATTTTAACTTGCTATGATCCCCATTAAGGGGAGTTTTCAACCATATTTGAAAAAAGGACCAAAAAGACCCCTTTGTTGACTCGCGTGAGGCTTAAAAACTTCGATTATATTATTCCTCATATTTTTTCCTACAATATTGCCGAGGGCACTATATGGCTGAAATGCGCATATTCAGAGGAATCTTAATCGGAAAATTTTCAAAAGTGCGGAAGAGAGGGGAACTTGCCCCCTCTATTTAGGTTACTTTGCGATGTAAACATTTAAAACACCGATATCCGTGTCTTCTGTTTTAGCTATACTTTCGTAATCTGCTGGATTTCCCCCGCAATTATTGAAAAAAAAAAATAATTTTGTCGCACTGTATTATTATTCGATCAAAATTTTAACATCTCTCTCACATATCTACAAATCTACAAATTTCTTTTATAAAATTTCTTTCCAATGTAGAATTATTGGCCAGAGATAAGACGTTTCTCTGCAATGAGTTCATAGGTTCCATTTCATCGAAGAGGGATTTTACTCTTCTATTTACATTGCATTTGGCCCAAATTTAGGTTTGCAGGATAATACATAGCCCGGTCCGTATGAATATGCACGTTTTTACTTATTTTTTTTTAATTGGGCCCACCTTTAAGGCTCTTAGAGGTTCATCTTACTACCTCACAAACACGTAGTGGGTGTACATACATGTGGAAATGCACACATGTATAAATACATATGGACGTGCTGGTACATCACATATTCGCACACCTAATGTGGGTGGAAACGTGTCAACTATATTTACGCTTTAACAGTGGCAAGCAAATTTGTGCTTGCAAACTATTGGACTTATTGGCGGATTTTTAATTTTATGACTTATTTTGCATCTACTGAGTTCAAGCTATTTATAAAAATGTTTATATTCACATTATATAATATTCAATTATTGCTTCATTTTTAACTCCATCACACACTTTTGCTTCTCAGTGTAGCAACAACCATCGAAATGATGCCTTCAGCTACTGGTGGTATACAATTAAAGCAAGTGAATATAAATTAAATGGCATTAGAATTGTAATACCTTTCCAAATCCTGCTACGTCACTCCCACACACACAAACAAACACACTCAGACAAGTAAGTGCATATGCATGGGAGTGGTAGACATATTCCTCGTAATTTGGAATTAAATTCCCACAGACATCCTTTGAGAAATAAAAACAAAGAAAATTTAAAATTGCTGCATACAGTCAATGCTCGGCAAGAACTGAATGGTACATGATAATTTGAGAACATTCAAAATTAAACATTTATTAAAGACTCAAAAACTAAACGAACTTTGAGACTTTTTCATAAACTTTGGACATATGATTTGAACTTTAATTAAATAAATTAAAAAGTATCAGTCGGTTTTGCCGATAGATTTATACCCTCAGCCAATGTTCGATTATTTAAATATATTTTGCCTTCTGTTATGATTATTCAAATTGTTAACCCTATATGGAATAGGTTCCTAACGGAATGGACCAATATTGTCCATTTCGTATCGGACCTAAATAAATATGATATAAATATTGAGACGTGCCAGGTTTCGCCAATTAGTTGCTTCTTGACTTTATATGAGATATGTGATAATTTTTAAAAAATGTTAAAATGTGCGAGGTGCGAGATATAGTCGACCGAAGTATTCCATTTTCATACTTCATCTAATACAGATCAAAATATTGGTATGGTCAAAATTACAAGAAAATCGAACATTTATGTCCAATTTTATGCAAAATCATAAATTCCATATTCATCTCAATTTTCTGGTTTAGGGTTCGCAGATATATATCATCTTCACAACAGATCTTGCGTTATCAAAAATATTTGGATGTGTGAAATGTGAAGAGAATTGGATGCTTATATCAATTTCTTCGAGTGTTTTGCTTTTCAAAAATCTTGTACCCTGTGTGGAGGTGGTAACAGAAGAAATTGTCCGATCTGTACCATCTTTAAAACAGATCTTGTGTTGATGGAAATATTGAGATGTACCAAGTTTGAATGGAATCGGATGTTAATTTCGCGTTTTATGAGTTTCTTGGTATTCAAAATTTTAACCCTCTGTGGGGAGGTACCAGAAGGAGTGGACCAATAAATCCCAATTTCACACTAGACCTTGGCTTGATTAAAATATTGTTATGTGTGTAATTTGAAGAGAACCCGATGCTTATTTCGGATTTAATAATCGTTTCGGTTATTCGAAACTTTGGCCCTTTGTGTGGGATGTACCAGAAGTAAATGTCCGATCTCTACCATCTTTATAACAGATTTTGTGTTTATGGAAATATTGAGATCCACCAAGTCTGAATGGTATCGGATGTTAATTTCGTATTTTATGAGCTTCATGAATATTCACAATGTTGACCCTCTGTGGGGGAGGTACCTAGAAGGGGTGGACCGATATATACCATATTCACACTAGACCTTTGGTTAAGTAATGTCTTGAAACGTATTTGGCCCAAAGAGACCTAGGGTCTAAAACCGTTATTTCGATTAGGAACGTTTTGGGTGTATCAAATGATATATACCCTCTTTATATGGCTCAGGGTATAAAAAATGTGTAGAGCTTTAGTTTGTGTTAGGCCTTCTTAGTAAATTTGTTTATTTTGACATTTTTTTTACATTTCCAAAACCACCTACATGTGTCAAATATCAACAGAGACCTCAGTATCAAATTTGAGAATTCCAGCCCTATCCCTTCACTCAATACCAAATTTAGTACAACTTAGTACTTTTCGAACAATTATAGTACATATTTTCAAAACCACTCTCACATATCCATTAATAGTGGATCTAATACCAAGTTTCATATATCAATCCCTATCTGTATACAAAACACCAAACTGTATCAAATATTTCATAATAAATTTCAAGGTTTCAGAACTATCCCTTCACCCCACACCAAATTTAGTTGAATTCAGTATTTTTCGAACCTAGTATGAACCTTCAACCAAGACCAAATTTAGTACCATTTTGTAATTTTCGTACAATTATAGTACACATTTCCGAAACCAACTACATACTCAATTCCAAATACCAACAGAGACCTCAATATCAAATTTTGGGATTGCAGCTCTATCCGCTCACCCAATATCCAGTGTAGTATTATTTAGTGCTTTTCGAACAATTATAGTACATATTCCCAAAACAACCTACATATCTTAATCGCAACAACAACAGGGACATCTATACCAAAGTTCAGAATATAATCCATTTAGAACATTCCGAATAATTATAGTACGCATTTGCAACCCCACCTCTAAATTTCAACCTCAGAAACCAACAGAGATTACAGCTCTATCCCTTCACTCAATTTTTTTGTTTTTAGTACGAATTTTAAAAAACCACCACCAGATACCAACAGATATCTCAGTGTAAAAATTCGGTATTCCAGCCCTATCCCTCCCCTCATCCATTTTCGCACAAATATAGTACGCATGTTGAAAACCACTTCCAAATCTCAACCATACCAAACGTAAACTTAATATAAAATTTCAGGATCAGGATCATCACTACCCCTTAATCTAATAACAAATTTAGTACCATTTAGTAATTTTCGTGAAAATATAGAACGCATTTCGAAACCACCGCTAAATCTCAAACACAGATACCATTGGTAATCTAAATATTAAATTTCAAAATTCTATCTCTATCCCTTCACCCAATACCAAATATAGTATCGCCCTGTACTTTTCTTCCAATTATAATACCCATTTCCGAAACAACTTCCATATGTCCAGTCTACACATGAACACCGACCTTAATACCAAATTTCAGATTTCAAACCCTATCTTTACAAATCCAATACCAAATTTTACCAAATATAGTACTATTTAGTACATTTCGTTTACTTTTAGTACACATTTCCAAAACCACCTCTATAAATCACATATCTACCACCAAAAGGCACCCCAATACAATTTTTCAAAATTCCAGCTTCATCCGTTCACCTTAAACCAAACGGTTTCAAATTTAGTACCATTTAAGACAGTTCGCACACTTAGTACACATCTCCAAAATCACCTTCAAATATCAATTTTACTTTCCAGTCTTGATTCTCATACCAAAGTACAAGTTTTTAGCTCATTTTGTTACGAACGTTAGTACAATTTTAGACCTTTTCGTAACCTTCAACTTCGAATTTCCAAAAACCCATTGGCGCATATATCCTGCACTCCATCAGTGACCCCAATTCCAAATTCCAATTCCGTTTATCGAATACAAAGTATTCAATTCAGTTATTTGTACAGTTGAGTACTTCTGTACCAAAAGGGTACGAATTTTCAAAAACCCAGCTTAACCACACTCTTTTGTACCAAGACTGACCCTCGTGCAAAATTTCTTTCCGTTTCTTTCTACAAAGTATTTTTATTCTGATTACCGTAAAACTCGATTTCCCGATGTCCGTCTGTCTCTTTCAATCATTATCTCGTTCAAACAAATAGAGATAGAAGACTAATTTATGCCACATTTTCTAACGGAATTATTGAAAATACTGCAATGTCTCCGGCCAAAATGTTTGCGTGCCCAAGGCTTTAATACACACTCCAGAATATTTTCGGGGTCATTTCCGGGAGTTATTCTGAGGCCACGGTCGATTAATATGAGCGGAGAGCGACCATCGGCTGTTATGGCGGCCCACACCATCACCATGGCCGGCGCTTGAGTTCTGGTGGCCAACCGAAGGTGGACATTTTCAGCTGACCTCTATTGCAAGTAAACACGATCATTTTGTTTGTTTACAAACTGCTGGACAACGAATGCTTTTTCATCGGAGAAAACCAAATTCGGCAGTTCACCACTTTCTGTCAAGCGAAGCACCACTTTCTGTTGCAGTGTAAGTTCTTGCACTTGTTGGAATTTCAATGGCTCTACCCCGAGCTCATTTTTCAATATTTGCCAAATGGAATATTGCGATCTGCTCAGCTCACGAGCCATTTTTCGGCAACTCTCACACGGGTATCGATCAAGTCGCTTCTTTACTTTTCGAACCATTTCTGCTGATGTTGCTGTTTTTTACCATCTACTTCCTTGACGTCGGGCTACACTACCAGTATCACGTTAACGAGTGATGGTACGAGACACAATTTATTTATTTACATTTAAATGCTGGAGTGCTCAAACGGTGGCTACTTGTGGTTTTCCAGCCAAATATAAATAAATCACACTATCACGCCTGAATTCTATCTCGAATAACGTTTTTTTCTGGAAAATTCTCACCAAAATACTTTTGTACGCTTGTAAACAATATAATGAGCTGTCACTGGAATAATTTTAACAGCTGTCGGACGAGTGGCTTAGAAGTGACAGCAGTCTGAAGCTGGTTGCAGTTTTTTCATCTCACCCTGTATAGGTCGACGTTTTGCTATTGCCCCCCAAATAACAGCATGGGTCTACATCGATTCCTTTTGTGCCCACAGCATTACAATGGTTATTCAAATATATCTGCGTATGTTTTTGAGCATTTCAAATCGATTGATTGCTTCACATAACACAACATTAATTGAATGCGATTCTATTAAAATTTCAACTATGTTTCGTTGCAGACTTAATATTTTACAAAAGAGATTACTTAGACCCCAAAAGCCATCGAAGCATTATAGCCAAAGCAAACACATTTCGCAAACATAGGCAAACACACGTATATATGTATGCCACTTACACCACTACAAATGCATACATAGCTCATTTGTTGCGGTTATAAATATTCAAACTCATGAGTCAACCGGCAACTAATCGACCGGTCGACAGACATCCATCCGATTGACCAATCATCGTAAGTGTTTGTTATAAACGATTGTCTTCTTGTACATCACGTTTGTGGATATATGTGTGTGTACGTTGCTTACCATCCATATCCTGTTATGCATTATGTCATATTATCCCTCATTTATATACACTTTGACGTCGTAGATGTTGTTCTTGTAGTTGTAGTTAGTGTTCGTGTTCCTTGAAATATCCGGCATACGAAATTCGCATAGAAATTGAATTATGAAAAGGATTATAGGTGACACCATGTGGTTTAGTATGTGTGTGTGTGTGCGATGCATAATATATGTATGTACTTAAGGATGCATAATACATATATGTATGTGTGTGTATGTACATATTTGAATTACATGTGATGCAATACCCAATTGCGTTGTATGTATTCAACCATAACAATAATATCATGTGGTATTGGTCTGTTCGACGTAATTAGTTTTAACCTCGTGCTGCACCACAAAGTTGGATATAAGTATCAAGGACACATGGGACATATGTTGCATTACAAGTACTTAATTTAATGCTTAACATGATATTTTGTTAAATCTATTTACATATATTTATTTTTTTTTAATTCCAATGACGGATTACCAGAATCATTGTAAGCTTAACTATTGTTTGGAACATTTGTTGGTAATTGGGGCTTTGAGTTTTTATTTGAATTAAGGTAGCAACTATAATCTTAAATTAATTTATTATATTGTTGTGTAGTTTTTAACTGTTAGCCTAATACCATTGAAAAGACGTTGTGGGTCAATGTTTCTTAATAAAATCATATCTCAAGCTGAACCGATTCCAATATAATTTGACAAAATATACTTTTACACCAAAATCCGTCACACCTACCATATTTCATTGAAATTGGAGGTACACACCGTGTTTGGTGCATCAAATATGTAAAATCGACCAAGAATACAGAGTGAGATAGAAAACTACAACAAAGTCAAACGCCATAAGTCTTAATTTTTTTCTTTAAATTTTATTGAATAAAAGCAAAAAAGGTCGGGAATAGCGTCAAATTTTAGAATAAGTTTAGATTTGTTCGAATTGGTTGCTTTTGGCACGAATTATGGCCTTCAAACGGCCAATGAAACCGTCACACGCTGCCCGAATATTGCTCTGCGACATTTTGGCCCATTCCCGGCGAAGCGCTTGCTCGAGGTTATCGACACTGGTATTTTTTAGTGCCAACCTTGTTTTCCAAAATAATCCTGACAAAATAGTCCAACGGATTGGTATCCGGATATTTTGGTGTCCATTGTGAGCTGGAAATGAAGCGAGGAGCCTTTCTTGGGTGACGCGTGTTGAGTGCGATGGTGGTGCTGAGTCCTGTTGTCCAAGGTCTGCGGCCAAAATGTTTGCGTGCCCAAGGCTTTAATACACCCTCCAGAATATTTTCGCGATAATATTCGGCATTTATTTTGATACCACGGTCGATAAATACTAGCAGAGAGCGACCATCGGCTGTTATGGCGGCCCACACCATCACCATGGCCGGTGCTTGAGTTCTGATGGCCAACCGAAGGTGCAAATTTTTAGCTGACCTCTTTGGCAAGTAAACACGATCATTTTTTTTTTGTTTTCAAACTGCTGGACAACGAATTGTTTATCATCGGAGAAAACCAAATTCGGCAGTTCAACACTTTCGGCCAAGCGAAGCAACTCTTTAGCTCTTTTGAGTCAATTTTCTTTCTGTTGCAGTGTAAGTTCTTGCACTTTTTAGAATTTCAATGGCTTTACCCCGAGCTCAATTTTCAATATTTTGAATATTGCGATATATTCAGCGCACGAGCCATTTTTCGGCCACTGTGACGCGGGTTTCGATCAAGTCGCTTCTTTACATTTCGAATCATTTCTACTGATGACTGATGTCACGGTATTGAGCGATGGTACGAGACGCAAAATATATATTCTCATTTAAATGCTGGGTGCTCTAAAGATAGTGGTTTTCCACCCAAATATAAGAAAATCACACGATCACGTTTGAATTCCATCACGAATAACTTTTCTCACCAAAATGCTTTTGTACGCTTGTAAACAATATAATGAGCTGTCACTGGAATAATTTTAACAGCTGTCGGACGAGTGGCTTAGAAATGACAGCAGTCTGAAGTTGGTTGCAGTTTTTTCATCTCACCCTGTATATATTCTTGGTCAGCGATGCCTGTCTGTCTGTCCGTCTTTTGTAATCACTTTAATCATTGGAACGAATTGATATAGAGGGCGAAAATTTTACGCACATGTGTATTTTGCCAATAGGCAGGTTAAGTTCGTAAATGGACCATGTCTGTCCACGTTTTCATATAACCCCCATATATCGGTACCTCCCAATATTCGGTATGTTGATGATTTTAGCGATATTTTTACCGGAATTGTTTAAAATTTCGTATTTATTGTAACAAGTACTACAGACTATGACAAAAAATCGTGTATGCACGTCCACGTCGCCCCCATATAACGGTACATCTAAATATTCGGTATTTTGATGATTTTAGCGATATTTTTTTTGCCGGAATTGCTAAAAATTTCGTTTTCAAAGTTAGTAATGAGTACTACAGCCTTTGACAAAAAATTTTGTATTCAGGTTCACGTCTTCGTATAGGCACCATATAACGGTACCTCTCTTTTTTCGGTATTTTGATGATATTAATGACATTATTCAAGGAAAATGTTTAAAATTTCGTATTTGAATGTTCTAATGGGTACTATTTTCGACGACATTTTTGTAAGTTTTTTAAGTTCCTTCCAAATGGCGAAGATTATTAAAAGTTCGGCCAGGCTGAACTTGGTTTTTTACTTGTTAGTACTCAAAATTCGAATTTATTCAGTTAAACCATTGAATAATGGTCCCACATCCAATTGTTCTATCCACAACTATTTTAACGTCTCTATACGTAAACCCTAGAAACCAACAGTGACCTCCACATCAAGTTTTAGAACTTCAGCTCTATCCCTTCACCCGATACCAAAATTAGTAACATTTAGTGCGCAAACAGCCTACATCCCTCCAACATAAGCACCAACAGTGATCCAAAATTAGTACCGTTATAGTACGAATTTGGAAAAGCGCCTCCAGATCCCAACACTAGATACCAAGAGAAACCTTAATATACAATTTCGAGACTCCAGGTCTATACATTCACTCTATACCGAAATTAGTAACATTCCGTACTTTTCGTGCAATAAAAGTACACATTTCCAAAACCACCTTCATTTCGTAGTTACCAACAGAGACCTCAATATCAAATTTCGGGATTCCCTTCACCTAATACCAAATTTAGTACCATTTAGTACTTTGTGAAAAATTGTTAGTATACATTCCCAAAACCACCTAAATCCCAGAAGCAAACAGAGGACTCAGAACTTCATCCTATACCCAATTGAGTGACACTTAGTACTTTCCTAGCTATTATAGTACATATATACAAAAACACCTCCATATCTTAACCGCAGATTTCCGAATTTAGTATTTTTCGTCCAAATATAGGACGAATTTCCGAACCACCGCCAAAACTCAAACACAGATACCATTAGAAATATTAATGTCAAATTTATGAATTTTATCTCCCTCCCTTCACCCAATGGCAAATTTAGTACCATTTAGAACTTTTCGAACAATTATAGTATTCATGTGCGAATTAATAGGCTAACAGAGCCCTCAATATAAAATTTGATGATTCCAGTCCTATCCCTTCACTCAATACCAAATTTAGTACTATTTAGTACTTTTAGTACAATTATAGCACATATTTCCAAAACCACCTCCATATCTTAATCGTAGACAGTAGCAGCGACATATATATCAAATTTCGGATTGTAGTATTTTTCGTACAAATGTAGAATGCATCCAACCCACCGACAAATCTCAAACACAAATACCATCAGTAATCTAAAAATTAAATTTCACAATTGTATCTCTATTCCTTCATCCAATACCAAATAAGTACTGAATGGTCCTTTTTGTACAATTATATGCAAATTTTTGAAACTACCTCCAATATCCAGGCTAAACATGAACATCAATCCTAACACCAAATTTGAGATTTCAAGCAATATCTGTTAACCCAATACTAAATTGTGCCGAATATAGTACTATTTAGTACTTTTTGTGCACTTGTAGTATACATTTCCAAAGCCACCTCTTTATCACAAACAAACCACCAACTGGGACCCCAAAACAAAATTCACTTTAAACCAAAGTGTTCCAAATGTGGTACCATTTAGTACAGTTCCCATATTTTTTACACATTTCCAAAGTCACCTTCATGTATCAAACTAACTTTCCAATCTTCATTATCATACCAAATATTCACACCCTATGGTACCATTTTAAAAGTTCAGCAAAATTTTAGAAAATCTCCTCCATTTCCATTTAAATTTCGAATTTCCAATAACTCTTTGGTACATCTATCCTGCACTCCATCAGTGACTCTCATTCCAAATTTCAGAATTCTAGCTCCATCGGTTCATCACAATTCCAATTTTTACCATATTTAGTACCATTTAGTAAACATAAGTACGAATTTCCAAAGCTTCTCACATACCCCAATCCGTCACACCCAAAGTAACCACAATCCCGAATTTTAGAATTCTACCCCTGTTGGTTCGCCCACATACAAATTGTACTTAATTTAGTACATTTAAGTTCTTATATCCCAAACCTACACCCCGACAGTAGTCTTATTTCCAATTATCTGGATACCACCTCTATTGGTTGACCCAAATCCAAATTGTACAAAATTTAGTCGTACAGTCCAAACATCTTTATTTTAAATTTCAGGATTTCAACTTTTCTTCTCCCAGAATTTAAATTGTACCAAACTTAGTACCATTTAGTACAAATTTCGAAAACTACCTACATTTCCAACTCCTAGAATGCAATAGTAATCTTATTTCTAAATTTCAGATTTCCAGCTCTATCAGTTCACCCAAATCGAAATTGTACAAAATTTAGTACCATTTAGTACTTTACGTACAAATTTTGAAAATTTCCTCCATATCTCAATCCTACACTCAGCCAGTAAAGTTAATTTAATTTTTAGGATTCCAGCTACATCTGCTCTTTCAAATTGTACGAAATTTTGTACCTTTTAGTACTGCTCGTATAGATAAGTCACACTTCCAAAGCTACCTTCCTACATCGACTCTACTCCTCAAACTTGATTCCCATTTCAAATTTCAGAGAGTTTTTAGCTCTAACCATTTACATTATACGAAATGGTACCAAATATATAGTACACTTTAGTAATTATAGTACTTACACTTATAGTACGAATTTCCAAAAACCCATACACTCCATCAGTGACCCACTTTCCGAATATAAGTTCTAGCTCTACTGCTTCCTCAGATACAATGGGTACCATATTTAGTACCTTTTAATAAGTTTTGTACCGATAAGGCTGGGTTTTTGGACCCCATCGGACCAAGAGTGACCTTCACCTCAATTCTTCCGGAAGCCATTGATACAGTTTGAAATAACATAGATTGAAAACTAAATTTTGAAAAATTACATTTTTCCCATTCTGTCTGCCATCCAACATGCAAAAGCAAAAGAAATTTCTACCTCCAACATAATTGTCCGGCTTTTTTTCACAATTAGGTTGTAGTGAAATTAATGCGTTTATAAGTTTTCAAAGATCCCGTTAAGACTTTACTTCTTGTTTTCACAGCATTTTTGCCTGGAAATAGTTTGCGGAAGTTTTTCTTGAGGGTGTTTTTTTGGTGCAGTTTTTATTGGCTTACTCTTTGCCGGGGTCCAATAATGGATGTTTGTTGGCCACTTGTGTCCGTGGCGGTAACCCACACCACCAATTGTCGATCTACAGGAGAGGAGAAAAAGAAGAACGATGTCATTTCGGTAGCAATATTGGAACTTGCAACTAAGATGCCCTGAGGGATTGCTGCTTTTTTGCATTTCATTTAAATGTTCCCGCTCTCCCTCTATCTCTCTCTCTCGTCTGCTCTGATGCTGTTTCAATCCACTTCTCCGGCTTCTTCTTCTTCTTCATCGTTCATTTTCAAGTATTTTTCAGTTGTAAGTATTTGATGAGTTGACTTAATTACTAAAGTTTCCACTTCCTATGGCCATCTTTGCCTCCAGCAGTGGCAGCAGCTGTCATTAAATTGTGTTAGCGCACACAGATCCTTCGACATGTTGTAGCAGCTTGAATGCTCGGGACAGCAATCTCCCTTGGCCGCTAAAGCCGAACATTTGAAAACGTTTCGCTGTAATGCTCGCCACATTAACTTTGCCAATATGCACAGAATTTTAAAAATGTTCGATGTTGCTATGCATAAAAAATCGGGGGAAAAAATCTATGCAAATTCAACAAAGTGGAAACGGAAGTTGTGCTAAGCTCAGATTTTTATATTGAAAAATTACAATACTGCAGAATAGGAAATTTTAAATATGAAATGTTAGGTTTAAGGCCATTTGTTTTAGGGAAAACTAGTAAAAAGCAGTAAGTTCGGCTGGGCCGAACTTTGAATATCCTCCACTATTTGCAACGAATTTGGAAATTTAAAAAAAAAATGAAATAAAATCCGTTAAAAATTCTGTTAAAATCCTCAAAATAAAATCGTCAAAATATCGGGAGATACCGTTATATGTGGGCTATACGAGAACGTGAACCTGCATAGACAATTTTCTATCACAGGCTGTATTACCCTTTTCGAACTCTAAATACGAAATTTGAAACCATTCCGGCGAATAATGTACCTAAAATCATCAAAATACCAAATATCGGGAGGTACCGTTGTATGGAGGCTATACGAAGACGTGGGCCTACATAGAGAATTTTCTGTCATGGGCTGTAGTATCCATTACAAACTCTAAATACCAAATTTGAAACAACTCCGGTGAATAATGTACCTAAAATCGTTAAAATACCGAATATCGGGAGGAACCGATATATGGGGGTTATACGAAGACGTGGACCTGAACGGACAATTTTCTGTCACAGGCTGTAGTATCTATTTCGAACTTCAAATACCAAATTTGAAACAACTCCAATGAATAATGTCGCTTAAATCATCAAAAATTCAAATTCACACAAATTGTAAAACTACCGAATATTGGGAAGTACAAATATATGGAGGCTATACGAAGACATGGCCCTACTTACGCAATTTTTTGCCATGGGCTGTAGTACCCATTACGAACTCTACATACGAAATTTGAAACAACTCTGGTGAATAATGTCCCTAAATTTATCAAAATACCGAATATGGAGAGGTACCGATATATGGGGGCTTTTCGAGAACGTGGACCTGCATAGACAATTTTTTGTCATAGACTTAAGTACCCATTACGAACTTTAAATACGAAATTTGAAACAACTCCGGTGAATAATGTCGCTAATATCGTCAAAATACCGAATATCGGGGAGAACTGTGTATGGGGGCTATATGATATCGTGGAATTACAGGGTGAGATAAAAAGCTGCAAGAAAGTCAAACGCCATAATTTTCATTTTTTTTTTCAATTTATTGAAAAAAAATGTCGGAAATAGCATCAAATTTTAGATTAAGTTTAGATTTTTTTGAATTGGTCACCTTTGGCACGAATTATGGCCTTCAAACGGCCAATGAAACCGTCACACGCTGCCCGAATGTTGCTCTGCGGTATTTTGGCCCATTCCCGGCGAAGCGCTTGCTTGATCGACACTTTGGTGTTTTTTAGTGCCAACCTTGCGGATTGGTATCTGGAGATTTTGGTGGTCATTGAGTGCGATGGTGCTGAGTCCTGTTGGAATGTCCAAGGTCTGCGGCCAAAATGTTTGCGTGCTCAAGGCTTTAATACACCCTCCAGAATATTTTTGAGATAATATTCGGCATTTATTCTGATGCCACGGTCGATTAGTACGAGCGGAGAGCGACCATCGGCTGTTATGGCGGACTAAACCATCACCTTGGGCGGCGCACTCTTTAGCTCTTTTGAGTCTATTTTCTTTCTGTTGCGGTGTAAGTTCTTACACTTTGGGAATTTCAATGGCTTAACCCCGAGCTCGTTTTTCAATTTTTTGCCGAATGAAATATTGCGATATGTTTATCTCACAAGCCATTTTTCGGCCGCTTCTTTATTTTTCAAACCATTTCTGTAAACAATATAATGAGCTGTCACTGGAATAATTTGAACAGTTGTCGGACGAGTGGCTTAGAAATGACTGTAGTCTGCAGTTTTTTCATCCCACCCTGTATATACTTTTTAGCTATGAAATTATTACTTCTATACGTTAAAAACGGAATGACAAACTTAGTATACCCTCCATACTATGTATGGTGGAGGGTATACAAATATTTGGCGTTTAAACGATTCTAATGTATTCAAAACATTTTGATTTAGGAATTTCTATGGAAAAACTTTCAATGCCATTTAAAAAGACCTATCTAAAATCCTTGTTTTTCTCAGGAAAACTAGACAACCAGGCATTTCGAATGGCATTTGCCAAAAATAATACCTCTCTAATAAACTGTCTGCTATTTGGCCAAATATATGCCCCCCCACACACAGTTCCCCCTTGGTCGCTCCCGCATTTGACAGCAATTATGAGTCAACAATTTTTAAATTGTGTCTTCGTGTTATTGGAATTATATTCTCAAAAATGTCACATTTATATTCCCCATACAATTTTATTGAGTCACACAAATACACGTACTCACAAACACATTCACACATTGATACAACCACATCCTGTGGAAGAACGACATCGCTCCCCATGTTACATGTCAAATTAGGCGAAAATTTCATTGTGATACCCAATTTTTGTTTACACCAATCGTCTCTGGTGGAAGGGCGTGTGTGTGTGTGTAGCTATGCGAGGGCTGGCAGAATGAGAGGGTGTCACATTTACACGAGAAACACTGTAAAAGGGATCAGACACACACCCACACACACAGCTCATTCGAATGTTGTATTCCTTCGTGTTCGATTTCATTTCATTTCTGTCGATTAAATTATCATTTGTCGTTTTTATTTTCGTTGTCATCAGCATCAGGGATATGCCAGAATATTTGGCTCCATACAAAATTTTCAAATTTATTTCGAAGTATTGAAACGAATTTAAGCGCCAACCAAGCAAATTAAAATTTCCAAAATCTGAATGGAAGTCAGCAGATATTTTTAGATCTCAGAAATTAAAGATAATTGTCTAACCAACTCTCGTGTTAGGTAATAGTGGGTAGGATAGTTGGCGAATGAAATATGATATGGGATTTACCAGACTTTGATGCGCAGTAGATTTTTATGGCTCTTAACTCCCAATGGATTTACAGGGTAAGATAAAAAATGCAACAAAGTCAAAAACCATACTTTTTACATTTTTTTCAAAATTTTATTGAATGAAAGTAAAAAAAATGTCCGAAACAGCACCCAATTTTAGAATAAGTTTAGATTTTTTCGAATTGGTCACCTTTGGCACGAATTATGACCTTCAAGCGGCCAATGAAACCGTCACACGCTGCCCGAACGTTGTTCTGCGGTATTTTGGCCCATTTCCGTGAAACGCTTGATCTACACTTTGGAATTTTTTAGTGCCAACCCTGGTTTTCAAAATACTCCAGACTCAATAGTCTAATGGATTAGTATCCGTAGATTTTGGTGGTCATTGTGTGCTGGAAATGAAGCGAGGAACCACATTTTATAACCATTCTTGGGTGGCGCGTGCTGAGTGCGATGGTGCTGAGTCCTTTTTGGAATGTCCAAGGTCTGCGGCCAAAATGTTTGAGTGCCCAAGGCTTTAATACACCCTCCACAATATTTTCGCTGTAATATTCGGCATTTATGCTGATGCCACGGTCGATTAATATGAGCGGGGAGCGACCATCGGCTGTTATGGCGGCCCACACCATCACCATGGCCGGCGCTTGAGTTCTGGTGGCCAACCGAAGGTGCACATTTTCAGCTGACCTCTTTGGCAAGTAAACACGACTTAGTTCTGGTGGCCAACCGAAGGTGCACATTTTCAGCTGACCTCTTTGGCAAGTAAACACAATCATTTTGTTTCTTTTACGAACTGCTGGACAACGAATGTTTTCTCATCGGAGAAAACCAAATTCGGCAGTTCACCACTTTCGGCCAAGCGAAGCAACTCTTTAGCTCTTATGAGTCTATTTTCTTTCTGTTGCGGTGCACTTTTTGGAATTTCAATGGCTTTACCCCGACCGAGCTCATTTTTCAATATTTGCCTAATGGAATATTGCGATATGTTCAGCTTACGATCCATTTTTCGGCCACTGCGACGCGGGTTTCGATCAAGTCGCTTCTTTACTTTTCCAACCATTTCATCTGATGTTTCTGTTTTCTTACGCCCACTTCCTTGACGTCGGGCTACGCTGCAAGTATCACGGTAACGAGCGATGGCACGATACACAATAGATTTATTCACATTTAAATGCAGGAGTGCTCTAACGATAGTCACTTGTGGTTTTCCAGCCAAATTTAAAGAAATCGCACTATCACGCTTGAATTCCATCACGAAGAACTTTTTTTCTGGAAAATTCTCACCAAAATGCTGTTTTACGCTTGTAAACAATATAATGAGCTGTCAGTGGAATAATTTTAACTGATGTCGGACTAGTGGCTTTGAAATGAAATTATAGCTTTCTGAAGTTAGTTGCAGTTTTTTCATCTCACCCTGTAGATTGTGTAACAATTTTCGGCATGGGTCCTTATTTGAGGATTTTCTGCATTTTCAAAGTTATGTCCTCAGGGTTGATGTATGAATGATTAGGTCTCATCGAACTCAAACCTCGTTGTCGTACCTTAATTTCATGTACCATAGGATCCAAAAAAGCCCTTTATCTGGTTATTCAAATAGGTGGTAGTTGGAAATATTGCAAAATTTAGACGAACAATTTGTATTGTATCTAGGATGGTTGGTATTGGAAATGAGATATATCGGTCCACGTTTTGGTATAGTCTCCATATAACGGTACCTCCCGATATTCGGTATTTTGAGAATTTTTGCCACACTTTTTCACGAATTTTTCTTAAAATTTGGTATTTGTTGGTCATAATGGGATCTAGCTCCGGTAGCCCCCATATAACGGTGCCTCTCGATATTCGGTATTATGATGGTTTTTACCACATTTTTTTCACAGATTTGTCAGAAAATTGGTATTTTTAGGTCATAATGGGTTCGGTGGCGAAAGATTGCATGTATAGGTCCACGATTTTGTATAGACTCCATATAACGGTGCCTCCCGATATTTGGTATAGGTCCACGTTTTTGTATAGTCCTATATAGCGGTATTTCCCGATATTCGGTATTTTGATATTTTGGCACATTTGCCCATGAATATGTCTAAAAATTGGTATTTGTGGGTCATAATGGGTTAATATTGCCTTTACCCTAAGGTGGAGGGTATTAATGTTTTTTACTTGTTTTTCTTTTTTCAAAATCTGTAAGTAGCTTATAACAACAATATCCAAAATTTTGCCAAAAAAAAGAACCAAAACACAGTTGATATGGAAACGAATTTGACCTCCCTACCATTTTGCCGTTGATGCTATTTCATTTCGGCTGTCTGCCTTCGCAACCAGCCTGCTGCCACTTTGTCTGGCACACCAATTTAAGCTTATCAACTCAATTGTGGTTTTAGCACATGAAAGCTCATCTGCTCATCTAGAGGATGGAATGGATGAAATTGGGTAGATGAGTAACGGGTTCTACATACCCATGGCAGGGAGAATTTCCGTTTTAAATTGAATACCAATACAGGGTAGATATTTTGTTTCCAACCATGTAATTGAGGAAGTGTGTGAGTGAGAGAGGGAGAGAGAAGTGTACTCACATCAACAACAAGTTGGTAACTGCAATCTCCAGCATATGTGTCCATATTTTATTGGGGTCATTGGTTCAGACCAGATGTGTGTGTGTACGTCTGTGTGCAATTTTAATGAAATTTAATTTCCCTACCACATTTTGATAAATTGTCAGATTTATTATTATTAAAATTGGATAGGTTTGAAATCAACTCAACACATCTGCTGCTGTCGACTCGGTATAACCAACCAAATGAACCATAATTGTGTGTGTGTGCGTAGTATAGGCATAATACATATGTACATACATATGTATGTACCTGCACCTGTGTTCCGAATGTGGTAATTGTAATTATCCACAATAGCTGTATTAAATGTTTATGAACTGTTTTGTAAAATAATCGCTTAAATGGATGTATGCATATTTTCCGGTGGAAATGCGATTAATATTCAATTAATAATCTACCATTAATAAAAATGGTCGGGAGGAATAATAGTTGTAATTTTTATTAATTTCTAGGTTAAATATGAACTGTATTTAACACCGATTATTTATGATTTTGATCAGCAACATGGCTTGAGATTGATTGAAAATTCGAAGGAAATTAGTCAAATTTACATGAAATAGTAAAATATAAACCCTGATACCGAATGTTGCCAGTTAATAAAACGTTCAGGTGTGAGGCTACTGTAAAAAATATTCCCAATATTATGTGACTGTAATCCCTAGCTATCCTTGGACTGTTTTCAGGACCTAATGACTTAGCCATATAAAACTTTTCGATTACCTACATTTTTATTAAAAAAAAATAAAAAACAGCCTCTATACCCTCCACCATTTGGAAGGAACTTGAAAAATATCAACAAAAAATCCGAAAAACTACCACTTTAATGGACCTGTATACGATTTTTTGCCATAGGTTGTAGTACGCATTAAGAACTTCAAATACGAAATTTGAAACGATTCTGGTGAATAATGTTGCTGAAATCATGAAAATACCGAATATCGGGAGTTACCGATATGTGGGGGCCATACGAAAAAGTGAACCGACATGACCCATTTACGAACTTAACCTGCCTACTGGTAAACTATGTATGTGTGCAAAATTTTTGCCTTCTATCTTAATTCGTTCGGAAGATAGCGTGATTATAACAGACGGGCATCGCTAGATCGTCATAGAATTTTACGCTGATCCAGAATATTTCGAGGAGTTGCAAACGGAATGACAAAGTTAAGATTACCTCCATAGGATGGTGGAGGGTATAAAAACAAGTAAAATAGTATTAGTCGGTTTTGCCGACAGATGTATCTGGTGGTTATGATTGAGTTATGTTTATTCAAACTGTTGACCCTTTATGGAGGAGGGTCCGAAGCAGTTGTCCGATATTTACCAATTCGAATCTGACCTAAAACTTATATAAATACTACAACGTGCCAGTTCTATACGTGCTATACTTTATCTGAAATATATGAATATTTTTGAAGGCAAAAGGTATAGCGGATATTGCTATTGCGTTAGCAACAATATTTGGATGAGCGAAAATTGAAGAGAGTCGGATGCTTATTTCTCTTTCTTTGAGCGTGCGGGGAGGTACCAGAAGAAATGGTCCGATCTCTACCATCTTTATAACTGATCTTGTCTTGATAGAAATATTGAGATTTGCCAAGTCTAAATGGAATCGGATGTTAATTTCGCGTTTTATGACTTTCATGGATTTTCAAAATTTTGACCCTTTGTGGGGGAGGTAACAGAAGAAGTGGACGGATATATCTCAATTTCACACCAGACCTTCGGTTAATAAAAAATATTGTTATGTGTGTAATTTGAAAAGAATCGGATGCTTATTATTTTTTGATCGTTTTGGTTATTCAAAATTTTGAACCTATTGTGGGGGAGGTACCAGAAGAAATGGTCCGATATCCACTATCTTTATACCAAATCTTGTGTTTATGAAAATATTGAGATGTGCTTCATGAATATTCAAAATTGACTCTTTGTGGGGGAGGTACCAGAAGGAGTGGACCGATATATTTCATCTTCACACCAATCTTTATATCTTGTGTTGACAGAAATATTGAGATGTGCCATGTCTAAATGGAATCGGATGTTAATTTCGGGTTTTATGAGCTTCGTGATTATTCAAGATTTTGACCTTTTGTGGAGGAGGTACCAGAAGGAGTGGACCGGTATATTCCATCTTTCCATCAAAATTTGGATCAATAAGGATATTGTGATGTGTGTAATTAGAAAACAAACTTATATCGCATTTTATAAGAGTTATAATTATTCAAAATGTTGACTTTTTGTGGGGGAGGTACCAGAAGGAGTGGACCGACGTTGTCCATTTTCGCACTCAATCTAAGTTAACATTACAATGTACCAAGTTTGGATTAAATCGGATACTCCCTTCGAGAAACAGACAGACGGGTGTTCGTACATCGCAAAATCGACTCCAATTACTTTGAAACGGATTTGATCCAAGGAGACCTAGGATCTTAAACCATTATTTCGATGAGGCACGTTTTGGCTGTATCAAATGATTTATACCCTCTCTAGGCATATGGTAGGGGTATAAAAACACTCAAATACGGGCCGCGACTGTGCGACCTCAAAATTAGTGGTGATTTAATAAAACTAAGGGAACTAAATGTTCTAAAAGTCCACTTTTGTTTTCGAAAACGTAAATGTTTTTTCTAAGAACTACGCCTTGGGAAACTTGGGTATACGCCCTAGTTTCCGGTGAATACTGTCGCAAAAAATTCAAAATAGGGAGGTACCGTTATTTGAGGTCTATACGAAGACCTGAACCTGCATAGGTAATTTCTGTGACAGGCTGTAGAACCCGTTATGAACTGCTCATTTTTAAATTTTTGAAGATATTCGACCTTCGATTTCTAGCAATCCATGCTTTTTAGGTCTTCGGTAATATTGCTGGCAAATACCCGGGAGTAAAATATTCATACTTTTCCATTTGTTTCTAAGATTTCGCAAATGAATGCATTACACCAAATGTTGCCTCCTTTAATTTTGGTGAACAAAATCTCATAACGTAACTTAACGGCCACTTCATGTTCATGACATGGTAGAAGAATACAGGTAGTCGCATCGACACAGCTGCTGGGACAATGAACTGTCAAACCGATTTTGGAATTGAAAATGTTGAATGAAAAATTATTGAAATTTGTAAAAATTGTTCAAAATTGCGTATTATAACAAACTCCGAATTGCGTCGTATAGGAAAACATTTAAAAATTACTTATTTTTGATAAAACATTTTAAAATTTTTGACATATCAACGTTCCCAAGCGTTGATGCATCTACCTATATTCTTCTACCATGAAATTTGCCAATTGCACAGGAGGTTACAAACATCGTGATATTTTCAAGATCCTCAGCAAAATCATGAAAATTATTTTAAATTGGTATTATATTAATGGGAACTTCTAATTGGAAATTTCAAAACTATTTCTGTTTTATTTAATTTCAAATTGATTAAATTAAAAAGAACAACCACTCAGAAGTCGTTCTATCCGTTTGAATCGAGCGATCATCGAAGAAACAATGCCATCGATGGAATTCCGAAGATATCCCAAAAGAATGGCAAAGTTCAAAACCTCACGCTACAGATAGAACGATGTACCTCCTCATCGCAGGTTGATGGTTTTCCATTTTGCAATGAAAGTAATTGAAGACTGACTACAGAAATGATCCTGTGAAGTATAGTCTTAATTTTTCAACGCCAACGGTGAATGTTATTAGTATTGGAGAATATAAAGTGAATGAGAATTTTTTAAGAGTAACGAAAAATGTGAACGTGCTCATAAATCACTAAAATCAACCAAATGTGAGGCAATGTGCTGCGATAATGGCTTAGGTAGAGAAATTATATTGCTTGAGGTATGTTGTAGTTGTTGTATTGTGGATTTCTATAAATAACCCCAAGCAAGACTACCTACCTACCTAATTGTTGATATGTTATTGTTGTTGCAGACAAACTCATTGATAATAGGCGACGAGTGTTTTAGGTTCATAGTACATACATACATAAGCGTGTATACATTGCTGATTTTCTCAAAATGTGAGGCCTTTAGTGAAATATTTAAAAACAAGATCCGAACACATTCGACACCGCATAATTGAAACAAAAAAGAATGAAAAGGCAAATTTGTGTGAATTACCACTTAGTTTGAAATATTGATTTATATAAACAAATTTTAATTAAATATGACAATGCAAATTAAATCTGCCGTCTGTTTAGGCTACATAATAGGAAGCTCGATTTAACTATTAACGATTATGAGGTCTATTGCAGTTCTTAGAAATTGTTGATGGCAAGAATATTGCAGTAAGCTGGAGTCGATTGTACGAGAAATATCATCAACATTTGTATTACATATATACTAAGTAGTTTTATTCACTACACCGTTTTCAAGAATAAACAGAAGCCTTTAAGGTAATCGAAGGCATTTTTTTTGAAAAAAGATAAGCATGAACTAATCTTTTGTACCCTACACCACATAGCGGTAAGGTTATTATGTGTTTGGGCATTTGTTTGTAACATGGAAAGGGAAGCGAGATGGAGGATCTGCATATAATCACTTTCTGAGTCGATTTATGCATTTATTATCCGATTGAGATGAAATTTTGCAAATAATATTTGTTTGGCCGATGGACGAACCCTATTGAAATTGGTGAGAAACGGTTAAAATTTTGATATAGCTTCCATATACATCCCAAACCGATATCGGGTTAATTGTGCATCAAATGGCCAATATCAGTCCAAATTAGAATTTTTGCACATCGGACCAAATTCAGTCTAGAAGCGAGCACTTCAAATTTGGTGAACATCGGTTCAGATATAGCTATTGCTCTCATATATATGTTTCATCTGATTTGGGATTAACAGTCCCCTCACAAGTGTAATATGCACTCCAAAACAATAATCTTTGGTACCAGATATCAGATACAGCTCATAAATAAGTTTTGCAAAATTTATCAAGATCGGTTCAGATTAAGATATAAATATAAATATTTATCCGATTCCAGATTTTTTGTGCACCAAATGGCTAATATCAACCCAAATGTACTGAATTTTGGCACCTCCGAAGGAATTCAGTTTAAAAGCAAGTGCTTCTAATTTTGGTGAAGATCTGTTCAGATATAGCTATAGTTGGCATGATCTTCTTTACGTAAATTCCCAATTTAAACTATTTTGTTGCGTGAGCTACGCATAGTGGTGTAGGGTATCATATACTCGCTCGACTTTTGACCTTTCCTTACTGGCTCTATTTTAATCCTTAAATTGTAGGTTTTAGGTCAATTATAAAATCGACACAGTGGCTGAACATTGTCTTCATGAGTTCACATTTTTCTATAGCCCCACAGGTTTTACTTCTTCGCTACATCCGATTTCATTGACATTATAACAGATCTTGTGTTGACGGAAATATTGACGCAGTCTTTGGGTCAATAAAAATATTGCGAATTGTGTAATTTGTAGACAATCGGACTCTTATATCACAATTTATAAGAGTTATAATTGAAAATGTAGACCCTTTTGATAGAGTGAAACGATATTGTCCATTTTGGACCTGACATAGCACTGATGCAAATATTAGGATTTGCAAAGTTGAAACAAAATCGTGATGAAACGCGCTTTGGCTGTATCAAATGATATATACCCTCTGCAGCCATATGACTGAGGGTAAAAAAATAGCTAAATAAACTTTCGAAAAGTTTATTTATACTTTGAAACCGAGTAACAAAATGCAGGGTATATGATATGATTGATATATAAATAAAAATATTCGACAAATTTTGAATTTTGAGTTTATATGTGATTTGTTAGAACTTTAGATGGCATTTCTTATCGTAATGGAAAAATTTTAAAATTTTGCCAGAATATTTATGTGTCCTTAACACTTTTGGAAATGGTGTAGGTGATTATAGTTTTAACCCAACAAACATTATAAGAAGCCATTTTATACCGTTTCTCAGTTTCATGAAATATTTGGACAATTTTAGGACTAATTTGTGATTTAAAGTTTTCTAAGAAAAAAAAAAAAAAAATAGTAAAAAAGCTTTGAATACCCTCCACCATTTGGTACAAATTTGGCAATTTTCAAAAAAAATAAAATACGTTAGAAATTCTGTTAAAATGTTAAAAATACCGAATGTAGCCGTATATTAGGGTCTATACGACGACGTGGACCCGCATAGGTAACTTTTGTCACAAGCTATTACAATATTCAAATGCGAAACTTGAAAAAAAACATTTGTTATAATGTAGCAAAAATCATCAAAATACCCTATATAGGGAGGTACCATGGGGGCTTTAAAATGTGGACCTGCACAGACAATTTTCTGGCATAGGTTGTAGTATCTATTACGAACTTCAAATGCGAAATTTGAAACAATTCCAATAAATAATGTCGTTAAAATCATTAAAATATTGAATCTCGGGGGTACCGTTATATGGGGGCTATTCGATGGCGTGGACCTGCACAAGCAATTTTTTGTCATAGGCTGTAGTATCCATTACGATCTCCAAATGCGAAATTTGAAACAATTCCAATAAATAATGTCGCTAAAATAATTAAAATGCCGAATATCGGGGGTACCGTTATACGGGGGCTATACTATATAAAACGTGGACCTGCACAGAAAATTTTCTGTCATAGGCTGTAGTATCCATTACGAACTTCAAATACCAAATTTGAAACAGTTCCGGTGAATTATGTCGCTAAAATCAGCAAAATACCGCATATCGGGAGGAACCGTTATATGGGGGCTATACAAAGACGTGGACCTCCATGACCCATTTTCAATACCAAATTCCTGCAGACATAATACACATTCGAGTAAAATTTTATCAACCTACTTTATTTCGTTCGAAAGCTAGAGTTATTTCCACAGACGGACGGAAATTGCTAAATCGACATAGAATTTTATGCTGATCAAGAATTTATATATACCTCTATACTATGTTGGAGGGTATAAAAAATCACTACGTTTTATGATCTGTAGACTTACGTCTGCATTCATAGATTCAGACAACTGAAATCGATCTTTCCTTTTATGTGTGGCCTACCCTAAAGAGAACCTATATGATCAGTTCCTATTCGCCTAATAAAAACATAAATGTTAAATTAAACTTAAATCTGTTATTGGTAGTTCAAAACCTTCAATATTTCTAAAGTCGAGCTCCACCCTTATATGTCGACTTTTTGTTCAATTCTGGCTTAAAATAAACGAGGATATCCTGCTAAGCTTACATAGATTTTTTATATAAGCACATGCCCATGGTGGTCTAAGTGCTGTTATTTTTCTACTCTACTGATCTGATGGCTTCACTTTAACTTTAAATTTTCATTTTAGTTTTAGAAATCGCTTTCGGAATCGTTTTTCCCTCTTCAGTGAAATGTTTTGGGACGACTATATTGTTTGCTGGGAATGAACCATTAATTTTTCGATTGGGCATTTAAATGAAAATTAGTTGTCCCATACAGTAAGCATTAAAATGTAGTGCATACATACAATTTGAAAGTCAGAAAAAAATAAGTTTTAATTTTTACTTCTCAAAATAGTTTGTAAAGTCCCAATTAATAATTGAATTTCAAATGCCCTAATTTGGGTATTTTAGTTTAATCGTCAAAGACTAAAATCTTAATCTGATTCTATATTTTTCTATCTTGTTTATCAATATTTAAATTTATCAATATTTACTTGATAGAAAATATATAGTTTTTTCTCTTAGATGCTAAAATACGCACAGACGTCTACAAACTGACATACGTTTGTACATATGAAATAAATATAAGCTAAGGCAAAAAATCGAGCATGTTCACATCGAAAAAGGTTGTACATAAAACTAGTTTTTATATTTATTTACCAATGTTTGACGCTCATGGTACAAATAACATGTTTGCCTATCACACATATGAGATCATTCGATCGCTCATGGTAACAACATTTGGGCGCCAGCATGCCTAGTATTAGAGTCGTGTGACCACATACCATACATTTACTAAGAATAACAAAAACAAAAATACACACTCATTGTGTTAATTACCCCTCAGGTAGCTGAAAATAGATTTTTAGTCGTGAGTGCTGAACAAATGCCTTTTCTACACAAAATATTCCCAATTTTGTCGTTTCATGTTTAAAAAGAAGAAATCTCTGTTTTGACGCAATCATTATAATTCTTATTCACTTTGAATTGTCAGATACTAATAATGTTCACTTTTGGCGTTGAATAGTTAAGACTATACTTCACAGGATCATTTCTGTAGTCAGTCTTCGATTACTTTCATTGCAAAATGGAAAACCATCAACCTGCGATGAGGAGGTACATCGTTCTATCTGTAGCGTGAGGTTTTGAACTTTGCCATTCTTTTGGGATTTCTTCGGAGCTCCATCGGTGGCATTGTTTCTTCGATGATCGCTCGATTCAAACGGATAGAACGACTTCTGAGTGGTTGTTCTCTTTAATTTAATAAATTTGAAATAAGGGATAATGGTCGTTATACGAATTTAGATTTTTGTGTTCAATAAAAAATCGGCCTTTTCATTCTTTTGATTTTGACTAATTAGCAAGGTTGTCAGCTGTGGTGATTTCTTGCCAAACGTGTCGATTTTCAATGCCAATGTAGATAGTTTCGGATTGTAGATAGTTACACGTATTTTTATACCCTTCGTCATACATAGTATGAAGGGTATATTAAGTTCGTCATTCCGTTTGTAACTCATCAAAATAATAATTTTTGTCATAACAAAGTATATATTATTGATCAGCGTAAAACTCTAAGACGATTTTGCCCTGTCCCTCCGTCTGTTGTAATCACGCTAGAGTTAAAACGAGTAAAGATGGGAAGCTAAAAATTTACACAGATCTTTCTAAGAAAAATGTCTATATAGGTCCACGATATCACATAGCCCACATACAACGGTTCCCCCGACATTCGATATTTTATCGATTTTAGGAACTTTTCCACCGGAGTTTTGTCTAATTTCGTATTTAGAATTCGTAATGGGTACTACAGCATATGCCTTAAAATTCCGCATGCAGGCCCAGGTCTTCTTATAGCCCCCATATAACGGTACCTCCCTAAATTCGGTATTTTCATGTGTTTTCACATTACTCACCAATTTTTTTTTCAAGTTTCGTATTTGAATATTGTAATCGCCTATAACAAAACTTGCGTATGCAGGTCCACGTCTTCGTATAGACCTCAATAGAACGGTAACTCAATATATTCAGTATTTTTATGATTTTTAACAATATTTTTCCACGTTTTATTTTTAATTTTCAAATTCTTTTCAAATGGTGGAGGGTATACAAAATTAATAGAGATCTTACTGCTTTTTTACTTGTTGTTACTAAAAACCTTTTTTTTTTATTAATTTTTAACTTTTTTCCAATTCGCTGCTAATTTTCTTATAATTTCACTGACAGTCTGGGCTATGAAAAATTCCAAGTGAGCATGGGTATACTTGTTTGTAGATCAAAACCCCAAAGAAGTTTCGGATTCTTTGGCCAAACGTAGTCAGGGCCTTCGTATTCTTTTGACTCCATGCAAAGGGACTTTGAGATATATTTCGCATAATTTATGATAGAGCTTAAAAAATCGATAGAGATCTTTGTATAACACCAAGAAAATTTGAAAAGATAATGAGTAATATCGGTTTACTTTTTGCTATATCTAAGTATAACTCCGATTTTGGGTATTTTTGATTGCTTTGACCATATTTCCATTTAATTTCGCCAAATTCTGTCACATGTAGAAACTTTATTTACGAAAAAATATCAATATAGGCCCACGTTGTGGTGCAGCCTTTATATAAAGATACCCCTTGATTTTATTTATTATAAGGGTCTTGACCATATTTTCTAATCGAGTGTTTAAGTGTTTTTATCCGCAATATTGCCAAAGACATCATATACCTAAAATAAACGGATTCCAAGGAATTCTAATCCGAAAATTTAACAAAAAATGTCGAAGAGGTGGGAACTTTTCCCCTGTATTCACGTTATTTTGCAATGCAAACTTTCAAAACGCCAAAACATGTGTCTTCTATTTTCAGCTCTACTTTAATAGTCTCCTGGATTTTCTCTGTAATTGTTGAATAAATTGAAATTTGTCCCACGAACATTGGTCAGACTAGAGGCATTCCTAAAAAATACTATTCTTAAACCATATATTAGAGGCAATATATATATTTTTTTAATTTTTATTTATTTTTCTATTTTTAATATTTCCTTAAAATTCCCATTTTTGCCCTGGGAAAATAGTGGTAATTTGTAAACATTATCATTTTTTTAATATCCTTGAAAAATGAAACATCTTTGGGAAAACTTTTCTTTTAATATTTCAAATTTATCTTCATTCTCAATGTGTGCGTGTATGTTGAACATATTCTCCATGAAACTGTCGCTGATATCTCAAACAGTAAAAGAACGCTTGGAAAGCCAGCCAAGCAGCCATTCATTCGTAAGTTTAAAAGATTCAAATTGTAGCTAATATTTGTTCATCGGTTGCTATTTAATATTCCCAAATGAGTAATAGCCGCAGAAAAATTTCTTTGGTGTTTAATTTTAAGTTTTGGTGGTGCGTACATACATACGTACATAGTCATGTTGCATATGGGCTGGGTATTTAACTAAGGCAAATTGCTGCATAGTAGAATGGAATTGAAAATAAGCTAATAACTGATTGAAATCCCATTTACAGAGGTTTGGAACGAAAAACAAAATTCCAAAATAATACATGGCGTCTTTTAAGAAATGCTAACATTTATATAAAGGTTTTTCCAGATTTTACATTTCATAAGGATCTTGGCTACATTTTCCAAAGGAAGGCAGACCAAATCGGCCTTTACATGAGGATTACAGAAAAATATGTATCAATCTGGGACAGTGAATCTTGAAGTAAATTCGGAAAGTAACGATAAATCATAAGGCCCTCATGATTGGCTTAATATAAAGCGGATATATGATGTCTATATTAATAAAGAATAAAGTAATTGACTAACCGCCTGGGAGTTGGAATCCTGAATTTTAGGAATAATATATCTATTGCACTTTAGAACTAAGAAATGTAGGTACTTTTGGAAAATCGAACTTATGTGTACTCAATGGTATTAAATTTGGTACAATTTTGATATAGACGAACCGATAGAGCTGGAATTCTGAAATGTATAATTTAGATTAATATTGCATTCTAGGACTCAGGAATGTAGGTAGTTTTGGGAATTCGTTCATATGTGTAATAAATTGTACTAAATTTGGTACAATTTACATTTTGGGTGAATCGGTAGCGTTGGAATACGGAAATTTGAAAATAAGATTTCTATTGGACTGCATGATGTGGGTAGTTATGACAATTTGTACATAAGTGTACATAATGGTACTAAATTTGCTACAATCTGTATTTGGGTGAACCAAAAGGGCTGTTATCTTGAAAATTGGCAATTATATTGGTGTCGGAGTGTATGATTGTAATTGAAATTTGTACTTATATGCACTAAAATGTACTAAATAAAGTACAATTTGTATTTGGACGAACCAACAGAGGTGGAATCCCAAAATATGAAATTGTGATTGCTGTAGGAATGGGATATGTAGCAAGCTTTGGAAATGTGTACTTATGTGTACTAAATAGTCCGAAATTTGGTACAAATTGGAACTGCAATGAACCAATGGAGCAGGAATTCTAAAATATGGAATGAGACTCATTGATTGAGTGCAGAATAGATGCTCCAAAGGGTTATTCGAAATTTAAATTTAGGGAGTGTTCTAAAATGTTACTAAACTTCTAGAATAATACCATTTGGTATAATGTGAACGGATAAAGTTAAAAATTGAAATTGTGTATGAGAATAAAGGTTGGAAGTTACGTTTGATATATGAAGGGGATTTAGGAAACTGTACTAAATGGTGCTCAATGTCAGTTTCAGTTAAACAGTTTAGGGTTAACGGATGAAGCTGGAATTTTAGAACTTTGCATAAGAGTCCCTGTTGGTGATAGATTTGTGATAAATAGGTGTTTTTGAAAATGTGTACTACAAGTGCACGAAAAGTAGTAAATAGTACTATATTTGGTACAATTTGGTCTTGGTTGAACAGATAGTGCTTGAAATCTGAAATGTAGTATTAGGGTTGCTCTTCATGTGTTATCTGAAAATATGAAGATGGTCTTAGAAATGTATACTGTAATTGTACAAAAAGTACTGAATGGTACTATATTAGGCATTGGGTTTAGTGATAAAAATATAATTCTGAAAAGTACTAAATCGTACTAAATTTGGTATTCAGTAAATGAATAGATCTGAAATCCTGAAATTTGATATGGATGTCACTGTTGGAATCTGTGGTTCATTGATTTAGCAGGTTTTGGATATGTGCACTATATTTGTACTAAATGGTACTCATTTTTGTAATGGGGGAAGTTACAGAGCCGAAATCCCGAAATGTTATATTTTGATTTGTGATCTGTGTTTGAGATCTAGCGATGGTTTGGGAATTTGTAAGAAAAGTACTAAATGGTTTGTAAGAAAAGTACTAAATGGTACTAAATTTGGTATTATGTAAAGGGATAGAGCTGGAAAGCTGAAATTTGATATAGAGGTCTCTGTTGGTATCTCGTGTTGAGATTTGGTAATGGTTTTGCAAATGCATATTATAATCGTTCGGAAAGCACTAAATAGTACTAAATTTGGTATTGAGTAAAGAGATGGAGCTGGAATCCCGAAATTTGATATTGATATCTTTGTTGGTATCTGTGGTTTTGGGAATGTGTACTATAATTGTTTGAAAAGTACTAATTGGTACTTAATTTGATATTAGATGAACTTATAGAGTTGAAGTCGCGAAATTTTATATTGCGACAATTGTTGATGTCTAGGATTGAAATATGGAACGGTTTTGCAAATGGGTACTAAAGTTATACAAAAAGTACTAAATGTTACTAAATTTGGCATTGAGAACTAGATCCCGAAATTTGATATAGTGGTCTCTGTTGGTATTTGATGTTGAAGTCTGATTGTGGTTTTGCAAATTTGTGCTTTAATTGTTCGAAAAGAACTAAGTGGTACTAAACTTGGCATTGAAGTAATATATGAAGGTGGAATTTCAAATTTTGTATTGAGGTCTCTGTTGGTATCTCGGGGAATGAGATTGGAGGTTGTTTTGAAAATTTGTGCTATAATTGTTCTAAAACTACTAAGTGGTACTATTTTTGGATCACTGTTGGTGTCTAGAATGGGTCTAGATGTATATTGTTTGGATATGCGTTTTAAATGTTAGTAACATTTTGGAATTGGGTGAAGGGATAGAGGTAAAATTCTGAAATTTTATATTGAGGTCACTTTTAGTTCCTAGGGTGTACATATGGAGACCTTGAAACCGTTTTGGGCAGAAAAATTGGATATGGGTGCATTATGTAATGGTTTTAATGATATTCTCGGCGGTAAATTTAAAAATGAACGATTTTGAAGACTTTTTGGTGTAAATGATACACAATTTTAACAATATTAACTTTTATTAAAATTTTAATTTGTTTTCTGTTTTTTTTTTTCAAAATTTCTTGGACCTTTCCAGCACACTGTGGTTGCGATAGCTGTACAAAAGAAATCATTTCTGCGGCTGTTGTGTATATTTTAATATATACTTGACTTGATTTCTCGATTTGAAGCATCATTGGGTGGTGAAAAGTTTTGCAAGAACGGCTTTTAATCACAAGGCTGTAGAATGAGCGATGGTAGTTAACGCATAAATAAAAGTTTCTCTCTGTGTTTTGGCTGGAATTGTTAGAATTGCGTTCTCATGGTTTGTGCGTTAGCTTGGCTGGCTGCGTGTAATGAGGCTGGCAACTTCTTATGAGCCATGCGAACCAACGAACGAATGAATGAATGAAGAGAAATGCTATTCTGTGGTGGCTTCATTTCACCGTATCAAAGGGACCACAATTGCAAATATGCAAATAAATTCGAGCTTATAAACAAAATTACATACATGCACACACACATGGTATGTATGTGATTCCCTATTTGTTCGAAGGGCAGTGGGGAGAGATCTGTGTGGGAGAACAAAAAAGAAGTATACTTATTTGCACATGTAACTGAACTTATATTTTAATATAAATAAATGAAGTTCTGTGGTCATGGGGGTTTAGTTATTTTTTGTTTTTTTTTTTTTTTGAAGATTATAAATTTTTAAAGTTTTCAAAGCAGTTGCAAGTGAAAAAGAATTCGTAACTAGTATGTATGGTACAGGAATTAACTTTAATATTAGAAAATTGTTTTTTTTTAGAGCAGAGTTTAAAAAGTGTTCAGAAAAAATGCACCAGATTGATAAATAAAGGAAGTGCGTATTTTAAAATAGATGCGAAAATATTAATTGTTTTTATTATTAATTGTTTTTATTATTAAAATATTAATTGTTTTTATTATTACAGGAAAACACAGTAGATTTTGAAAGGAGGAGGCGAGGATCTAAAAACATGGCATGCGCATCCGCGTTTTGAATATTTACATAGCAATGTAACCTAAGTAAAGGGTTTTGGGGTCTTTTTGGACCTTTTTTTCAAAAGCTGGTTACGTAATCGGACCATGTTGAACTGGGTTTTATTTACAAAACTTGAAGATGAGGATGATAGTTTGTTTCGACAGGAAGGCGCTACGTTTTATACAGCTGAAGCGATACTCAATTCTCAAAAAAAAAACAAGTAAAAAAAACATTAAGTTCGGCTGGGCCGAATTTTTAATACCCTCCACCAATTTTCAGACAAATCCGTGGAAAGGTGTTTCAAAAATCATCAAAATACCGAATATCGGGATGTACCGTTATATGGGGACTGTACCAAAACGTGGACCGATATTTCTTTTTTCAATACCAAAGTTAGTCTACCCTCCTTTTTAAGGTGGAGGGTATATAAAAAAATTGGCGGACCCTATACTTATTTTTGGGGAACGTTTTAAAGGTAGAAATATTTTAGCCCAAACTTCATTGAGAGTCTCTGAACAAGTTAATGTTAATTTAACATGTTTCATAAAAAATATCATCAAATTTTTTACATAATTTTTCTTTTCTTAAAATTTTACTGTGCAGCAGTCAATCTGGTGCGTGGGAAATTCCAAATTGATTATATAGTATTCGAATTGTAGATCAAACCTCCTAAAAGTGTCTTGGTTTTCAGGGGCAGCTTCGTTTAGGGCTTTTATGTTTCCAATACACAAAGGATTCGATATTTTCAGACATATATCGCAACATTTAATATAGAGCCTTGAAATTGAATAGAATCCGTTGGATCACTTCAAGAATAATTATCCGAAAATGGGTCAAGTGAGTCCATTTTTCAACACTCCACCATACATAGAATAATAATTTAATAATTTTTCTATGAACTTGCCTGAAAATCCACACCAAGAGCTTCTTCTGACTTCTTTACCCCTGGAAGATAATTATCTATATAGGTCCACTAAATCGTATATCTCCCATTTAACGGCACTTCCCGATATTCGGTATTTTTATGATTTTATCAACATTTTTTAATAGAATTGTCTAAAAAATCCACACAAGGGGTTCCATTCAAGTACCGTATCCCCTGGAAGAGAATTTTCTATGTAGGTCCACGAAATCATATATCCACCATATAACGACACTTCCCAATATTCGGCATTTCGATGATTTTAGAGACATTATTCACCGGAATTGTATCAAATTTCGTACATGAAGCTCGTAATGAGTACTACAACCTATGACGAAAAATTTCCATTTTCCATCGTCTGTACGTCCATGGGAGTCACTCTAGCTTCCAAACGAAATGAGATAGGATGATCAAATTTTACTTAGAAGTATTTTAAATCTGCAGGACTGTTGACATTGAACATGGGCCAAGTAGGTCCACGTTTTAGTATAGCCTCATATAAAAGTACCACCAAATTTAAGGTGTTTGGTTTGTTTAGCCACAATTTCAACGAAATTTGCTAAGTTTTGATATATATATTTGGTATTTTAAGGATTTTAGCTACATTTTCAACTAAATTATCTCAAACTTGGTATTTCGAGTACATTATAGGAGTCGCCTTCCTGGCAGGTAATTGGCTATAGAAGTCTACATTTTCGTAAAGCCCACTGTATCTCCAAATATTCGACATTTTTAGGATTTGAGCCACACTTTTCACCGGAATTGTTTTGTGGGTATGTGGAGTTCACAATTAGTGGCTATCACGCACGCCTTCGCATAGCCACTATATACTGGTACCTAAAAATATTCGGTATTTCGATGACTTTAGCTATCTCAAACTTGGTATTGGAGTTCGTAAAGGTGCCACCTTCTTAGCCAACCTTTTCTTTCTTGTACCACAGGTACTACTTCTTATGACAGAAAATTGCCTATACAGTTCCACATCTTCGTATTGCTTCCATATAATTGTACCTCCCCATTGTGTGGTATTTTAATGATGTCTGCCACGCTTTTTTATTTTCTATCAAAAACTTAAAGCATTTGTCGAGGTTTACTAGGTCTGTAACTCTTGAAACTTTTTTTTTAACTTAAAGTCCAACTTCCTTTTAATTTCATTTGTAACACCTCGAAATAATTATATTTAAACCTATAAGATCTATACATTCCTGTAGCGCGATTCTCACATTTTTTGAGTTTTTGATATAAAAAATAAGTTAAGGTTGAAAACACTGGTATCTATCGGTAGGTCTTAGCGATTACTTTGATTTCGTCGCTAACTTACCGATAAATGTCGTTAATTACCAAAATTATAAGTGTTTTAATTTTACCGACTTTTGTCGGTAACTCAAAAAATGAGTTAGAGAATTCCACTACTGGTCAGCATTAAATTTTATGTTTAAAGGTAAGGAACATTTTCTACGCATGTGTGTTTGCGTGTTAGGTAAGTTAGAACAAGTCAAAGCTCTGTTAAAGAAAATATAGTTATGTCCAAGAAAGGGTATCAAAACCTGGTTTAATTCTTTTGGCTAAGAATCAGGATTTGTTATGCTAGCTACTGCTAAAGATGCAAAAAAAAATTGTTGTTTTAAATTTTAAAGTACCCTGTTTAATATGACAGAAAATTGGGACATTTAAATGAGCAGACGAATATCCCTGGGGTTGAAAGGGTAAAAAAATCGATGACTACTTTGTCAGACTACAATCAGTTTGCAATCCGATGATGTTTTTAAAATTTACATAATTTATGCTGCCCTTATAGGTGTTACAAACCAATTAAGCTTAAATAGATATTCACATACTAAAAAAACAACTGGATAGTAGTGCATTGTCATTAGCTGGCTTCGCTAAAGGCTTTGTTAGACGAACACCATTGTGGTTTTCCATCAGACATAGAAGGCGGCTAGAGTCCTTCATTGAAGTGATACTTGGCCACAGTAGTTAGTTGAAGCTTTACGAGGTAACAGTTGAATATAACTTTGCCCATCAGATGGCTGATAGTTTTGTTGTAAATTCTCACTCTAGCGATTTGTTTTTTGGAAAATATACCCATGAACACTTTAAGCTTCAGTTTCATACTTCTCGGCTACGAGATACGATGATATAAAATACGAAATTTAGAAAACTTTCGGACTTTTCCATACCAAGAGTCGATTAAATGGAACTAGTATTTCATATCAATATTTGTAGTTTTGTTCAAATCGTTCTGGTGGGGTCGAAAGATATTACCCTTACTGAAACTTAATTTAATGTTTCTAGAAATGCGGCGGTATATAAGTTAAGACCATATCGTCTCAAGGCATAACAATTTCATGAACCCAAGGTCAATGTTTTAATTTCAAGGTTATATATATATATTTATTTGTTTACACATTTTGTCCTATTAAATTAATTGATCAGCGGAACTATATTAGATCCATTTATTTGGGAACTATGGACATCTCAACAAATTTCAAGGAAAAGAAAAAACTCTGATCCCGTTCGGTAGTTTCACATTCCAAATATTTGCCATTGAGGTTGCCGCATCGAAAGGGAGAATTTCAGGAAAACAAATTAAATTATTTAATAAAAATAATATTTAAAAGAAATATTACCTACAATGGGCATGTCACCCATTCATTATACGACAATGCATCGCCCGCAGTACCGTTATATTGGACCAATTTTTCGAGTTTATATTTTTGATTTTCATTGGCCACCACAAAATGATCGTATTTGACATTGTCGAAATTCTCCATGAAAATCAATAGTTCGTAGCGACGGCTATTCGTGAGTCTCGAAATTTCATCCAGGTCAAGGAAGAATTCGCCTTTCTTGAAATCGGTCCACGGGTGATAAAAGCCCATAGAGCAGTCCATACGACATTGTATAACTATTTCGACACTGGGACGTTGTTGCATCCCTTCCAACTTGTTGTTAATAGTTCTTGGGGAGCTATGAGAGAATAATATAAATTATTCTTTTTTATTATACCCTCAGCCATATGGCTACAGAGGGTATATATGATACGGCCAAAACATGCCTCATCGAAATAACTGTTTCAGACCCTAGGTCTCTTTGGACCAAATCCGTTTCAGGACATTTGGAGTCGATCTAGCGATGTCCGTCCGTGCGCCTGTCTGGCTGACTGGCTGGCTGGTGCGCACGATAACTCTCGAAGGGAGTATCCGATTTGGTGCAAACTTGGTACATCGTGTCGATACACCACTAAATGTTGAAATTTTCAAAAAAAAAAAAATATTTTGTTGCCCAGAAAGAGAAAGGTTAATCATATTGTGCTCCAACTTTGCAAATCCTAATATTACCATCAGTGCTAGGTCCGGACAATGGACAATATCGGTCCACTCCATCAAGTACCTCCCCAACAAAAGGTCAAAATTTTGAAAAATTATATCTCTTATAAAATGCGAAATAAGCATCTGATTCTTTCTAAACTTTGCACATTCCAATATTTTACTAAAACAACATCTTCTGAATGGGATTATCGGTCCACTCCTTCTGGTACCTCCCCCACAAAGAGTCAAAATGAAGCTCATAAAACGCAAAATTAAAATAAGATTCATTCACAATATTTCAATATTTCCTTCAATACAAGATCTGTATAAATATGGTAGTTATCGGACCAAGCGAAAAAAACATCCAACTCTTTTCAAATTTCCCACATACAAACCCCCTCTGGTATCTCACCCACAATAACAATTTCCAATTCTTATATCTATCGACGATTCTTTACAACTTGCTATATCTAAATATATATCTTAACCAGAGATCTGTAAGATATGTAAGTTATCGGAATTTCAAATTCAAATTTTGAACATATCAATAGTTTTATCTGTATTAAATTAAGTATGAAAATGGGAAACTTGGGTCCGCTATATCTGGTACCTCACGCATATTTTCACATTTTACAAAAATTTGCACATATCTCGTATAGGGTCTAGGAATTGTTCGATATGGTCCAAATCTGGCACGTTGTAATATTTATTTATATTTATTGTCCAACTGTTCAGAACCTCCTCCATAATGGGTCAACAGTTTGAATAATCATAACTCAAGGCGGTCCGATTTTATTTTTATTGTATACCAAGCGTCTAATATTTACCCAAATGGGATGGAATTTGGCACATGCGACCGAATTGAGTCTAGAAGCTAGCATGCCAAATTTGGTGAAGATCGGAGTGCATATTACGGCTGCGGAGGACAAAAATAACAAATCGGATGAATAATATATATGGGAGCTATAGCTATATCTGAACCGATTTCGATCAAATTTGGCATACTTATTTTCAAGCCTAATTTGGTTGTAAAATTTCACACTATTCGGCCTGATATTACACGTTTGGTGCACAATAAAAGGACGAAGATATATATGGGAGATATATCTAAATTTTTACCGATTATCTCCAATTTCAATAGGGTTCGTCCTTGGGCCAAACAAATGTTGTTTGGAAAATTCCATCTCAATCGGATAATAAATGCGACCTGCATTTTGTTCACAAGAATACATGGACAGACGGACGGACGGATGGATAGACGGACTGACATAAATCAACTCAGAAAGTGATTCAAAAGTAACTATGGGTCTATCTCACTTCCTTCTCCATGTTACAAACAAATGAACAAAGACAATACCCTTACCATTATGTGGTGTAGGGTACAAAAAATAAAGGAAATAACAAAGGGTATTTAAGATCGAGAAAGACCAAACCTAGCCTTAACAACTTTTCTTTGAGGTAATGTGTTGTAAGACCTAAAATCACTTTCAATATTTATTAATATTTAAAATGTGCATATTTTCCGATGGAGAATCTGAAGTCCAAGTAGCACCTCATTATCAAACATTAAAAATACTAGACAACTCCTTTGCCTAGTTTTTGGAACCAAAGAAATACAAATTACCCCAAAAATAGTACTTATTAACAATTTTGTAGCAGTAAACCATTGATGGCGGTTGCTATAAATTTGTCCGACTGTAAATAATTTGCAATAAAAAGAGCAGGTACCTTTTGCTTCACCGCAAACATATTAGCGTCATTATTTCCAAATGGTGTGTGGTTGTCGATTTTAGTCCATTTATTATTGAAAATATAATAAATATTGTACGATAATTAAAAAATAATCGATTTCAAAGCCCATTAATGACAATATTCATACACTTACTTATTTCGCACAAATTTGCATAAATAATTGATTCTTGTTTATGAGAGAGGGTAATAAGTGTTAGAGACTAATAATAGATGTGGAGTGCATTTTTTATGAAAAAATATGGGAAATTTTCAATTTTTTTAGTTAAAAAAATATAGTTGTGCTAAATTTTACTTGGCTTGTGCTCGTTTGTTCCGTTTGCATACTTATGACCTCCACCATACATTGTATGGAGGGTATGCAAGGTGAGATGAAAAAACTGCAATCAACTTCAGACTGCTGTCATTACTAAGCCACTCGTCCGACAGCTGTTAAAATTATTCCAGCTACAGCTTATTATATTGGTTACAAGCGTACAAAAGCATTTTGGTGAGAATTTTCCAGATTTATTCGTGATGGAATTCAAGCGTGATAGTGTGATTTCTTTATATTTGGTTGGAGAACCATCGTTAGAGCACTTCAGAATTTAAATGTGATTTCCATGGTTTTTGAGTCTCGTACCATCGCTCGTTACCGTGATACTGGTATCGTAGCCCGACGACAAGGAAGTGGACGGAAGAAAACAGCAGCATCAGCAGAAATGGTTCGAAAAGTAAAGAAGCGACCTTGATCAAAATCCGCGTCGCAGTCGCCGAAAAATGGCTCGTCAGCCGAACATATCACAATATTCCATTCTGCAAATATTGAAAAATGAGCTCGAGGTAAGGCCATTGAAATTTCAGAAAGTGCAAGAGCTTACGCCACAACAGAAAGAAAATAGACTCAAAAGAGCTAAAGAGTTGCTTCGTTAGTCCAGCAGCTTGTAAAAAAACAAATCTATCGTGTTTTCTGGGTGAAGATATCAGCTGAAAATGTGCACCTTCGCTTGGCCACCAGAACTCAAGCGCAGGCCATGGTGATGGTGTGGGGCGCCATAATAGCCGATGGTCTCTCCGCTCGTATTAATCGACCGTGGCATCCGAATAAAAGCCGAATGTTATCGCGAAAATATTCTGAAGGGTGTATTAAAGCCTTGGGCACGCAAACATTTTGGCCGCAGACCTTGGACATTCTACCCAAGAATGGTTACAAAATGAGGTTCCTCACTTCATTTCCGGCATACAGTGGCCACCAAAATCTCCGGATACTTATCCGTTGGACTATTGTGTCTGGAGTATTTTGGAAAGCAGGGTTGGCGCTTAAAAAATACCAAAGTGTCGATCACCTCAAGCAAGCGCTTCGCCGGTAATGGGTCAAAATACCACAGAGCAACGTGTGACGGTTTCATTGGCCGTTTGAAGGCCATAATTCGTGCCAAAGGTGAACAATTCGAACAAATCCAAATTTATTCTAAAATTTAATGCAATTTCCGACTTTTTTACTTTCATCCAATAAAATTAAAAAAAAAAAATGAAAAAATTATGGCATTTGACTTTGTTGTTTTTGTTTTTTTTTATCTCACCCTGTACATATGTCGGAAAACCCGACTGATACTATTTAATTTTTTTTTTTTTATTTTTACTCCCATCTTTCAGAATTCCCAATCTTTCAGAAAACTACATGTACGATATGCTCATAATATTTCAATTAACACCAACCTCTAAATGCCTGTCAATCTAATCGATTTGAAATATTAAATCTTTATGCACCCCTTCAATGTATGTGTGTATAATTGGTTTTATATGTTCACAATTGCCATAATAACCAACAGATACGAACAATGATTCAATTCATTGTTTGAAATAGGGAATTGAAATATACTTGATCCACTTAAATAAACGGTAATAAATATACATTCGCAATGGATCAGAGGTTATCAGTTTTCAGTCTTAAGAGAACGTGAAATCGAAACAATATTAGCCATAATGAAAACTATTTTTTTAAAGATCTGAAAAAATATTATTTATCTTCGAACTCTATTCAAAAAATATTAGAATGTGACAAATTTGGAAAGGGTTTACTGGATTTAATTTTAAAAGCTTTTTATATTTTCAATATCCTATCTTAAGTTGCCTCACCACCAGCGACGTACCAAGAAATGCATTTTGAACCCTTTTAATTTAATAATTTCCGAATGTTGCCCTAGGGCCTCAACTGTGTATGTCCCTAGGAACCATTCGGTCCACTTACACAGGAAATTGGTTAGATAATCCTATCCTAGTTCACCCAGTCTCTTCAACATCTCTATCGAAATTTCAAAACGTAGATTATGAAGGTACATTCTGGATCCTATTCTCTGCACTCCTAGTAAGCTAAAACCATAACAGGTAATTCCTATAAAAATTACACGTTACTAAAAGAGAACGATAAGTATTAAAAATTGGTTTTGAAAATTTGTACTACAAGTGCAACAAAAGTACTAAATTGTTCTATATGTAGTACAATTTGCTATTGGGTGATCATCTAGTGCTTCAAATCTTAAATTTGGCACTAGGGTCGTCGTTCATGTGGATCCTGGACATATGGAAGTGATTTCGGAAATGTGTACTATAAATGTACAAAAAGTATCGAATGGTATTATATCTCGTATTGGATAAAGGGATTGCAATAAAATTCTGAAACTTGATATTTAGATTACTGATGGCTTCAATAATTGAGATATGAAGGTTGGTTTGGAAATGCGTCCCATATTTGTACAAAAATCACAATCAAATTTTGATATTGAGGTGTCTATTCGTATCTGGGATTATTATATGGAAGTGGTTTTAAAAATGTGCACTAAAATTGTTCGAAAAGTACTAAGAAGTACTAAATTTGGTATTGGCTGAAAGGATAGAGTTAGAATCCTAAAATTTGATATTAAGGTCTCTATTGGTATCTGGGATTGGGATATTGAGGTGGCTTTGGAAATGTATTCTAATTGTACGAAAAGTACTAAATAGGAAAGTACCGAATGGTACTATATTTGGTATTTAGATATGGTATGGTATCTGAGTTTGAGATTTGGAGGTGGTTTGAAAATACGTCCTATATTTGTAGGAAAAGTACTAAGTGGTACTAAATTGGGAATGGAGTCATGGGATAGGCCTGGAATCCCAACATTTGATATGGATGGGTCTGTTGTTATGATATGTAATTGGTTTTAGAAATATGCACTACAATTGTTCGAAAAGTACCAAGTGGTACTAATCCTGAAATTTGATATTGAGGACTCTATTGGTATCTAAGATATTGAAGTGGTTTTGGAAATGTGTACTATTATTGTACTAAATGGTACTAATATTGGTAATGGGAAAAATTACATGACTGAAATCCTGAAATTCGATATTACGGTCATTGTTAGTATCTGAAGTTGATATTTGGTGGTGATTTTGCAAATGCGTAAAATAATTGTTCAAAAAGTACTAAATGGTACTAATTTAGGATCGCTGCTGGAGAGATGTAGATTTTTTTTGATATACGTGAAATAGATATTGAACTGAACACTGCTCATTTCTAGGATTAACATAGGAGACCTTGAAATTGTATGAACAGAAAATTGTAAGTGGTTCCATTGGAGTCGGTAAATTGGAAAATGAAAGATGTTGAAGACTTTTTGGTGTCAAATAAATCTGTTGTAATCACGCTATCTTTCGAACGAATTGAAATAGAAGGCTAAATGGGCCATGTAGGTCCACGTTTTCATTTAGCCCCCATATAACAGTACCTCCCGATATTCGGTATTTTGATGAATTTAGCGACATTTTTCACCGGAATTGTTTCAAATTTGGCATTTGAAGTTCGAAATGGATACTACAGCCTGAGACAGAAAAATGTCTGTGCAAGTCCAGGTCTTTCTATAGCTCCTATATAACGGTACATCCCTATGTACGGTAATTTGATGATTTTAGCTACATTATCCACCGTTTATTTTAAGTTTCGAATTTGAGTATGGTAATGCCTTGTGACAAACAATGTCTATGTAGGTGAACGTCGTACAGGCCCTAATATAAATGCCATATTCGGTATTTTTTTAATGTTAATAGAATTATTGACGAATGTTGTCTTTTTCGAAAATTTTCAAATTCGTTCCAAATGGGTATTCAAAGTTCGGCCCGGCCGAACTTACTGCTGTTTTACTTGTTCTTTTACGAAAATGGAAAATCTTTAAAATTATGTAAAACTGAAAACTTAGTACAATGTATAAAGTTTTGATTAGAATTTTTTTGTCAAACTGACAAGCTTCAAGTTAGGAAGCTGTAACTTACTGAATTCTACAAATATCATCGGTAAGTTTGGTAGAAAAAATAGAAATAGCAAGTTAAGCTAAGCTATTTAAAAATCATTTCTTCAGTTCTACCGTCATTTAAAATTCATATGGATATATATCTTTATTATACATAGGTTTCCATTTGATATCGGAACCGAGAGAACTAATGAAGATCGAAAATACACCTACTTTTGGCTTCCGTCAAACTTAATGGGCACCGACCTGTGATGGTTTCGATAATGATAAAGGGGGCCAAGATATTTTACTGGTTGATCTCAATCCCTGTTAAGGCAAAAATTCAAGCCCAAGGTAAGGTATAACATTCATACAAGGCATAGTTTAAGCTGTCCTCCATTTTTGTAGACTCTGTGCATTGACTTTATAGCAATTTAACAGATTTTATGATAGACAAGCCGATTTTGATTTCGATGCTAAATAACTTTATAGTAAATACATTATTCCCTTTTCTCCTGAATTTTGGAGTTAACTCTGATTGCCGAAATAGTAATATCAATTTAAATTGAATATTTAATTCGCCATCAATTTTATATATAACGTGGTTACAGTTCCTAGAACAATTTATTTTCATTTTCTCCGTGTTTTTAATGCATTATAAATGATTTCGCCGAAAAATCGGAATCGGGATTAAGTCTACGCAAATCATTGCATGTGTGTACATACATATTTACGTACAATATTGCATTCATACGAATATATGTACCGAAAATATTTAAAATCCATTCGTTTGGCATTTTCAGAACATTCGTATACAGTTTGGTGAGATCCATAAATGATTAATGTGTTTTTTATTGTTAATTACGAAAACGGACAACCAACCAAATAACAATAGCAACAACAGCAACAACAAAACTCATGCACAAATGGATTTATTGCAACCAATGTGAAATGCGAATATGAAAAATAAATGACGTTACCCAGCAAACAAATTGCATGCAATTCAAAACAAAAAAAAAAAAAAAAAAATAAATAAAAAAAAAAACAATTAAATAAATAAATAAAAAATTAACTACAGGAGAAAGTTGTCTTGGTCGCTTGCTAAAAGCGGTGGAACAGTTTTCAAAAATTAAAAACCTAAAATCATGGGTTGCTTAAAAATAGGTTTCTGCCCGAATTGTTAAATATTTTAAAATTGCAATAATTGTTTATACTCTCAACCATATGACTAGAGAGGGTATATATCATTTTATACGGCAAAAATGTGCCTCACCGAAATAACGGTTTTAGACCCTAGGTCGATTTGGACCAAATCCGTTTCAGGACATTCGGAGTCGATCTAGTGATGTCCATCCGTCTGTTTGTCTCCTCTCCAAGGGAGCATCCGATTTGATCAAAACTTGGTACATCGTAATATTATTGTCAAACTTAGATCTAGTTCGGAGATGGGAAATATCGGTTCACTTCTTCTGGTATTTCTCACACAAAAAGTCACAAATTAAAAAAAAAACTGCTCGGAAAGAGAAAGGATAATTTGAATTTGCTTCAACTTTGCAAATTCAAATATTTGCTAGATCAGGCGCTAAAATGGAAAATTTCGGTCCACTCCATCAAGTACCTCCCGCACAAAGAGTCAAAATTTTGAATAATTATAACTCTTATAAAACGTGATGTAAGAGTCCGAATACCTTGAAATTACACACATCACAATATTTTTATTAACCAAAGGTCTGGTGTGAAGATGGAATATATCGGTCCACTCCTTCTGGAGTCTTCCCCACAAAGGATCAAAATTTTGAATATTCAGGAAGCTCACAAAACACGAAATTAACACCCGATTCCATTTAGACTTGGCACATCTCAATATTTGTATCATCACTAGATCTGTTTCAAAGATAATGGAGATTGGTCCATTCCTTCTGGTACCTCCCCCACAAAGCGTCAAATTTTGAATAACCAAAACGATTATAAAATCCGAAATAAGCATCCAGCTCTCTTAATATTTCACACATTCCATCATATCTACTAAAACAAGATCTGCTGTGAAGATGGGATATACCGGTCCAAATCCTTCTGGTACCTCCTCCACAAAGGGTCAACATTTTGAATTTCAATGAAGCTCATAAAACACAAAATTAACATCTGATTCCATTTAGACTTCACACATCTTAATATTCCAATAAACACTAGATCTGTTACAAAGATGGCGGAGGTCGCCAAATAAAAAAACGGTCAAAGTTTTGAATAAACAAAACGATCACAAAATCCGAAACAGGCATCCGGTTCTCTTCAGATATCAAACATCCTATTATTTCTACTAAAAAAAAGATCTGCGGTGAAGATGGGATATACCGGTCCAATCCTTCTGGTACCACCCCCACAAAGGTCAACATTTTGAATATCAATGAAAATCATAAAACGCGAAATTAACATACGATTCCATTCAGACTTGGTACATCTCAATATTTCCATCAACACAAGATCTGTTATAAAGATGGGAGGGATCGTATCATTTCACCTGGAACCTAATCTCCCTCCTTTAAAAAAAAACAAAACGCCTAAAGAAGCGAAATAAGCATCCAACTCTCATCAAAATTCACACATAGAAACATTTTTGCTAACACAAGATCTGTTGCGAAGATGGTATATATCTGCGAACCCCTTCTGGTACCTCACCCACAACAAGGGTCACAATTTTCAATTCTTTTATCTATCATAACTTGCGAAATTATTTCTCTCTTAAAATTAAAATATTAATATTAGATTTTTTGTAATTTTGCCCATACCAATATTTTTATCTGTATTAGATGATATATGAAAATGGAATACTTCGGTCGACTATATCTGGTACCTCACGCACATACCAACATTTTCTAAAAAAATTATTACATATGTCATATAAATATTATCCAAACTTGGCACGTCGCAATATTTATATCACATTTATTTAGGACTAATACGAAATGGACAATACTGGTCCATCCCTTCGGAACTTACTCCATACAGGGTCAAAATATATTAAAATAATGAACATTGGCTGAGGGTATACATCTGTCGGCAAAACCGACTGATACTTTTTAGCTTATTGCCTTTTAATTTTTAATCTCTTAATACGCAAGTGCAAAGGCTTTCATTACTATTTCCCAGAACTCAAAATCTGCACTGTATTAAAAATTCCGCACATTTTCAATAACTCATCTCATCGTTCATCATTGGGTATTTATTTTTTATTCATTTTATCCTCCATAAATCCTTTTGTATATTTAAATACATTTGTTATTGTTCTTTTGTGTGGGTGGGTGTTTGTTTTATGTATTTTTGTTATGAATCCAAAGAGAGAGAGAGTGCAGCGCAACAATTAAATACAAATAATGCACCAAAACAGCATGAAACAACAACTAACTGTTGAATACTGTTGTTATTGAATTGAAAATACATTCATTTTATTGCAGCTTTAATTCATTCGTACATTAATTATAACAATTGTAAATGAATGGCTGACCAATATTTAGTAGGGATTAAAAACTTCAAAAAAGGATAACTGTTTTATTGATTTTAAAATCCTAATAATAAATGACGGCCATTGTTTCGTTGGCAATAATTAAAAAATAATTAGAATTAAAATAATAATAATATAAATAATTTTTTGTGCTTGAACATTTTTTGCAATTGTTTTTGGAAGTCAATGAACTTTATTATATGCAATAAGTCTAATTAAAACATAAAAAAATTTAACAAATAATTTAAAATATTGTGTCGACTTTTATAATTTTCAAATATTTAAAAATCTCACTACTCAACTTCTGTTAAAACTTCAAAACAAAAAAACTACAAAACTTTCAAGTAATACAAGTAATATCGCTGTTTCGCAAGTCATGATAGATAAATGTATTGAAAATTGCGACCCTTTGTGAGTGAGGTACCAGAAGGGTTTGACAGATATATATCATCTTCACAACAGATCTTGTCTTAGTAAAAATATTTGGATGTGTGAAGTTTGAAGAGAGTTGGAAGCTTATCCGGCCTTTTTTGAGCGTTCTGCTTTTCAAAAATTTTGAACCATATGTGTGGAAGGTACCAGAAGGAGTGGGCCGATATATCCCAATTCCACACCAGACATTGGGTTGATAAAAATATTACGATGTGTGTAATTTGAACAGAACGGGATGCTTATTTCGGATTGTATGATCGCTTTGGGTTTTTCGAAAGTTTGACCCTTTGTGGGGGAGGTACAAGAGGTCTAAATGAAAAAGGATGTTAATTTCGTGTTTTATTAGCTTCATGAATATTCAGAATTTTGACACTTTGTGGGGGAGCTACCAAAAGGAGTGGTCCGATATATTCCATCTTCACATCAGACCTTGGGTTAGTGAAAATATTCTGATGTGTGTAATTTGAAGATAATATTAGTTAATCACATTTTATAACAGTTATAATTATTCAAAATTTTGACACTTTGTGGGGAAGGTACTGGATGGAGTGGAGCGATATTATCAACGTTCGTACCTAACCTAGATAGGTGCAAATATTAGGATTTGCAAAGTTGGAGCAACATCAGATAATCCTTCCTTTTTCTGTGCAGTAAGTTATTTTCTTTGGATATATTGACATTTTGTGCTGGAGGTACCAGAAGGAGTGGACCAATATTGCCCATCCCCGAACTCGGTCTATATTTGACAAAAATGTTACGTAACGGAATTCAAGCGTGATAGTGTGGTTTCTTTATATTTGGCTGGAAAACCACAAGTGGCTATCGTTAGAGAACTCCAGCACTCAAATGTGAATAAATCTTTTGTGTCTCGTACCATCGCTCGTTACCGTGATACTGGTATCGTAGCCCGACGTCAAGGAAGTGGACGAAAGGAAACAGCAACAACAGCAGAAATGGTTCGAAAAGTAAAGAAGCGACTTGATCGAAACCCGCATCGCAGTGGCCAAAAAATGGATCGTGATCTGAACATATCGCAATATTCCAATCGGCAAATATTGAAAAATCAGATTGGGGTAAAAAGCCATTGAAATTCCAAAAGTGCAAGAACTTACACCGCAACAGAAAGAAACTAGACTCAAAACAGCTAAAGAGTTGCTTCGCTTGGCCGTAAGTGGTGACTTGCCGAATTTGGTTTTCTTCGATGAGAAAACATTCGTTGTCCAGCAGTATGTAAACAAACAAAATGATCATTTATACTTGCCAAGGTGCCGGTTGGGCACAAGAACCCAAGCGCCGGCCGTGGTGATGGTATGGTCCGCCATAACAGCCGATGGTCGCTCTCCGCTCGTATTAATCGACCGTGGCATCAGAGTAGTCGAATATTATCGCGAAAATATCCTGCAGGGTGTATTAAAACCTTGGGCACGCAAACATTTTTAGCCTCAGACCTTGGACATTCCAACAGGACTCAGCACCATCGCACTGAGCACGCCCCACCCAAGAATGGTTACAAAATGGGGTTCCTCGCTTCATTTCCAGCGCACAATGGCCACCAAAATCGGATACTAATCCGTTGGACTATTGTGTCTGGAGTATTTTGGAAAGCAACGTTGGCACTAAAAAATACCAAAGCAAGCGCATCGCCGGAAATGGGCCAAAATACCGCAGAGCAACATTAGGACAGCGTGTGACGGTTTCATTGGCCGTTTGAAGGCCACAATTCGTGCCAAAGGTGACCAATTCGAACAAATCTAAACATATTCTAAAATTTGATTCTATTTTCTGACATTTTTTGTTTTCATTCAATAAAATTGAAAAAAAAAGAATATGTAAAAATTATGGCGTTTGACTTTGTTGCAGTTTTTTATCTCACCCTTATTCTTTTCTTTGTAGCGATAGACTTTTTTCCAACAACAACTACATTGCCCGTAATTGTGCTGCTGTACTGGATGATGGCTTTGAACGTTGAGACTGCAATATCGGCTACACATCGAGCTGTTTATGTTAGAAATTTTGAAAATGTCGGAAATCATCATGTGCCGTTGTATGGGAGCTATACCAAAATGTTGCAGAAAACTTCAAAATAACGAAAATCAGGGGCTATAACAAATACAGGACCGGGGTTAATTAATATAAAACACCTACATTTTTGAAATCAGCCTCAGTCACTCATAAATTCACAAATTCATAAATATTTGTCATTTTCAATAATAATATAGCTCCATTTAGTTTCATCCATATTTCTTGACACACTCTACTCTACTGTGAAACATTAAAACCTTCTGAAATAAAACCACAATTAATTATCAGATTTTTGTGTTGTTTTTTTATTTATTCATGTTTTTTTTTTGTTTGTTTTCATTCATGTATGATTATCATTGTTTTTTTGCTTTTGTTTTGTTTTATTTTACACAATTTATACATTAATTGACACATAAGACATTTTAAAACGTTTTTATTATTTTTTTTTTCATATTTTTTATTCATAGTGGTTTTTATTTGTATGATTTTTGTTTTTAATTTATTCGATTGTTATTTTTGTTGTTGTTGTTTAGGTGTTATTAAATTTAAGCTTACATTTCATTGTTAATTAATTAATTAATTACTTAACTATTATTAATATTATTAGTGGTATTAATACAAATTAAAACTGGGACAAAAGTAAGGTTAAGAAATCAAATAAAAAAATAATAGTTGGCAAAAAATATACTTTACACATAATTATTTGTTGTCTAGTTTTTGTTGTTGTGTTTGTTTTTTTATTTAACTACCAATATTTTGCTGACAATAATGTATATTTTTTTTCCTTTGCATATCCAAATGAAGAAGACTTCAATTGCCTTTTTGCTTGCTTTGCCTTAAAAATATTAATTGTTTTTGTTTATTTATATATAATATTTACGGTTAGTTTTTACACAGTTATTATTTAATATTTATATTATAATGTAGTTGTAGTTGTTTTTTCTATTATAAAATTATATCAGTTTTGTTTTTCGTTTTATTACAATTGCAATGTATTTATAACATAAAAATTTACATAATTTTTTACAATAGTTTTGTTTTTGTTTGTTTAATGTCCAAACGTGTTGTTATTGTTGCTTATAACTGTTATAAGACTTGTTTTTTAATTTCTTTAATTATTGTTCAATTTAGATTTCTGCTTGATTTTTTAAAAAATAAATTTATTATAAATAAACTACGATCACAAAATAGTTTTTGAAGACTTTTACTTTTTCTTTCAAAATGTTGGTGCTGAGGAGAAGGGATTTGTTTTTGTGTACAAGATATTTTCAAATATCAGCAATTTCGTACATATTTCCTAAATTGTTATGTTGTTGAGTAGACCCAAAATTGTTCGATTTTATCTTACAAATTTAAGGCAAGATTTGTTTTATTGATTTTGCTATTGCCATGTTAGATGATGTAGAAATGCTTCTATACGTTAAGACCGTTTTCAAAGCATACTTTTAGGCTCAAAGTTAAAGAGAGTGGGCAGGGTTGTCGCATTTTGTTTTAAACAAGCAATGACATAAAAGTTTTATGAAACAAACCGTTTTGTAGGAAATTTGTTTTAAAAATCCCCACAAAAGTAAGGAGATGACGATTTAGAAACATTCAATATAAGGAAAGAGGACTCCCTGCAATAACTGATTGACTGACCGAGAATCAATGCCCAGACGAAACGGCTGAGGCTAGATCTTGAAATTTTGAATTTAGTACTTTTCGTACAAATATAGGACGCATTTTCAAACTACCACCAAATCTGAAACACAGATACTATCAGCGATATATATATGAAATTTCAGAATTGTATCGTACAGTTATTGTACACATTTCCGAAACCACTTCCAAATATGTACCCTATACCAAATTGTAAGAAATGTAGTAATATTTAGTACTTTCCGTGCATTTGTAGTACACATTTCCAAAACTACATATTATTAAAAACTTTCCACGTACCGGAACCCCAATATAAAATTCCAGCTCCATCCGTTCACCCTAAACCAAACTGTTCCAAATGTAGTACTATCACAAACCTTGGTGGTAGATAGACAGGGAGCCCAATAGGCGTACTAAAAGGGTAAGAAACGTACTAAAATGGACTAAAAATGTAATACTTTCTATTGGACAAAGGAAATGAGGTAGAATTCTAAAATTTTTGAGTAAGAGTCACTGAAGGAGTGCAGGACAGATTTTTTTTTTGGATTTCGCAGTATATTTTTTTGGAAATTCTAACTTTAAGCTTACGAAAACTTCTAAAATAGTACTAAACTTCTAAAATGGTACCATTTGGTATTAAGTGAACGGATAGAGGTAAAAAAATTGAAATTTGGTATTCTGCCACCACTGTTTGTGATAGAGAGGTGGTTTTCGAAATCTGTACTAGGCGTACGAACTGTACTAAATGGTACTAAATTTGAAGCAGTTAGGTTTAGGAGTTGGAATTTCGAAATTTTTATTGTGCGGATTCCTTTTGGTGGTAGGTTTGTGATAAAGAGGTAGTCTTGCCAAGAGCAAGAAATGTACTAAATAGTACCATATTTGGTAAATTTTGGTAATGTGTGGACAGATAGTGCTTGAAATCTGAAACTTGGTATTATGGTCGCTGTTTATGTGTAGCCCGGAGGTGGTTTCAGAAATGTGTATTATAATTGTACGAGAGTACTGAGTGGTACTACATTTGCTGTTGGGTGAAGGGATACAGAAACACTTCTGAAATTTGATAGAGTTAGATTACTGATGGTATCTGTATTTGAAATTTGACGGTGGTTTAAAAATGCGTCCTATATTTGTAGGAAAAGTACCTAATTTTGGTCTGCGGTGAAGGGATAGAGATGGAATCCCGAAATTAAATACTGAGGTGTCTCTGGTTGAGAGTAGGAGCTGGTTTTGGAAATGTGTACTGTAAAAGTACGAAAAGTGCTAAATAGCACCAAATTTGAAGGGTATAGAGATAAAATTCTCAAATTTTTATATTGAGATGTCTGTTGGTATATGGGATTGAGATATTAAGGTGGTTTTGGAAATGTGTACCATAATTGTACAAAAAGTACTGAATGGTACTTAATTTGGTGTTGGGTGGAGGGCTAGAGATATAGTTCTTAAATTTGATGTTTAGATTACTGATGGTACCTGTGTTTGATAATACGCGGTGTTTTAAAAATGCGTCCTATAGTTGTACGAAAAGTACTAATTGGTACTAAATTTGGTATGGGTGAAGGGATATGCCTGGAATCTTTAAATTTGATATTGAGTTGTCTGTTAGTATCTGGGGTTGAGATATAAATTTGAATTTGAAAAAGTGTACTATAATCGCACGAAAAGTACAAAATCTGATATTGGGGGAACGGAAGAACTGAAATTCTGAGACTTGATAAGATGTCACTGTTGAATTGTTCGAAAATTACTAAGTGATACCAAATTGGTTATTGGTTGAAGGGATAGAGCTGGAATTCCGAAATTCAATATTGAGGTTTTTGTTTGTATCTGAAATTGACATATGGAGGTGGTTTTGGAAATGTGTACCATAATTTTACTGTTGGTGTTAAGATATGGCGGTACTAAATGGTACCAAATCGGATATTGGGTTAAGATATGGCGGTACTAAATGGTACCAAATCGGATATTGGCTGAAATCCCGAAATTTGATAACGAGGTCTATGTTAGTATCTGCGATTAAGATATGTAGGGGGTTTTGGAAATGTGTACTATAAATGTACGAAAAGTACTAAATAGTACCAAATTTGGTATTGGGTGAAGGGAAAGAGCTGGATCCCGAAATTTAGTAAGATTTCGCTGCTGGTGTTAAGATATGGATGTGGTTTTAAAAATGTGATACCAAATTGGCCATAGGGTGGAGGAATGGAGCGAGAATCGCGAAATTTGATATTGAGGCCTCTGTTGGTTTCTGGTATTGAGATATGGAGGTGCTTTTGGAAATGTGAAATAGTACTAAATAGTACTAAATCAGCTATTGGTAAAGGGATAGATGTGGAATCCTGAAATTTGATATAGATGTGACTGCTGGAGTCTGTGCTTGAGAGAAGAAATGGGTTTTGGATATGCGTACTAATTGCTACTAAGTTTAGTAATGGGGAAATAACAGAGCTGAAATACTGGAATTTGGAATATTAAGGTTACTGTTGGGAACTGAGCTTGAGATCTGGTGGTGGATCTGTAAGTGCATACAAAACTTGTTCGAAAATTACTAAATTGTACTTATTTTGGATGATTTTTGATTTTTCGGATGGATAGATGTGCCTTCAAAATGTTACTGATTTTGGTATTAGGTGAAGGAATAGAGCTAAAATTATAAAATTGGATATTGGAATTTGATATGGAGATGTTGAAATATCTTTGAACAGAAAATTTGTATGTGGTTCCATTGTGCAATGGTTTTATTAGTATCCTCCTCGGTGAACTTTAAAATGAAAGATTTTGAAGACTTTTTGATGTAAAAGGTAAACATTTTCCTAATATTATTTTTTTTCAAAAGGCAAAAACTAGGAGGTCTCAAAATGTTTTACGATTTATTAAGTTTAGACAAAACACATGTTGTCAAATTGAACTAATTGTGTGTTTTGAGTACTAACAAACTTAATATACCCTCCATACAATGGTGGAGGGTATAAAAAGGCTTAACACGAACATTTGGAGCGAATCCATCTGGACTTTTTGTTGTCGAAATTGTGGGCATTGCCAGTTTGATCTTAAAATGGAAAACTAGACATAAAAATAATTTGTTTTTCTCTCGGCAGATCGGTTAATTTTTCAGAATTTAGAGTTCATTAAAAGTACTTCGTTCCGTTTCCTTAAGACCACCTAAAAGTCTCTCCCTTTTAATCACTGAAAATAAAAACTCAGGGAAAATTGAGGGTGTTCCATTTCTTCTGTTCTGGCGTTGCTATCCTGCCATAATAATTTGTGAATTCTTTAACCCTTCGAACCTTTAGACTCAATTTTTTTAAATTAGGAAATGTTTATACCTGTATCCTCTCATCAAAAATGTGTCCTTTAATAAAAACATTTTTCCCAACATCATCATAACATGGCAATAAATATGTATGTTCGTACATAAATTTTGAAAATTAATTTAAGAAAAATAAACTATCTTCAGATATGTATGGTAATGGATGGATTAGGGGAAGTCTTCCATTTGTTTGTTAGTTTTTGTTTTGTTATAAAATTTCCACAGATTTTAAAATATATTCAAATTTATATCTACGTATGTCTGTGGACTGTTAGTATTACTTTTGTTGTTTTAATATCATTTTGTTAATACCATTTGATTTTCAGTTGACGGCCTTAAAGGAAAATGAAAAACCAAAGAATTTGTTCCCAAAATCAACCCAGGAAACAGAAATTAAAAACGAGGGCAGTGAGGCGGCATTTTCTGTCTGTTGTAGAAAAAAATGACTCGAAAAAGACCATATCAAAGTTATGTTATGTGTTGTTTTGTTTAAGGCCCGTTCCCACATTCTGTTAGAGTCATATGGAAATTGATTCTTTTATAGTTTATTATAAACACTTTTGTAGCAAACTTTTAGGGGTCCCCAATATTTTTTTTTAAATTTGAAGGGTGGCTTTAGACCACCTGCAGTTTGACCTCTTCATACCCATACTCTTGCTCTGGTAGGTGTCTTCTGAAACGAAACGCTATATATATTACATTTATTCTATGAACATATTAATATTTGCTATATAAATGCGTTTCCTCTCAGAAAACAAATTGTGTGAGGCGCCTAAAAGTATGCTATAAACATGCCTAACATAAATGTATAACAAGTAGCTTTACATATGACTCTAACATTACGTGTATAGCAGCCTTTAGATTGCTGTTACATTTTAATACTTTTTTTAGTGTCCGTCTTGCAGATACGTATTCATGCGATCCTTCAGCGAACGCATCTTCTGACGAACTCCATGCATTTTTGACTAACTAACCAGGGTTTCTATGTCGGAGACCATTACCTCCAAATCTGATGTCAATTCTGTGGCATGCATTTTCGAATTGTGGTGGCTGGTGGTGTTGTTAGCAGAACTGGCGGAGGAGGAGGATGATGACTTGGATGTGGATGCTGAGGCCGCAGCAGGCAGTGGTGGTGGATGATAGTTGTGGGTATGCTGTCTTATCGAATTCGAACGTTGCTGCCCGGGCGGTAGGGGGGCACTGATTAGCGGTGGTGGTGGCAAGCTTGTGCGGCTGCGCCTGTGTTCGGCTTGTGTTGCTATGGCTGGATTAAAATTAAAACTATTGTTAAGATTGGCCGGAGAATTACTGCTACCCACACTGCCGCCAGCCGACGAACAGCTGGAGGATGCTATAGAGGCTGCATTTGCTGCTGCCGCCGCCGTATTAAGCAAACTAAGACTAGCTCTGGGTATGTTACTAAAACTAGCTCGCGACGCACGTTGAGCATTATATGATGGCAGTTGCTGCGATGTGTTACTGCCAGCTAAGCATGCAGCCGGTGTGGACGAGGAGGAAGAAGATTTGGCCAAGACATTGCCCGGCATTTGATTGGATTGGTGGGCTGGTGTGGAGCTTATGCTGCGTCTCAGCGGCACAGGACCGTGACCCTGTGCGGCTGGCACACTCAGTCCACTTTTGCTGCCCACTTGTGTGAGCTTGGAATTATCCGTGGATTCTCTCCGCAGATTCATGTTGGAGTTACTGCGCTTGGCCGGCTGCAGGCCAGGTGGTGGATCTTTGCCATTCTTGGCCACACTAGACTTGAGATTAAGACTACTGCGTTTCTTGGTTTTGCTTAGATTATTCTGACTATTATTTATGAGATTTTGAGTGCTGCCAAAATTGCGACTCAGATTATCAGCATTGCTGTCGCTGAGCTTGCGCGATGAACGCTGCTGGTCTACGGCAAAGGGATTACTGGAACTGGATGATCTCTGGAAATGTTGGGTCTGTGAAGTGGAGGGTTGGTTGTCCAGATTTGATTTGCTCGACGAACGCTTGACCATGCTGGAGGCGGCACTTGTGCTGTTCGATTTTTCGCCAGCAGCATTTACAGCTGGATCGCTCAGGCGCTTCTCGTTGGTCTGTATGAATTTGAGATTTTCATAGAAGGGATTCTCCACACGGGATGGAGCTGTTTTGGGGTTTAAGGTTTCATAATTGGGTTCATTAAGGGTTAAAATTTGATTGTCCTCATCATTGTTGGAGCGCAACAAAAGAGCGGCCCGTTTAGTTTTCTCTCCCAGAGATCTGGCAGCCCCACCACTACCACTACCTCCAGTATTGCCTCCACCATCCATTTGATGGCTACCGCTGGCCCTTTTGTTGTCGCTACGCGAATGCCGTTTAAATTTCGTATTCGCCGGATTGCCAATGACATGGGTCTTGACTTTGGTGTTCTTCGAGAGGCGTAGGGCAAATTTGAACGGTGGCTTGTAGACCACTTGCAGCTTGACCTTTTCATTGGACAAATTACCCATGCTCTTACTCTTGGTGGGTGTCTTCTGGACCAATCTTTCGGGGGTACTCTGAGATTTACTCATAACATTCTTAACCTTCGAAGAGTGTTCAATGTGGGAGAGTGGCTGGGCCACAATGGGGGATTCCAGCAACCATTTTTGTACCTTGCCAAAAGTGTTTGTATGATTATTGGCCGAACCCAGACCGCCTGTGTTGCGTGTGGAATAATCAATGATTTCTTTGCTGTGTTTCTTTTTCTTTGATTTCTTGAGATTTTCCGCCGCATTGGCTGCCTTTTCGGCATTGACCACAGCATTGATGACATTTTGAGCGGTTTTACTTTGACTCCCGGAAATGCGATTCTTTTTGCCGCGCGGTGGTTTCTTGCCTTCACCCGGTGTGGTCGATGTTGTTGTTACAACAGCAGTGGCTCCGGCTGCTGCTGAGCTGGTGGTTGCCGCCGTTGCTGCTGCCGCCACTTTGGTGATGCGTCCATGGGAATGGGAGTTTTTATTGATGACCTTGCTTGCCTTAGTTACACCTCCCCCGCCGCCACCGCCTGCTGCCTGCGCTGTTGTTGTTGCTGCTGATGTTTTCTTACCATTGGCTGCTGCTCGCTCGCCTCTGACTTTCTTTTTGAACGGCACCTTTGTTCGCACGGCCGTGTGAACGATAACGCCGTTGTTGTCGTCTGGCAGTCGGACGGTTTCGGTGGTAGCGCTGTGTATTATTGTTACCGACTTCAGTTTTAGATTTGATCGTTTCGTTAGAAGTTTCGTACTCAGGATCTGCAAGAAGATGGGTGGAGGTAGAGGGGAGAATAAATTGTGAATTAGTGAAGTATTGAAAATTTATAAATATTTAGGAAAACATAATCTGGCAGTACATGTAAGGCTTGAATATGACCACAATGACCAAGGATCAAAAAGGACAAGTTTACGTCATGAAAATAGATAAAAAGCGAATGTTCCATAACCTGCTTAAATCTTCTGGTTTGTTTTTTTTTCGTAACGTGATTTTTTCTACTACATTAATTGGAAAATTAACCTGTCTACATTTAACTCTTAGGAAATAATTCGCATTCACTTCGTTATATAATCGGAATAAATAGTTCAGATTTAATCGCCGATATTGTCGAATTCTGCCGGCAAAGTAGGAGTGAAATGGACCTGTGGCTCATCTATGGTTTCTGAAACTGGAACTCGTTACCAAAAACTTCGACCCACTATAAACAATCTCCCCGTTCATAGCATGCTCACGGTCCTAGAAAGTTTAATGAACGTGTAGCTCATCCACGGTCTCGTAAATTGAAAACTCGCTAGCATCAATCGTGGTAAGTTACACAATGTTGTATAAAATCCTTGGTCATCCTGGGACATCCTTGTCGAACCTGAGGTCCTTAGAAATCCTTTGTGTCTTTTTATAATCATTGAATGTCCTTGTAGTCTTCTTGGGTACTTATTAAGGTCTCTTGCAAGCGCCTGCTTGCTTATCTTTGTATTTTGCTTGAGTACTTATTAAGGAAATTTGTGACCGTATCCTTGGATATCCTTGTAGTCTGCTTGTGTACATATAAAAGTCTCCCGCAACAGTATTCTTAAAATTCTGCTTGAGTAGTTATTAAGGTACCTTGCAACCATAGTTTTAAATACCCCTGTAGTCCTGCGTATCGGATCTCCCGTAAACGCAGCCGTACACTCCCTCATATGTCCTGTTTGAGTCCTTATCCACGTTTAAAAACCCTGATTACCGAATCCTTTTTCCCTGTTCCGTGTATCGAGTACTTATCTAGGTCTCGAATTTTCAATTCCGGACCGAAGAGGATTAGAATCAGTTATCATGGAATAAGTATAGTATTCGATTATCCTCCAATAAAATATCAAATCAAACGAAAACCAAAGTCGGTAATTCTGCTCTGTCTCAAAAGAAATAAATTGGACCACGACGAACTATTCAAGGCCAAAGGGAGAATTCCTGTCATTACAAGCTACACGCTCTTGGCAAGCATCACGTTTATAGCTAACTCCAAGCTCTTAGCAGTCTCTACGCCCCAAGCTCTTAACAAGCTCTAAGCTTATAGCAATTTTCAATCCATTGAAAAGCTCTAAGTCCATAGCTAGTTCCTAGCTCGTATCCATCTCCTGATACTTTGTCACTTTTACTTTTTGCATTTTCCCCTGAAAACTTCCTAGTCGACTGCAATCCGAATATTTCCGAAGCAAAAGCGACCCAAACATCTCGGCAGCAATCCCCCCCGTATACGCACCCTCCGAAAAATAAGATAAAAAAACTGCAACAAAGCCAAACGTCATAATTTTTACATTTTTTTTTTAATTTTATTGAATGAAAGCAAAAAATGTCGGAAATAGCATCAAATTTTAGAATAAATTTAGATTTGTTCGAATTGGTCAACTTTGGCACGAATTATGGCCTTCAAATGGCCAATGAAACCGTCACACGCTGCCCGAATGTTGCTCTGCGGTATTTTGGCCATTACCGGCGAAGCGCTAGCTTGAGGTGATCGACACTATGGTATTTTTTAGTGCCAACCTTGCTTTCCAAAAAACTCCAGACATAACAGTCCATCGGATTGGTATCCAGAGATTTTGGTGGCCTGTAATGTTTGAATGTCCAAGCTTAATACACTCTCCAGAACATTTTCGTGATAATATTCGGCATTTATTCTGATGCCAAGGTCGATTAATACGAGCGGAGAGCGACCATCGGCTGTTATGGCGGCCCACACCATCACCATGGCCTGCGAAGCAACTCTTTAGTTGCAATTGGTTGCAGTTTTTTCATCTCACCCTGTATGTGTGTCTGTAAATCCTTACCATATTTTCAAGCTTAGAAAAATCGTATTATTTGTCTAAAGGAATTTTTTTTCAAAATTTTTTTCTTTCAAAATAGTTCTGGATATTTTAGGTATGCAATCGAAAATCTATTTTGTTTTGAATTTTGTCTTTAACTTCTGATTTTTGGATTTTCTCATTTTGGATGCACTCAATAATTTTTTTTTTTTAATTTTATGGAAATTTTATCCATGCCATCGAAAATCTCTTTTTTTGTTCTGCATTTATTGATCCTTAAATATCTTCTACTCCCAACATTTCCTTTTCTTATTTTTTTCTTTAATACCAATTAAATTTCCTACCAAAATTCCAAGCATTTTTATTATACTCTCACTTCCCGAAAGCAGCCTTCAACTCAAAATGAAGATGAATAAACATTTCACTAGCCATATTAAGTGAACGGAGCAGATTAATGAAGTGTTTCCTCACTAAAGCCATTACATGCTACAGTCAAATACTACAACAATGTTGAATACGAGATGAACAATTTTGTAAAATCCAACAAAAAATGCTTGAGATTTTTTTCATTTAGCAAAAATACAACATAGCTTATACTGTTGTTGATGAAATGAACCACCATAACTTACTACCACCACCATCATTGACGTCTGTTGAATTCTTTTTGGCTAATTGCTTTTCGTATTCTTCCTGTAGCAGTATTGTTGCAAATTTCATAAACTTTTGAGCAAAAAAAATTTTTTTTTTGGGTTAATGGAATTTTAAAAATTAATAATTAGAAATAGTGAACAGAAAAGTAACGAGTAATGGAATGGATGAAAATTGTTATATGTATATTGCATGATTTGATCGTTCATAACAGAAGTAAAACTGAAGCTATGGATTTTTATATCATTGTATGAATTGAATTTTCATTAAAATACAAAAAAATATTTTTTTTCATTAAATAACAAACATTTTTTCCAAATATGTGGATTTTTATCTGAAGAAATGAGTTAAATAGCTTTTAACCTAGTCAGAATAACAGTCAGGAATTTATGAATATTTAGAAGAATGACACCAAAGAAAAAAAGTTCTTCATCAAATTTGAAACTCGTTGTAGGTTTGGTTTGCAAACCAAGTACTATTAAATCTTTTGGGAGTTTTCCACAATCCTGGTTTTTAGACAGCAATATTAGGAGAAAATTTGCAGTGATTTCGGAAAAGGTGGTAAATTTGGAGAAAGAAAAAAAAACACGTAAAATAGTATCAGTCGGTTTTGCGACAGATGTATACCTTGAGTTATGATTATTCAAACTGTTGACCCTTTATGGGGGAGGTTCCGAAGCAATTGGCCAATATTGCCAATTCGTATCTGACCTAAGACTGATATAAATATTACAGCGTGCCAGATTTGGACTATATCGACTACTCCCTGTAGTTTATATGAGATATGTGCAATTTTTTTGGAAAAGCGGACCGAAATATTCCATTTTCATACTTCATCTTATACAGTTAAAAATATTGGTACTGACAAATTAGCCAGAAAATCTAACATTTATATCCAATTTCATGCGAAATTATAAATTTCGATAAATGTCATATTCATATCAGATTTCTGGTTAAGAGAAATACAGGGTTGTCCATATTCGACGGACCCATATGGCAACGCCATAACTTTTGACAGAGATGTCACATCGCTTAATGACATACCGCGTTTGAAGCGTCAGTCCAAGCAGATTTTTACCATGAACCAATACCACCCCAAGAACATCCCAAAAACGCTGTTCTCAGCAGTTGGGCATGGCTCGGTCTACTTTACAACGGATTTTTCGCATTGATTTGCATTTGTTCCCGTACAAAATTCAATTGACGCAAGGAACATTGCCTGCGGACAAGCCTCGCCCAAAGGGCCCAAAGAGCCCAAAGGTCCGTCGAATATGGGCAACCCTGTATTTACATATATAGCAAGTTGCGACTTGTTTCGCAAGTTATGACAGATGTATGTATTGGAATTTGTGACTCTTTGTGGGTGAGGTACCAGAACGGGTTGGCAGATTTTGCGTTTGAAAAAATATTTGAATATTTTAATTTGTTTTTATAATCTTTTTGGTTATTCGTGTAAGTTTGATAATGAAATTACAATGTACAAAGTTTGAACCAAATCGGGAGTTATCGTGCGCACCAGCCAGTCAGACAGAGAGACGGATGGAACGAACTGACGGACATCGCTAGGTGGACTCCAAATGTCCAGATATGGATTTGGTTCAAAGAGACTTAGGATCTAAAACCGTTATTTCGATGAGGCACGTTTGGCGGTTCAAAAGATATCTACATTCCGTAGCCATATGGCTGAGGGCATGAAAAAGGTCTTCCATAAACAAAAAATTTATGATATTTGGAAAATTAATTTATTGTAGATTTTTTATTTTTAAGCTTTTAAAATTTAGCACATTGAGGTGGGTCCATATATTTCGACCGTTTATATTCTACACCATACTGTGATCAGGGTATTATTTCTTTGTGCATTTGTTTGTAACACAGAGAAGGAGGCGAGTTAGACCCATAGTTCCTATTGATGATCTGCATAGAATCACATTCTGAGTCGATTTATGCATGTCCGTCCATCAGTCCGACTGTCCATGTATTTTTGTAAACGATCAAGGTGAAAGTTTGCACAAATCATCTGGCAATCGAATCCTATTGATATTTGTGATAATCGATCAAAATTAAGATATAGCTCCCATATATATTCGTCCGATTTGCCTGTTATTGCATAATCCAAATAGGATGGAAACTGCAACATAGGACCAAATTGAGCTTAGAAATATGTATGTCAAAATTAAAATCGGTTCAGATATAGCTATAGCTCCCCTATGTATTGTTCATCCTATTTGTTATTTTTGTCCTCCACAGTCGTAACGAAAGTCAGTAACAACGATATTCGGGAAAATAAATAAAATATAGTCCTGAAATACCTTTGCCAAAATTTTTTTGGAGCTCAGTTCAGATTTGGATATAGCTTCTATATATCTTTACTCGATTTCAAGTTAATTAGGCACCAAATGGTTAATATAAGCGCGAATTGAATGGATTTTGGCACAATAAAAAGAACTCATAAAATCGGTTAAGTTTTATCTATAGGTCCCATATATACGTTTCAGCCGATTTTTTTCCTCACACACGTAGAATTCTCTTCACAACACCGATATGTGAGCCCAGCTATCAGATACAGCAAAAAAATTCCTCTGCTAAATTTTTAACTCCCCTATATATCTTTATCTGATTTCTCGTTAATTGTGAATAAGAACCGATATATCTATTCGAATAGTAAGAATGCCTCCGTCAAATTTAATTGAAATTAAGAGGAGGCTATTCCTTCGATATATTTGTTGCTTTCGGCTTTAAATTATAGCTGCTTCAAAGCCATAATACCCATTCAAAAACGATCATAGCTGGTATGATTTAATTTTCATAAATTCCCAATAAAAAAGATTATTTGTTATGGATAGCCCTGCTAAATATGAGAAGTGGTGTAGGGTATCGTAAAGTCGGCCCCGGCCGAATTTTGGATTTTCCTTACGGGGATTTTTTAATTTTCGAAAATTATCTTTAAATACATAACGACTCACATTCTCACTGTGGACAGCTATACAAATTTCCTACCCATTCATTATTTCAAATAAATAAAATATTTCATAATTTTTTTTATTCCAACTTTCAATCACAGACAAATCTGTTAATCAACAGATTTGTTTATCTAGATTTTGTGAATGTATTTCTTTGGATACGCTTTGTTATCGTCTTTACTTACCAGCAGCACAAATACGCCAACAACGGCCAGGGCCACGGTATACCAATTGTGTTGTATCCACTTCTTGAATGTGGCAATGCTCTCCTCGGATAGCAACAATTTGCGCAATGTTGCCAAAGGACCAGAAGGATCAACTTCACGACATTTTTGGAAGACATCGCAGTAACTGTTGACGATGTTGGATGGTATTGTTGATGTTGTTGCAATGATGAATGGATATGTCCGGCAATTTGAAATGATAGAAAAATAAGAGGAAAAAATATATTTGTTATTTTTTGTTGCAATTATAAAAAATATAAAAATATACAATTATTAAAAATATTATATTTTAGTGTAAACTTTTGGATACTTAAACCTTACTAATTTAAAGGAACCTGGAAAAAGTTCTAATAACATGGGGTAAGATAATACGAAAGAGGCATTGTATGACATCCAAGGAAGATATATAAGGGCCATACAAAAAACAATTTTTTTATTGAAGGAATATTATCTATTCGATTATTAAATACCAAATTTCATGCAAAAACGGAGCTAGAATCCATAACGAATTACAAATACGATTTTTAAATTCAAATCCGTGAAAAAATGTGACAGAAATAATCAAAATAAAAAATATCGAGAAGTACTGTATATGGCGGTCAAACGTGGATCGTTATATCTCATTTTATATACCAACCATCCTAGACGCAATAAAAACTATTGTGCCAAGTTTAATATACCCTCCTTAGGTGGTGCCTATAAAAGCAATTGTTTGGGAGAGAAGTGAATCGAATCGAGAATGAATCGAAATGGCCCATCTTCAAGCTCGATATTTTAATCCAAAAATCTTTTTCAGAGCCAGCCTATTCGCAGACCGAAGAGAGAAATACAAATTTTTACATGATAGATGAAATTAACAAATAAAAAAACTGTTAACTTCGACCGGGTCGAATTTTAAATAGCCATTGCTATTGAGAAAGTTACACTTAATATATTTTTCCGAGATTCGATATTCGAACAACACTAAATTTGCTAAATATTGCTCAAATTATGAAAATAATGAATATCGAGAGGTACAGTTATATGGACGCTATATGAAAAGGTGGACATATACGACTGCCTCTAAATGCTCTCTCAAATTAGAGTAGAGAGTGAATCTCGCTCGAATTAGTACGGGAGTAGCCCAACGAGTTAACAAATGAATTTTGTTTATAATATTTTTTTTATGCCACTTGAATAAGAGCGGGAAAGCTTTGCTCCATTTTGGAGTGAAAGGTAAATTCTCTCGAAATCGAGCAGATTCTGCTCGTGTTGTGTACTTTTGTATGTTTTGGCATATCGTTGTTATACCCTCAGACATATGACTACAGAGGGTATATATCTCATTTGATACGTCCAAAACGAGCCTCATCGAAATAATGAATTTAGACCCTAGGTCTCTTTGGACCGAATCCTTTTCAGGTTATTTGGAGTCGATCTAGGGGTGTCCGTCCGTTCGTCTGTCTGGCTGGATCGAGCACATGTTTACTTTCTAAGAGATTAACCAATTAAGTCCGAACTTGGTATATCGTAACAAATATTATCAAACTAAGAAACTTCTGGTACCTCCTCCACAAAAAGTCTAAATTCTCATAGAAAATAATTTAGTTTATAGAACCGGAAAGGGCCATCCGATTTTGTTCAAATTTTGCAAATCCTAATATTAGTATCAGAGCTAGATAAGATGCGAAAATGGACAATGTCGGCCCATTCTATCAAGTGCCTTTCTCACCATAGGTCAAAATTTTGAATAATTATAACTCTTATAAAATGTGATTTAAGAGTGCGAGTGTCTCCAAATCACACAGATCATAATATTTTTATTAACCCAAGGTGTGGCACGAAGATGAATTATATAGGTCATTTTGGTACCTTCCGGCAAAGGGTCAACATTTGGAATATCCTTAAAGTCATAAATAGCGAAATTAACATCCGATTCCATTCTGACTTAACATATTTCAATATTTCTATAAGTACAAGATCTTTTAAAGAGAAGGTAGAGATCGGACCATTCCTTTTGGTACCTCCCCCACAAAGGGTCAATGTTTTGAATAACCAAAACAATCGTAAAATCCGTGATAAGCATTCGGTTCTCTTCATATTTCACACATCGCATTATTTCTACTAACGCAAGATTTGCTGTGAAGATGGAATATATCGGTCCACTCCTTCTGGTACCTCCCCCAAAAAGGGTCAAAATTTTTAATATCCAATTAATATCCGAAATTAACATCCGATTCCATTCTGACTTAACATATTTCAATTTTTCTGTCAGCACAAGATCTTTTAAAGAGAAGGTAGAGAACGGACCATTCCTTCTGGTACCTCCCCCACAAAGGGTCAATGTTTTGAATAACTAAAAAAAATTTTAAAATTCCAAATATCCGGTTCTCTTCATATTTCACACATCGCCTTATTTCTGATCTGCTGTGAAGATTGGATATATCGGTCCACTCCTTCTGGTGCTTCTACCAAAAAGGGTCAACATTTTTTATAACCAAGAAGCTCATAAAACTTGAAATTAGCATCCAATTCCATTCAAACTTGGCACATCTCAAAAATTTCTATGAACAAAAGATCTGTTATAAAGATGGTAGGGATCGAACCCTTTCTTATGGTACCTCTCCCAGAAAGGGTATAAGTTTTGTATAACCAAAACGATAATAAAATCCAAAATAACCATACGGTTCTATACATATTCACATATCCCATTATTTTTACTAACACAATATTTGCTGTGAAAATGGGATATATCGGTCCTCTCTTTGTGGTACCTCCTCGCAAAAGGGTCAAAATTTTGATTATCCTTGAAGAAATCGCAAAGTTAACAGCCGATTCCATTCAGAGTTGGTACATCCCAATATTTCTATGAGCACAAGATCTCTTATAAAAATGGTAGAGATCGGACCATTTCCCCCACATAGGGTTTAAGATTTTTAGAAACAAATGCTTAAAAAAGCGAAATTGGCATCCAACTCTCTTCAAATTTCACACATACAAACATTTTTGCTAAAACAATATCTGTTGTGAAGGTGATATATATCTGCTAACCCCTTCTGGTACCTCGCTCCCAAAGGGTTCAAATTATTCCACTGTCAGTAGTTACATGGAACTTACAAAAATTACATAATTCTGAAATCAGAAACAAAGTCTTTGTAAGGGACACTCAATATAAACACCTTCAAAAATGTTGACCCAATATCATGGCTAAACTTATCTTGAAATGTACTGCATCGAATTTGGAAGCCCTGTTTGACATTCTTTAATCTCTAATTCAAAATATTTGTTCTCATTTGCCCTCTTTGGAAACACATATTTCCTTTCATCTTTTCAAAATGTAGTTTCACCATTGTCCCACATTTCATCAAAATCCAAGTGATGTCATGCATAACGCACTACGAAGAAGTGTCTGTCAGTGCAGTGCGGTGAAAAGAGGAAGCAAACCTCTCACTATTGTCTCTCACTATTGTTTGGTGAACAATTTGGTAATGGATGTGGTCATTTTAAAAGATTTGACACTTGACATAGACACACTGGTGGTCAAGTGCACTGTGTGTGTGTGTGTGCATGTAGACACACTTACACACACACACACTCACACACATAAATACATGCATACTTGAGTATTATCTAAAACCACTATCATGAAACACAAAACCACAAACTGTGACATATTTGCCATTACACTTTTCGCCTCACTCTTCCTCTCCTCTTCTACATCTACGTATAAACAGAAAAACTTACCCATTATAATCATTACAGGGTGTTCCAGGTTTGGCATACATATCGGGTACATCAAATGGTGGTTCATTCCATTCAAAGGAACTGCGACATGGATTATCCTCCCCAGGCAGCTTACAGCACAATTCACATGATTTGATCTTGTCATCTTTGGGCCCCGGAATACATTGACACGATTCCAGACCATAGGCCAAACAAATACTACCCGTACATTCGCCCATATAGCAAACGAATTCCTTGTTACATATTGTCTTGTTCGGCTTATTGACCGATGGCGGACACTGGGGCATGTGGCCATCACAGAAACTGGGATCCCGACAACCGTTGTCGTCTCTGCACTTATCACCATACTTGAGTTTACAATCGCCCGTACAGCAGGGTCCTTGGGAGGGACTGCACATCGCCTTCGGCGTCAGCGTGCAGGGCTTCTCATCGTTGCGCGGATGGCGTGACATGGGAAAGCAACAAGAATCTTTACAATCCTCTTCCCACCCGCAATCGCATTGTTCACCAGGTTCTACAACGCCATTGCCACAAATCGATGACTGCGGTTCGGTAAAGCAACCCTTTGTGCTACGTGCCTTGGCATTCAGAACCGGTTCAATGGACTTCAGTGAGCAGGGAGAGAATTTGTTGTTATTCTTCTTGTCTCCCGATGTGGCACGAGCAAACATAATGAAATTGCCATCTTCGCCGCCCGGGGTACACTGTTCGGGATCGTGCTGAAAAAATGGGAGAGAGGAAAAAATTAAGTTAATTTGCTGATTGTCATTGCTGGTGAAGCGAATATATAACTATAGATATATTAAAAAAAATTCTATACCCTTCAGATATATGTAAAACTAAAATCGGAAAGAACTGTTCCTATCTCATTTATTCCTAAACAGACAAGATCATTTAGAGCCCTACAAAAGCAACCAGAATAGATGTTCTCGAATATAAATAAAAAGTTTATTACATAGTTATTTATTTCTGGCAGAAAATTTTGAACCCTTGAAGAAACCGCAATACCGACGAAAGCAAAATAGACCCAGGACCTATCATATGTTTCTCCCACAAATCATATATTTTGCCCAAGGACGAACCCTTTTGAAATTGTTCCAAATTTAGATATAACCAGACCTCCGAAAAATTCTCTCGAATTTGGACAAAGAGTGATACTCAATCGAATTTGGGCGAGGGCGCTGCAACCAACTTCAGACTGCTGTCTTTAATAAGCCAGTCGTCCGAGAGTTGTTAAAATTATTCCAGTGACAGCTCATTATATTGTTTACAAGATTTTGGTGAGAATTTTCCAGAAAACAATTTATTCGTGATGGAATTTAAGCGTGATAGTGTGATTTCTTTATATTTTGCTGGAAAACCACAAGTGGCTATCGTTAGAGCACTCCAGAATTTAAATATGAATAAATCTTCTGTGTCTCGTACCATCTGATACTGGTAGCGTAGCCCGACGTCAGGGAAGTGGACGGATGAAAACAGCAACATCAGCAGAAATGGTTCGAAAAATATAGAAGCGACTTGATCGAAACCCGCGTCGGAGTGGCCGAAGAATGGCCAATATTCCATTCGTCAAATATTGAAAAATGAGCTCGGGGTAAAGCCATTGAAAATAGACTAAAAACAGCTATCGCTTGGCCGAAAGTGGTGAACTGCCGAATTAGGTTTTCTCTGTCTCCGATGAGAAATTATTCGTTGTCCAGCAGTTTGTAAACAAAAAAGGTCTTGTTTACTTGCCAAAGAGGCCAGTTGAAAATTCTTCACCTTCGATTGGTCACCAGAACTCAAGCGCCGGCCATGGTGATGGTGTGGGCCGCCATAACAGCCGATGGTCGCTCTCCGCTCGTATTAATGGGCCGTGGCATCAGAATAAATGCCGAATATTATCGTGAAGTTTGTATTAAAGTCTTGGGCACACAAAAATTTTGGCCGCAGGCCTTGGACATTCCAACAGGACTCAGCACCATAGCACTCAGCACGCGTCACCCAAGAATGGTTACAAAATGAGGTTCCTCACTTCATTTCGAGTGCACAATGGCCACCAAAATCTCCGGATACCAATCCGTTGGACTATTGTGTCTGGAGTATTTTGGAAGCAAGGTTGGAACTAAACAAGTTAACAAGCAGTAAGTTCGGCCGGGCCGAACTTTGAATACCCTCCACCATTTGGTACGAATTTGGAAATTTTCAAAAAATAAAGTCCTTAAAAAATTCTGTTCAAATTTTAAAAATACCGAATATTGCCGTAATATTGGGGTATATACGACGTTTACCTACATAGGCCTTGTTTGTCATAAGCCATTACCATATTCAAATTCGAAACATGAAATAAACGGTGGATAATGTAGCTTAAATCATCAAAATATCGTATAAAGGGAGGTACCGTTACATCGGAGCTGTGCGAAGACCTGGACCAGCACAGACAATTTTCTGTCACAGGCTATAGCATCCATTAGGAACGTCAAATACGACATCTCAAAAAATTTCGGTGGGTATTGTACCTACCAAATATAGGGAGGTACTGATATATGGGGCCTATTCGAAGACCTGTACTTGCATAGACAATTTTCTGTCATAGACTGTAGTTTCCTTTACGAACTCTAAATAAGTAATTTGAAACAATTCCGTTAAATAATGACGCTAAAATCATCAAAATACCGAATTTTGGGAGGAACCGTTATATGGGGGCTATACGAAGACATGGACCTGCACAGACAATTTTCTGAAACAATTCCCGTGAATAATGTCGCTAAAATCATCAAAATACCGAATATCGGGAGGTACCGTTATATGGGGGCTATAGAAAGACGTGGACCCGCACAGATAATTTTCTGTCATAGGCTGTAGTATCCATTTCGAACTTCAAATACCAAAGTTGAAACAATTCCGGTGATTAATGTCGCTGAAATCATCAAAATACCGAATATCGGGAGGTACTTATATATGGGGGCTATATAAAAACGTGGACCTACATGGCCGATTTACGAACTTAACCTACTGGAAAAATAATAGCCTTCTATCTCAATTCGTTCGAAAGATAGCGTGATTACAACAGACAGACAGACGGACATGACTTAATCGACTTAGAATTTTACGCTGTTCAAGAATATATATTCTTTGTTGGGTCTGACATGAGTATTTCGAGGAGTGACAAAGTTAATATAGTATGGTGGAGGGTATAAACATACCAAAGTGTCGATCACCTCAAGCAAGCGCTTCACCGGGAATGAGCCAAAATACCGCAGAGCAAATTCGGGCAGCGTTTGACGGTTTCGTTGGCGGTTTGAAGGCCATAATTCGCGCCAAAGGTGACCAATTCGAAAAATTCTAAACTTATTCTAAAATTTAATGCTATTTCCGATATTTTTGCTTTAATTCAATAGAATTTAAAAAAAATTAAATATTATGGCGTTTGACTTTGTGCAGTTTTTTATCTCACCCTGTATAAGGGTTCTAAGGAATCTTAATTCGAAAATTTCTCAAGTTTGAGAGAGGAGGGAACTTATCCCCTCTATTTTTAGTTACTTTGCGATATGTAATTTTCAAAACCCCGTTAAACGTGCCTTCTATTTTAAGCTCTACTTTCAAATGCTACTGGAGTTTTTCGTAATTAATTTTTGTGTAATTTCTGAGCACAGCGCTATTTTTGATTTTTTGGCGTTTATGTACGATATGGACTTTGGATTTATTCTGGCAGATACAGTAGAACTGTATGGCGAATAATCATCGAATTGTTATCAGTTATATATTACCAGAGACACTATGTTCCTAAAATGCACAGATTCTAAAAAAATCTTAATTCGAAAATTTCAAATGAAATGAGAATTCACGACTAATTTGACCATATTTTTAGGTAACTGTGCGATGTATTCTTTGCTCTACTTTTGTTATCTACAGAGTGCTTCCTGTAATTATTTTTTGTGGTGCACAATGTAATTTTTAAGAAAAAAATAACTTTTGAAACGACAATCTTTTCGAGTACTTTAACACATTTGCCAAAATATACACGCAACGCTTCATCTAAATTTCAAAATATTCTAATTGATATATCTGTTGCACAATTCAGGCGTGTAATTAAATCAACAAACATTAATTTGATAATTACCAATTTTCGACTGAAAACCCGCATGAAAAATACACATTTGACATGTATCTTCATTTTCTTTAACGCACACACACACACAGCGCATACATATGTAACTTCATTCAAATTCAATGCAACGTCTGCCACGCTGCATTGCAACCGACATGGAAACGCAATAACTTAAAATGTAATTTGTCCTTGTTACAATTTAATCGATGATTAAAGGAAATTCCAAGTACCGCAAGCGTATAACAAGAAAGCGTAATGATTATATCATTGAAGCGATGCGAAAGCAGAATACGCTTAAGCACGCTAAAGCTTTTGATATGCTCTAGGAAAATAACAACAATCTCTTAAGATGAAAAAACACCGGCAAAAAAAGGAAAACTCAAGTACTTTGCGAAATGAAGAAGTTTAGGTTGGATAGATTTTCAGTTGCAGTGGAAATCGATTTTAATGGGGTGGTTGGCTAATGAGAATCGTATTTGAAAAGGAAAATAAGGAATATTTTCAAAAAGCCTTGGGAAAAAATATTCTAGAATTTGTGAGAATCGTCTACGAACTTTGATATTAAAAATTTATAAATAATTCGATTATTGAAATATATTTTGACTTATGCTATGATTTTTTTCAAATTGTTGACCTTCTATGGAGTAGGTTCCGAAGGAATGGGCCAATATTGTCCATTTTGTATCGACATAAATAAATATTGTGACGTGCCAGGTTTGGATAAATTCCATAGTCATCACAGGTCTCTGGTTGAGAGAAATATCTAGATATAGCTAGTTATATAGAATCGTATTTTTTACAAGTTATGACAGCTAAAAATATTGAGAACTGTGACCCTTTGTGGGTTAGATACCAGGAGATATATGTTATCTTCACAACAGATCTGGTTTTAGTGGAAATAATTAGATGTGTGAAATTTGAAGAGACTTAGATGCTTATTTCGCTTTCTTGGTGTGGTTCTTGAACGCTATGTTGGGGAAGTATCGGAAGAAATGATTCGATCTCTTACATCTTTATAACTGATCTTGTGTTGTTTGAAAGTATTGAGATGTACTAAGTCTGAATAGAATCGGATGTTAAGTTCGCGTTTTATGAGCTTCGTGAATATTCCAAATTTCGACCCTTTGTGGGGAAGGTATTTGAACGAGTGGACCGATATATCCCATCTTTGTAGCAGATCTCGGTTTAGTAGAAATAATGGGATGTGTAAAATATGAAGACCATCGGATGCTTATTTCGAATTTTATAATTGTATGGGTTATTCAAAACTTTGACCCTTAGTGGGGGAGGCACCAGAAGGAATGGTCCGATCTCTACCATAATTATAACAGATCATGTGTTGTCTAAATGGAATCGGACGTTAATTTCGCGGGGGAGGTATCAGAACGAGTGAACTGATATATCCCATCTTCGTAGCAGATCTTGTTTTAGTAGAAATAATGGAATGTGTAAAATATGAATAGAACCGGATGCTTATTTCGGACTTTATAATCGTTTGGGTCACCCAAAATTTTGACCCTTTGAGGAGGAGGTACCAGGAGGAGGTACCAGGAGGAGGTACCAAGAGGAGGTACCAGGAGGAGGTACCAGGAGGAGTGGACCGACATACTCCATCTTTACACCAGACCTTGGGCTATTAAAAATTGTCATGTGTGAATTATTATGCTAATATCGAATTTTATAATCGATTTGGTTATTCAAAACTTTGACCCCTTTTGGGGAAGTTACCAGAAGGAATGGTGCGATCTCAATCGTCTTTATAAAATATCTTGCAGTGATAGAAATATTAAGATGCACCAAGCTCGAATGGAGTCGGATGTTAATTTCGCGCTTATGAGCTTCATGAATATTCAAAACTTTGACCCTTTGTGGGGGAGGTCCTAGAAGGAGTGGACGATATATCACATCTTCATAGCAGATCTTGGGTTGACACAAATATGATACAAATATTGCGATATGTGTCATTTAAAGACAATCGGACTCTTACTTCACATTTTATAAGAGTTATAACGGAGATACTTGATGGAGTGAACCGATATTGTCCATGTTCACACCTGACCTAGCCCTGATCCAAATATTATAATTTACAACCACAAATCGGATTATACTTTCTTTTCTCGTGTAATAGAATATTTTTTTTTGAAAATTTCGACCTTTTGGTACCAGAAGGCTATATTCCATCTTCGCACCAGATCGTGGGCCATTAAAAATATTGTCAAGTGTGTAGGACTTTAACATTATGTTTTATAATTATTTAAAATTATAGAATAATTTAAATTTTTTGACCCTTTGTGTGGGAGGTACTTGGTGCAGTGCACCGATATTATCCATTTTCGCCCTGAACTGGCACTGCTGCAAATATTAGAATTTGCAAAGTTGGAGTAAAATCGGATTATACTTTCTCATTCAGTGCAGTAACTTATTTTTATTGTATTATTATTTCCATCTCCGAACTCGATCTAAGTTAGACAATACTAAATCGGATACTCCCAGCCAGACAGACGGGCAGACGGACGGACGGACATCGTTAGATCTACTCCAAATATCTTGAAAAGGATTCTGTCCAAAGAGACCTAGGGTTTAAAACTGATATTTTGACGCACGTTTTGGGCATATCAAATGATATATGTCCTCTCAAGCCATATGGCTAAGGGTATAATGAGCCTTAAGGACTGAGGTTTAAAAAAATCATTGGTTATTTCAAAGCTCCATATTTTTCCGCAGAAGAATTTAATTTCGCCCCAATCTGCTGTAATCTATTTTCAAAACCAAAAAATAGGAACATAATCCTCCAATATATCTCAAACATACCATTCGCATGCAAAATTTCCGTAATTGAAACACCCTAACATTAATTTACTATCCTTGGCAAGAAAGTGCGGTATCTTTAGAGTCTATTGTTATAAATGAGTGCATGAAAGTGTATCCGACTGTATAATCTGTATATGAGTATGGCTTCCTTTTTCTTTCCGTGGAGAGAGAGAGAGAGCGAGAGTGTGAAAAAAATCACCCAACATGCATACATGTATTGGTGTCATGACTTTACTAACACCCACAGCGAACAGACATGAACAACATAACGTGGAAAACTTTATACAGAAACGTATGTTTGCTAACTTACTATATTTCCACACACACTCATACACCCATGCCCACAATTTTAAAAGGAATACACAGCATATATATCATATACACAGGAAAATCAAGTTCCTCTCGACGCCATAGTTAAAAAGTTCAACGAAAAAGAGAGAATTTCATGCTAACGCGACGAACTGTAACTAATTGCATTAAGTGCATTCCACATTCATTCTACCAAAATCGCAGACTCACACAGAGAGAGATCTACATACACACAAAAATGTACATATGTATGTGTATGCGGAGGAGAAAAAGCAAAACAGTAACCTTCCTGGCAGACACCTATTTAAACGTTATCGCGTATAGTCGGTGTCTGTGCGGAATTTGCCACACCTTTCCATTCGAAAAGCATTGTTGCCGCTACATTTTGTTAAATACTACGTTGTATTGTTACATTTGCAGATCATGGTTTTGGGCGAAGCGAACATATGAACTGTAATGGGAGTCTATTTGTTTGAGAGGGATGTTGTGAAAGAACACTATAGTTTTTTGTTCGGTAAAATTAAAATGAAAGTCATTTTTGGGGTACGAAAATAAAAAGGGGGTTGTTCGCTTTAAATACAGTGTACAAGTTCGAATAATTGATATAAATCATACGTACTGATTGCAGAGGTAGAAAAACATGATTGGGGAAGTTAGGAATTCCTCGAATTTCTGCTTCTTCTAGATGGGTATTGAGAAAATCAGATATACTATGGGGTAACAGGCAGACAGTTTCCATGTCGGTGTTAATTTTTATTTCTGCACACCATAAATTAAAACTATGGAACCAAAAATATAGTGAAAATATTTGAAGGTATGGGTTTGATGTGCCTCGGGGAAGAAACATTTTTTTTCGATTTTTTTTTTAAATTTCAGAAATATTTAAAATAATTTCCCGGATACTATGACCGATATCGGATTCATTTAAGTTTCGAGGATGCGAGATTTTATTTCTTACTCGTATAGAATTTATATGAAATTCACAATTTTTTTGAAAAATTTTGCCATTTAGAAGATTGGAACACTGTTGGTATTTAAAAATATATTGAAGTATAGAGTTAGAATTCATCCCGGAACATCCAGAGAATTTAATTAGATTTATGAGTATTCAAAACGATTATCATTGTGAGAGAGGTATTTTCCAAAATAGACCATCCTCGGTACGATACTTATGTGTGTATGTTTTTACATTGAACGCTTGAGGATAATGAATGCGCAAACGACAAGTAACACTTGATTAATATTTAGCAAACATATAGATGGGTAGATGCGCGATCGACAATTTCAAGTTTTCATATTTATAAAAAAACGGTAAATTATGATTATGGGCGTTTTGAAAGTTTACATCGAACAAGTTACAAACTTTCGGTCGGTTTTGTCGACAGATGTATAACCGCAGTCAATGTTCGATTATTTAAAAATATTTTTACTATTTGTTGACCCTCTATGGAGTAGGTTCGGAAGGACCTTGGATTAATAAAAATATTGTGATGTGTGAAATGTATAGATAATCGGATGCTTATTTCGGATTTTATAATCGTTTTGGTTATTCAAACCATTCCTCTCCCACACCAGAAGGAATGGTCCGATCTCTACCTTCTTTATAATAGATCCTGTGTTGATAGAAATATTGAAATTTGTCAAGTCGGAATAGAATCGGATGTTAATTTCGCGATTTGTGAGCTTCATGGATATTCAAAATATTGTTCTTTTGTGGGGGCGGTACCAGAAGGAGTGGACCGATATATTCCTTCTTTATGCAAGACTTTGGGTTAATAAAAATGTTGTAATGTGTGTAATTTGAAGACAATCGGACTCTTGCACCACATTTTATAAGAGTTATAATTATACAAAATTTTTCATAAGTTATTGCCCTCTTGACCTAGCACTCAAGCAAATATAAGGACTCTCAACGTTGGAGAAACATCGGTTTATCCTTTCTCTTTCTACGCAAGAAATGTATTTTTTTAATATTTCGACCTTTTGTGGTGGAGGTACAAAAGGGAGAAGACCGATATTGTCCATCTCCGAACTCGATCTAAGTTTGATAATTATAATTACGAACGGACACCGGTTGATCGACTCCAAATGTCCTGAAACGGATTTGGTTCAAAGAGACCTAGGGTCTAAAACCGTTATTGCGATAAGACACGTTTTGGCCGTATCAAATGATATATACCCTCTCCAGCCATATAATAAACAAACACTGACTGAGGATATACAGCTGTCGGCAATACCGACTGATACTTTTTAACTTATACTAACTTATAAAACAAAAATTATATAATCCTGCTTCAGTTTGTTTCACTTACCGGTGATCCAAAATTATGGCCAATTTCATGGGCCAGTGTTACATGTGATACGGCCGGTGGTACATGTTTGCCATAATTCAGCAGAGTAACAATACCCGTATTGAGGGATTTCAGGGAGCCACGATAATGCTGAAAAAGAGAAAAAAATACGTTAGTAAAGAGTCAAATATTAAAGTTTAGATTGTTTGGGGCGTATAAATAATGTCAACTACATGTGATGATCATACGCAGTGGGGGAAACTTGTTATTGATTCATAATTATTGAATTTCTCAGAGACAAGAGCTATTATGATAATGGCAATTATAGATATTAATTGCAAGCGTGTTTGTCTATACGTTTATAAATAGCTACCTATATAATTATATGCACATATATTTCTTTTTTTAACATGTGTGAGAGGACAGAGTATCATGGTTATCACAACAATTCCATTATATCTCTAATTTGTTATCTTCCATGACAATAACGAGGTTACTTCGCTCCAGTAATATCCAGAACACTCTCGACACTCTCTCTCACTCTCTCTCTCTCTCTCTCTCTTTTACTGGTTATGTCCAAAAAAAGTGACACACATACTATGTTCACAAGCCAACTTTATGTGTGGCTTTATTTGTTTCCTGTAAAATATTGTCATGTGTGAACCCTCTTCCCTTTCTCACCACATTTAAAATCGTAACAATTATTATTTCTATGTACTAACCATCCTACAATTATTTCATGAATTGAAGCAGTTATTATTCATCTCAACAGCTACAGAATCTTATATTTCATATCCAGATTCTTAACATCTTTTTTTTTTTTTTGGAATAGAAACGTTTTTTATTAGCAGTAAACAACATTTAACTTTTAATACATACATTTGTAATGAATTTATCTTAAAAACTATTCAACCTAGATAAATGTCTTATTCCGAGAATAATAGCGCAATTTTATGTGGACTACTTCTTCTTTTGAAACTTTCTGCATAAAACGAAAATTTATGTTACTTTCATGTGTCAACTCGAAATAAGGCCAAAGAAAAATTGACCAGGAAAAATTTTCGCATTTTCGATTCAAAAATTGTCTTTGTATATTTACTAGAAATAGAGCCTTCTTTTCTTCTTCAAAAATTAAGTTTTGTTGAAAATTTTTGCATAAACTCACAGAAAGTGAAAACAGGAAATCTAAAAGCCTGATATCTTTAGCACTGTGTGAAAAATACAGATTATGAAAGCAGAGCTAATAATTAAAAAAAACATTAAGTTCGGCCTGGCCGAACTTTTAATACCCTCCATCTATGGGCAAAAAAAACTTGTTTATAAAAAAATATCTGAATTCAAACTTGTTCCACTTATATGGAGGTCATACCAAAACGGAAACCTCTATAGAAAATTTCATATTTCAATACTTGTCATCTACTAAATCTTCTTAAATACCAAATTTGAAACAATTTAGTGGGTAAATGTGACTAGGATTGTCAAAATACTGAATATTGGTGGGTATCGCTATATGTGAGCTATACAAAAAAATTGAGCTAAATTCTCAATTTTCTATCACCGGAGCTAGAATCCATTATGATTGGTAGTTCAATTTTTTGTAGGTATAGACAAATTTGTGGAAAATGTGGTAAAAATAATCAAAATACCAAATATCTGGATGTACCGTTATATGGGGGTTATACAAAAACATCGACATATACATAATGTGTTTCGCCACCGGAGCTAAAACCTATACATACTATGTGGACCTATACATACTATGTTCCGCCCCGAAGCTAGCCATTAGGACCTACAAATACCAATTTTTATACACATCCATGGAAAAATGTGGCAAAAATCATAAAAAATACCGAATATCTGGAGATACCATCATATGGGCGCTATACCAAAACGTGGACCTATACATACTATGTTCCGCTGCAGGAGCTAGAACCCATTACGAACTACAAATACCAATTTTTGGACAAATACGTGGAAAAATGTGGCAAAAATCATCAAAATATCGAATAACCGAATGTACCGCCTAATGGCGCTATACCAAAACGTGGACCTATATATCTCATTTTCAGAACCAACCATCCCAGACACAACACAAATATTTCTACCAAATTTTGAAGCTCTACGTCAGACAGACGGTCAGACGGAAATCGTTAAATCCACTTAGAATTTTATGCTGATTATGATTATTATGGGGTCTATGACGAATACCCTCCTTTCCAAAGTGGAGGGTATACAAAAGAAGAAACGTCAATCGGGTTTTTGAAAGTTTACATCAGTTTATACCTTAAATACACAGATTCCAAACAATTTTAATCCGAAAATGTCAAAAACGTGGGAGAGGGAAAAACTTACTTCTTTATTTAGACTACTTTGCGAATGTAAGTCAACATTTTTTCATCGATATCATGGACATTTTTCTTTCAACTGTCAAAATAATTTTGTTGATCTAGAATTTTTCCATATTTTTTCTAAGTTTCAAATAGCCGAACAACAACTCACAACTTTCATGCCTTGAGTATTAGTTAAACACCATCAACATGTTTTTATGACATGCCCCCACACAAAAATTTCTTCCCAGACCACTTCAATGTTTAAACAACAAAAAAAAAAAAAAAAAAAAAAAAAAAAAAAAAAAAAAAACCTGTCAGAATAATTTTTAATGTATTTGATTTTTGAGATGGGCGAAAAACTTTTGAACTCTCCACAAATTAGCAAATTTCAATTAATAAAACTGTTTGAAATTAAAAATTAAAAAACAAACAGCATAACTTTTGCTCATTGGGCCAAAGTTTCGTTATGGACACACACATACATATTTCGGAAGAGGAGATGGTGAAAAAACGTTTAACCAAAAAGTGTTTTTTTCCTTTTGTGGAACTACAACTTTTATTGCTTCCAAAAAAAAGGAAAAAAATTGAAAATAAAAAACCAACAACAACAAAATTGAAGGAACATCATTGAACAGCAATGTTTTTCCTTGGCAATGAACGCTGCCGAATGCAAACAACAAAAGTTTTCAATTATAAATTTTGTGGTTAATTGGAAATTGTTGTAGGTAAGTGAGTAGAAAGAACAGAATTGTTGTTGTTGTTGTTTCTATTTTTTGTGTGTGCGGTTGCTTCATTGGTGTGAGTTGGAATCTGGCAACAACTTGTTCACAGTTTCTAAACTTGGAGAATTGTAGCAAAACACAATTTCAATATCCTTCCCTTGTAGCTCAGCCACTAAAGTTCACTGCATATGCCTTGGGGCGCAAATTTCGCTGTTACATTGTCGTTATTATTGTGCCGAAGAAAAAAATGCTAGCCAAAACGGTTGGCAAATTTCGCCAAATGATGCCATTGTCCGCATTAGGCCTGATGTTGGTTGGCCAAATGTAATGGCAGCCAGCAAACTTGCTACCCCAAATTCCTCGTTGTCGCGCATCGAAGTCAGCTGTTACTGTTCACAGGCTAAAATTAATTGAATGATCCTAATAACGATGGTGACCCGAACGTGATTAGCGGTTACGCTTTGGGCCAAAAGCTATTTGCCTTTCCGGGGGGTAAATCATTAAGCAATAAGAAAATTAAAATGTTCATAATGGCATGAGTTATTATTCAATTATGGAGCTAGTGGTGGTGGGTGTGGGAGAGTGGGTGTATGAGGGGTATATGGAGGGAATTTAAAGTGAGTGGTTTTGAACGAAATCAAATTTCAATTTAAATGTATAAGCTGTATAAACATCTTGCAAAGCTACGAAGTTGTGAATATCTTAGGCCATAAATTGAAAATATTTTATAGATGAAAGATGTAAAACACTTGTGGACTGGAATTTTTGGGAGTGCCATTTTAATACCCTCAACCATATGGCCACAGAGGGTATATATCATTTGATACGGCCAAAATGTGCCTCATCGAAATAATGGTTTAAGACCATAGGTCTCTTTGGACCAAATCCGTTTCAGGACATTTGGAGTCGATCTAGCAATGTCTGTCCGTCGGTCTGTCTGACTGGTGCATAACTCTTGAAGGGAGTATCCGATTTGATCCAAAGTTGGTACATCGTAATATTATTCTCAAATTTAGATCGAGTTCGGAGTTGGGCAATATCGGTTCACTTTCTGGTACCTCCCCCACAAAAGGTCAACATTTTCAAAGAAAATAATTTACTGCACAGAAAGAGAAAGGATAATCCGATTTTGCTCCAACTTAGCAAATTCTAATATTTGCATCAGAGCCAGATAAGGTGTGGAAAATGGACAAATGGACAACTCCATCAAGTACCTTCTACACAAAGGGTCAACATTTTGAATAATTATAACTCTTACAAAATTATGATGTAAGCGTCCGATTGCCTTCAAATTACACACCTCACAATATTTTTATTAACCAAAGGTCTGGTGTTAAGATGCAATATGTCGGTCCACTCCTTCTGGTACTTGCCCCGCAAAGGGTCAAAATTTTGAATATTCACGAAGCTCATAAAACAAAAAATTAACATCCGATTCCATTCAGACTTGGCACATCTCAATATTTCCATCAACACAAGATCTCTTATAAAGATGGTAGAGATCGGACCTCCTTATTTGGTACCTCCCACACAAAGGGTCAAAGTTTTCAATAACCAAAACGATTATAAAATCGAAAATATGCATCCGGTTGTCTTCAGTTTGACGCATTCCATTATTTCTACTATCCCAAGATCTCATGTGAAGATGGTAAAGATCGGATCATTCCTTCTGGAACATACCCCACAAAGGGTCAAAACTTTGAATATCTATGGAGCTTATAGAACACCAAATTAACATTCGATTCCATTCAGACTTGGCACATCTCAATATTTTTATCAGCACAAGATCTGTTATAAAGATGGTAGAGATCGAAACATTCCTTCTGGTACCTCCCCCACAAAGGGTCAAAGTTTTGAATAACCAAAACGATTATAAAATCCGAAGTATGCATCCGGTTTTCGTCATATTTTACGCATTCTATTATTTCTACTATCCCAAGATCTGATGTGAAGATGGTAAAGATCGCATCATTCCTTCTGGCACCTCCCCCACAAAGGGTCAAAATTTTGAATATCCATGAAGCTCATAAAACGGGAAATTTAAAATCCGATTCCATTCAGACTTGGCACATCTAAATATTTCCATCAACACAAGATCTGTTATAAAGATGGTATAGATCGAACCACTCCTTCTGATACCTCCCCACAAAGGGTCAAAGTTTGGAATAACCAAAACGATTATAAAATCCGAAATATGCATCCGGCTCTCTTCATGTTTCACACATCCCATTATTTCTACTAACACTAGATCTGATGTGAAGATGGTATGTATATGTGCACTCCTTCTGGTACCTCCGTCACAAAGGGTCAAAGTTTCGAATCACCAAAGCGATTATTATATCCGCAATAAGCAACCGGTTCACTTCATATTTCGCACATCCCATTATTTTGCTATCACAAGATCTGCTGTGAAGATGGAATATATCGGGTTACTCCTTCTAGTACCTCCCCTACATAGGGTTCAAGATTTTGAAAAACACATCGCTCATAAGTTCGAAATAAGCATCCTACTCTCTCAAATTTCACACATCCAAGTAATTTTGCTATTGCCAGATCTGTTGAGAAGATAACTGCCAACCCCTTCAGATATCTACCCCACCCACAAAGGGTGACGGTGTCTAAAAATTATCACATATCTCATATAGAGTGAGGATATCTCCAGGATAGTCCAAGCCTTGCACGTCGCAATATTTATATTATATTGTGATATGAAACGGACGATATTGGCCCATTTCATCGGAACCTAGGGGATCAACAGTTTGAATAATCATAAGAGAAGTCAAAGTATATTGAAATATTGGCACATTGGGCGAGGGTGTACATCCGTTGGCAAAATCGACTGATACTTTTTAACTTGTTTTTTTTGCTTCATTTGCTGTGATTCTCAAAATCACAACATTCGGTTATGTAGTGGCGTATGCGCTCCCAGTGCCAATATAACTCAATACTTGGTGTGAGAATATATTTCGTATATTTTTAGGAAATCCCCATGCTTTCAACCTACTGTTAATTAAGAAGTTAATTTTTTTAGACGACCTTCAAATGGGTTATTCGGCTCAAAGATCTCCCAAGTTTTTGCTGGTGATCGTTTCACTTTTTTCCCAGTTAAAATCGTTTAGCCCTTTAAATTCTCGTAATTAAAGCATTTACTTGAAATTGCTTAAAGACCTAAAGTAATTAAATTCTTCATTTCCTAATTCTCAACATCCTTTCAAATTCATTTCCCAAATAGTCACTAATTGATATCTTTATTTCCCTTTCCCCCTCCCTACCTTTGTAAAGCTAATAGCATTACATCGGTATTTGTTTTGTTTGTAAAATGAAATCCTGAAAATCAAACATTTTCTTAATTTTGGTTAGAAGCTTTTAGTTAATCACACTTAATGGCAATGTGGGTCGGTCGGTTGGTCGTAGGGTTTGTTGGTTGGATGTTGGCAGGAATTTTGGGGTCAATGACTTGCCATTTCCACTTGAACTTCTGTAACACTAATTCACAAACTATACTTCAAGTAGTTCTATATTTCTTCTTCATCATCGTCTTTTGGAAATTGGAGTCCATCACCTATGCATATCCGTTGCCATATGAAAGGGTCACTATGTGTGTATGTGTGTGTGTGTGCGTATAAACAATACGTGTGTGAGTAAATCAGTTTGTTAAGTATGTGCTCTGAAGTATTTTGTATAACCATTTGGCCCTTTGTCATTTGTGTGTTAATGTCAAAGATAAATAAACTTTCGTGCGAATGTGTGTGTGTGTGTTTGCGTAGGGATATTTGTTAACGTTAGAAGTATTTGTGGACACAAGGAATTTCTCCGAAAACCTTGTGGCTTGATTTAATGTTAAAGGAAATTCCAAAGACTGTTGCTGATAATTTTAGTTTAAGTTTCCTCTTTAATGGTCAGATTAATTGAGGTTCGTATTCTGGGATAATATGTTACATCTCAAATCCGAATCAAATGAATAAGTCAAGTTTCCTTTTCATTTTGGGGCAATTCGAAGATTTTGAAAATATTCCTAAATATCCGGTTGCTAATGTCTTTACCAGTGCCAGCATCATTTGAAACCACATAATTTGCTTTTGAGCCCTTTTTGGGTTTACGGAAACGGAAAATAATTGAATTAAATAAATTTTCAATAGATTAAAAGTCTAAGGAAGTATTTGCAAAGAAGGGGATATAAATAACCAAGTAGGGGAGGATATTAAATTACAAATAAATTCAAAAAGTAAATTAATTAACTAGGTCATATATCCGGGTCAGTTTCCTTTAAATTAGTTGCTGAGAAAGCAATTTGACCCTAAGGATAAAGTTGATAAAATATATGGTCAAGTTATTTTCAAACTCCAAAATTATTGGAAAGTGATTTATATTTGGGGGAAAATAAAGCCGGAACTTATATTTTATTTCAAACTTTCGAATTAAGATTCATTGGAATCCGTGCATTTTAGTCACATAGCGTCTTTGGCAATATCATTGATAACAACACCAGGACTATTTCGTTAAAATATTAACACTCAAGCGAGTCAACAAAGGAATATTTAGGTCACCTTTTATACCCTCAACCATATGGCTAGAGAGGGTATACAAGGTGAGATGACAAAAATGGAACCAACTTTAGACTGCTGTCATTTCAAAGCCATTCGTCCGACAGCTGTTAAAATTATTCCAGTAACAGCTCATTATTACGGAAAAAAGTTATTCGCGATGGAATTCAAGCGTGATAGTGTGATTTCTTTTGATATTTGGCTGGAAAACCACAAGTGGCTATCGTTAGAGCACTTCAGCATTTAAATGTGACTAAATATTTTATGTCTCGTACCATCGCTTGTTACCGTGATACTGGTAGCGTAGCTCGACATCAAGGAAGTGGACGGAAGAAAACAGCAACATTAGCAGAAATGGTTCAAAAAGTAAAGAAGCGATTTGATCGAAACCCGCGTCGCAGTGGCCGAATAATAGCTCTTGAGCTGAACGTATCGCAATATTCCATTCGGCAAATATTGAAAAATGAGCCATTGAAATTCCAAAAAGTGCAAGAACTTATATCGCAACAGAAAGAAAATAGACTCGAAAAAGCTAAAGAGTTGCTTCGCTTTGCCGAAAGTGATGAACTGCCGAATTTGGTTTTCTCCGATGAGAAAACATTCGTTGTACAGCAGTTTGTACAAAAAAAAAAAGATCGTGTTTACTTGCCAAAGAGGTCAGCTGAAAATGTGCACATTCGGTTGGCCACCAGAACTCAAGTGCCGGCCATGGTGATGGTGTGGACCGCCATAACAGCCGATGGCCGCTCTGCGCTCGTATTAACTCGTATTAATATATTCGATATCGCGAATATATTTTGGCCGCAGACCAGGACTCACCATTGCACCCAGCACGCGACACCGAAGAATGGTTACAAAATGAGGTTCCTCGCTTCACTTCCAGCGTACAATGGCCACCAAAATCTCCGGATACCAATCCGTTGGACTATCGTGTCTGGAGTATTTTGGAAAGCAAGGTCGGCAATAAAAAATACCAAAGTGTTTGAGGTGATCAACACTTTGGTATTTTTTATTGCAAGCGCTTTACCGTGAACGGAAAAAAAAAACCGCAGAGCAACATTCGGGCAGCGTGTGACGGTTTCATTGGCAGTTTGAAGGCCATAATTTGTGCCAAAGGTGAACAATTCGAACAAATATAAACTTATTCTAAGATTTGTTGCCATTTCCGACATTTTTTTTCTTTCATTCAATAAAATTTAAAAAAAATATGTAAAAATTATGGCATTTAACTTTGTTGCAGTTTTTTTTATCTCAACCTGTATATCATTGAATACGGTCAAAACTTACCTCATCATAGACCCTAGGTCTCTTTGGACAAAATCCGTTTCAGGACATTTGGAGTCGATTTAGCGATGTCCGTCCGTCTGTCTGGCTGGTACGGTAACACTAGAAGGGAATATCCGATTTGGTCCAAACTTGATATGTCGTAATATTATTATCAAGCATAGATCGAGTTCGGAGATGGGCAATAGCGGCCCACTGCTTCTGGTAAGATTTTCAAAAAATTGTCTTCAAATTGCACACTTCACAATATTTTTATTAACCAAAAGTCTGGTGTGAAGATGGATAGACATTCTGAATATCCATGAAGCTCATATGACAAGAAATTAACATCTGATTCCATTCGGACTTGGCACATCTCAAAATTTCTATTTACACTATATCTGTTATAAGGATGGTAGAGATCGGACCACTCTTTCTGGCCTCCACCACAATAATGTCAACGCTTTGAATCACCAAAACGATCATAAAATCCGAAATCTTTTCATATTTCACACGTCCTATTATTTTTACTAACAAAATATCTGCTGTAAAAAAGGGATATATCCGTCCACTCCTTCTGGTACCTCGCCTACAAAGAGTAAAAATTTTGAATATTCATGAAGCTCACAAAACGCGAAATTAACATTCTATTCCATTCAGACTTAGTTAATCTCAATATTTACATCAACACAAAACCTGTTATAAAGGTAGAAGAGATCGGACGCACCATCCATCCAGCCAGACGGACGGACATCGCTAGATCGACTCCAAATGTCCTGAAACAGATTTGATCCAAAGAGTCCTAGAGTCTTAAATCGTTATTTCGTTGAGGCACGTTTTAGCCATATCAAATGATATATACACCAGGCATATGTCTGAGGGTATAAAAATCATGTAGAAGAGGAACAACCCCTCCCCTACCCCTCCATACCTGAGCCTAACTGTACAAATAGTTCCAACAAGCAACCATCACTTTTCCCTGTTGTTAGCCGTTAAAATTTTCCACGTTTTATTTGGCGTTACTTGTCTCTCCACTCTCTCCATACATGTTCATGTATATGTCCCGTTCCATGTATGTGTGTGTGTGCGGGTATCTTTATTTGCGTCTGATGTCAGTTTTGTATGCCATTTATGTCACTGAATTGGAAAATTACATTGAAACATTTGTGGACAAAACTCCAGTTTACCCCCAAACATTTGCACTTTCATTAAAAGTGAAAACCAGGTTAGCCTATCCAAGTTGTGTATTTAAGCCCCCCTCCACCCATGTTATACAACGGCACAGAGTACACACAAACATAGACAATGTATGTGATGAGATGAGAAAGGGGGGGAGGGGGTGTATGTTGCAAAGCATTGGACATTGATTCGGTGGCCTCCCTATACACAAATGGATATGTTTGCTTTCCCTCCTTCTGTGTGAGAGGGACTGTGTATGTGTGTTTGATACAGAGTAGAAGTGTAGTTAAATTATCTTCGTATTGATATACCGTTTTCAGTCAATGGCTGTATGCATGTCGGACATGTCAGGACAAACTAAAGTGAAATGAATACGAAAGGAGAACATAAATTCAAGGGTGTCTCCAATAGCCATTCAACTTGTTCAAAATAATATAGAATATGTTGGAATACAATACCGCACACACAAAAAGGTCCCTATTTAGAAAATAAATTCAAACAATACTCCTCCAGTACAATTAGTATTGTGAGCATTTTTATCATTTTTGCTTGTTGCATTTTTTCCTAGAATTGTAAATAAAAAACCGACTACTAACATGTTCCAACGTACGTGGATATGTGTTCGGGTTTTTTTTTTTTGCTGACCATTGTTGAATATATCAGTTACCTCTTTACCTCTAGGGAAATTAACTATTGTTAACAACAAACTTGTTATATTTATTGCTTTGTGCTCTTTGTGTGTAGGAGACATGGTCGGAATATGGTTACTTGAACAAATTCTACAAATTTTGAAATGTCATGGCAACGGGGTGCAAAAATGTTATAAATATTCATATTGGAAATTTAGGTTTATAGTCCAGTTGAAATTATGCTTTTAATGGAGGGTATTGCACTCCAGAGGACTATTAATAGTATAAAATGAAAATATTGTTGGGGTTATTGATTTTTACCGATGATCGGGGATGGGAAATCAGAAAATTGAAATAAATATAATAATGAAATAGTTAGGTGTAGAAATGGAAAATCAATCTAAATTTAGCATTCGAAGGCAAGTTTCGAAATTTCTGAAAGTCTTTTAAATAAAATTATAATATTCTGCTATAGGTCCCAGAATACGTATATATTAAACCTCATTTTAGGGCGAGTCACCAAGGGGTCTTTTTGGTTATTTTGTCAAAATATGACAAGAAGTTCCTTTAAAACGGGATCGTAGCAAATCGAAATATTCTACGACATTTTTTTGTCATAAGATTCTACAATATTTCGAATTTTTTGTAGCTCGTTTTATGTGGTCCTTATATTTACTGAGTTCCGCAGGACATTTTTAAAATGTATTTTTCTCCATACATAAAAATTAAGTCAACTTTAACAAGTTAAAAGACATTAAGTTTGGCCAGGCCGATCTTCTAATACCCTCCACCATTGGGTAATGAAAACATTTTTATGCAAAAGTATGGGTACCATACTAAAACTGGAGCCTATCTAGACAATTTTATACGACAACGATTGAAATCGAATACCAAATTTGACATGATTTCGTGGGTAAATGTGACCAAGATGACTAGCACCAATATGGTCAATATTTTGCCACCGGTTGTAAAACCCATTATGAAGTGCAAATACAAAATTTCACACAAATCTATTAAAAATTGTGGCTGAAATCGTCAAAATTCTGAATATCCGATAGAACCGTTATATGTGCGCTATAGGAAAACGTGGAACTAGATATTCAATGTTCTGCCACCGGAACTAGAGCCCATTACGAGCAACAAGTACCAATTTTAAATGTGGGAAAAACCGTCAAAATAACAAATATCGGGAGGTACCGTTAAACGGGGGCTACACGAAAACGGGGAGCTTACATCAGGGCTAGAACCCATTACGAACCGCAAATACCTTTTTAAAGACAAATCCGTTGAAAAATGTGGCAAATATCATCAAAATACCGAATATCGGGAGGTACCCTTATATGGGGACTATACGAAAACGTAGACCTATATATACAATGTTCCGCCACCGAAATTAGAACCAATAACTAGATATAAATGCCAATTTTTAGACACATCTGTGGGAAAATGTGGGCTACATGGAAATGTAAACGTTTATGTACAATGTTCTGTCACCGAAGCTGGAACCAGTTTTTAGATAAATCCGTGGGATAATATCACATTTTATGCCAAATCATAAGTTTCATATTCATCTCAAGTTGTAAAGAATCACTGACTTCTTTCGCAAGTTATGACAGGTAAATGAATTGAAAATTGTGACCCTTTGTGGGTGAGGTACCAGGAGGGGTTCTGGGGGAAATATTGAGATGTACCAAGTCTGAATGGAATTGGACGTTAATTTCACCTTTTATGGGCTTCATGGATATTTAAAATTTTAACCCTTTGTAGGGGAGGTACAAGAAGGGGTTCGCAGATATATATCATGTTCACAACATTTTAATATTTGGGTTTTGGGTTAATAAAAATATTGAAGACAATCGGACTCTTACATCACATTGGACCGATTTTTTCCATTTTCGTAACTGAAATAGCACTGATGCAAATATTACGATTTGCAATGTTGGAGAAAAATCGGATGCGATGTATTATTGCCAAACTTAGATCGAGTTCGGAGATGGGCAATATCGGTGCACTCCATCAAGTACCTCCCCGACAAAGGGTCAATATTTTGAATAATTATAACTCTTATAAAATGTGATATAAGAATCAGATTGCCATCGAGTCACACATAACAATATTTTTATTAACCCAAGGTCTGGTGTGAAGATGAAATATATCGGGCTACACTTTTTGGTACATCCCCCATAAAGGGGGAATCCATTCAAACTTAGCACATCTAAATATTTCTATCAACACAAAAGATCGGATCATTTCATCTCGTACCTCCCCCACATGGGGTTATAGATTTTGAAAACCATAACGCTCAAAAAAAGCGGAATAGCATCGAACTCTGGTCAAATTTCACACATAAGATATTTTGTTAAGAGGATATAAATCTGCTAAACCCTTCTGGTACTTCACCCACAAAGGGTCAGAAATTCTAATACTTATATCTGTCATAATTGCGAAACAAGTCGGCGTTTCTATATAACTTGCTCTAGTTAAATATTTTTCTCAACCAGAAACCTAATTGAATATTGATTTCGCATAAATTTGGATATAAATGTTCCATTTTCTTGTAATTCTGCCCATACCGATTTTTTTATCTGTGCTATATGAGGAAGTATGAAAATGAAATATTTTGTTTAAAGTGAAGGATGTAGTCCATATAGTCCAAACCTGGCACGTCGCAATAATTATATTAGATTTATTAAGGTCCGATACAAAAGTGACAATATTGGTGCATTCCTATGGAACCCACTCCATATAAGGTCAAACTTTTGCATAATCATGACAGTAGTCAAAATATATTTGAATAATCGAACATTGACTGGGGGTATACATCTGTCGGTAATACCAACTGATACTTTTTAACTTGTTATAATTAAATTTCGAACGTAATATGTTTAAAAGAAGGAGAATTTTTCATAAACTCACCTGGAGTGCAAAATTTTTGCCAAATTTTTTTTTTTAATATTTATTAATTTCTGGCGTTTAGGTAAAGTTAAGACTTTTGATATATTCGGGGATCTATGGTAGAATTTGATGACAACTAATTTATAAGAATATTTTGAATTGATTGTAAGCTGTTGAAATTGAGATTTTATCATTTTCTTGAAAAAAGGGCCAACAAGCCGCTTTGTTGACTCACTGGAGGTTTACAGTTTTTTACACCAAAACAATCCTCATATTGTTATTACTAATATTGCCGAAGAAACTATATGCTTACAACAATTCAAGGCTACTTATTAATATTTATACGAAAATTAAAAAAAAAATGATATAAGGTTACTTTGCGAAGTATAAATTAAATTAAGAAATTAAGAAACACTTGTCTTCTCTTTTTTAATTCCACGTTTATAGTCTATTGATTTTTTTTCCTGTAATTATTTTATGCTTTGCACAGCGAATTAAGTATTTATTAACGAGTTTTTAATCATTTAATGTGCTTAAGAAAGCCAATATATTTGCCTGCGGTGGCCCACCGTGCGTATGATCATTGAATATTCAATTAAATATTACCCATACGCTCTGAGGTAACATGATGAGGATGGCATACAAAACATATGAACGAACACACACAATACCAAATAATACAAACGTCCACGACTAGGTACACACAATCCTTACAACAATTCACCTGAGGAGAAGTCGGAGGCAAAAGGAGAGACATCTACATGCTTGTTAAAAATTTCATTTTAATTGTGTTCTCCTGCTACTCTGTATTTATTTGACTCGTTCCTGTATGTGTTTTTTTTTCCTACATCAATCTGTTTATGGTATTTTATTTACATCAGAGAGGTCTCTCGTCTGAGGTTGTGTGTGTAAGCAAGAGAGAGAGAGAGAGGGGGTGGTTGTACTGCCCAAATGCATATGAATGCATTGACTAACGGACTACATAACAGAGTGGCTGCTGGGTCCAATGAATAAGAATGCATTTGGGATGAAAAATGCCAGAACGCAACAATGCCATTTGCCTGTAACTCTGTGTGTGTGTGTGTGTGTGTGTGGCTTGTAGTTATTATGTTGGATGCTGCACCACCCATCGTCAGTTGGTCGTTCCATCCGACCGGTTATTATTGTGTAAACAAAAACGTAAAGTCAACAATATGAAAATGTAATTAAGCCCTGATATCAATGAGGTAAGCTAACGTTATGGAGATTGTATTCGGATATTGGGTATTTGTGTAGATATCAGCAAATACCCACACACACACACACTCACTCACATGCATGCATACGCAATTCTGATTGTGTATGGTGGACTATATTATATTTATGCAAAAATATATTTATTTTTGAGCAGATCCACACACACACATGCACGCATCCATGTAACTATGCATCATTGATGCCTTTGTCGTTGTTGATGTTGACGCTGATTATGGCCATTGTTAAAGATACTGATGACATATAGGGAATGTATTTCGTATTTACACATACAAACACACACCTATACTTGGCAAGCAGTTTGTCCAGCAACAAAAAGATCAATTTCAATTTTATGAATTTATTTACACATACACACACAAAAACTGAAATTCCCAATATATAAGTTAACGGCTCACCCTAATAAACATCAAACTAAATATGCAAACCAACTAGTAAACATTCCCATCATTATGCTGCGCAAGCAGTCCGACAAATCAACAGGAATATGACACCAGGGCAGTCATCCGCCACAAACACGCGCACTAATACCAGCGCACCGCAAGTGATGACTCAGCGTAATAACGAGCACGACCAGGCTGCAGTATAATATTAGTTTTAAGTTGAAGTAATTCATAATTGTAAATCCAACAAGAGAGGTGCATAGCACCGCAACATAAATGTTAGTAACAAAATAAAGAAACACCATAGCAGTGTGAAATAAACTTTAACTTCTAACATTAACTGGCGCCCAACAACTACAAGGATCAACACATCCTAGAACCCAACAACCACAAGGATTAAAACATCCCAACAGCCGGTACGAGAACCGTTCCTGAGTAGGAGTACGAAAAGGATGTTACGTAAGAACTAGCGGACTACCGGGATATAAGGAAAATGATCAAATTATTATTAGTAAGTTATTATAAATTTAACAAAAGTAAAAAAGAAGAAATGTTAAAATAAAATTAAACAAAATAAGGAATAACACAGAAAGTGAAAGTGTGAAATCTAATTTACAAAAAATCATATTTGTGCTAGAATACGTTTAACAAAAATAACAAAGTAAGAAGAAAGAAATGTTAGAGTAAGGTAAAACAAAAAATAAAGTGTGACATCTAAATTTACAAAAAAAATCATATTTGTGCGAAATTAACAAATGTAAGAAATATGAAATGTTAGATTAAGTTAAACAAAAAAATAGAGTGTGGCATCCAAATTTAAAGAGTCATATCCGTGCTGAAATAAGTTTAAAGAAATTTTGATAATAGATTTGTGACGAGAACTAGGATTTGGTGTTTCTTTTTCTCCTTTTTTTCGAGCGGCCAATGCCGGAAGATTTAAACAACTTAATAACAAGGGTCGAAGCTATGAGTGTTTCAGGACAGACATCTTCGCCTTCTGGGGCAGCTCCCGTAAGGTTTAATCCCTTTACGGAAAGTCAGACTAATGAGGTGAAACGAATAATAAGTGAGACGGTGGCAAACCTTCTCAAACAGGGGGAGGATGTTAACGCCACTAAAGATGTCGACATAGAAGGATCTGGGGATATCTCAGAAGGAGAGAGAATACCAGACATAGTGAAGACGTTAAGGGAATTCTCGGGCAAGCCAGGAGAATTTAGTTCGTGGAGGAAAGCTGTTGATAGGATCATGAACATTTATGAGTCACAAAGGGGAACAACCAAATACTTCACAATTCTACACACTGTTAGGCATAAAATTGTTGGTGAGGCCGACACGGCTTTGGAGTCTTATCGGACCCCATTAAATTGGAAAGCGATAAGAAAGTGTTTAGTGCTTCATTTTTCAGATAAGAGAGATATTTCGACCTTAGAGTATCAAATGACCGTCCTATCTCAGGGTGGGCAAACCATAACAGATTTTTACCAGAAGGTTTACCACCATTTGTCTTTGATTCTGGACAAGATTGATTGTCTGGATATAGGGAACGAGGCTTTGGATGTATTGACCCAAACATATAGGGACAAGGCTTTGGACACCTTTATTCGAGGACTTAATGGTAATCTTCCAAGCTTAATGAGTGTTACAAACCCGACAAGTTTGCCTCAGGCTCTAAATGCCTGTTTAAAATTAGGTAATCTAGGTGTGCGTATTCAACACGCTACCGAGAAAGGATCTAGACCAAACAGGATCCCCCAAACTAACCCTCCTAGACATTTTTACCCACAGCTGACGATTGGTGATAGGAATTTTCAAGGTGACCAAAGGTACAGAGGCCCTACTCAATATCGTTATCAGAATTTCCGAAGTGGAGAACAACAATACGGAGGGCCGGCGAACTTTTCGAATCGACCTCCAGTAGTGAATAATTTTGGACACCCCCAATACGGAGGATACAGACCCCCACTTCCTCCTAAACCTGCTGTACCAATGGACGTGGATCAATCAATACAGACTAGGCAGGTAAACTATCAGAATAGGCCACAGTTGAGTAATGCTTTTAACAATGTTCAGCCTAACTTTAAGAGAAATAATTCAGGAAATATTCATCAGCCGCAAAAGCAGCAGAGAATGTTTAATGTTGAGGCCCAAATACGTGAGGATGCAGAGCCGGATGAAATGAATGGTTCTGATGAACAGGAATATGAGGTTTCCTATGACGAAGCGTACGAGGAGGATCTAGACGATCAGTTGGCAATTGTAGATGACGTTAATTTTTTAGACTAGCTTCAACGTTGCCATACCTCCCTTTCAGAATGAAAAATGGCAACGAACTTAAATTTCTTATAGACACCGGTTCGAACAAAAATTATATTAATGGCAAATTTATTAGAAACCCTCTAAAGAACCAGAAACCTTTTCATGTTAAGTCCGTAGGCGGCATAGTTAGTATAGAGACCCATAGTTTTATTGACATTTTTAATTGCGGGATCGGAAAGTTAGAATTTTACATCCTTCCTGGTCTAGAGACCTTTGATGGGATAATAGGGAATGATACCCTGAAATCTTTGAATGCAGTGATTTACACTTGGAGATCCTATCTCACAATTCTGGATGGAAAGAAATTTCCTTTGAAAGAGCTGCAAATTGATGAGATTAATAACATGAATCTACGTTTAAATCATCTAAATCCCGAAGATGAAAAAGAAGTCAGGAATATTTTGGATGACCATCCAAACCTTTTTGCAGATCCCAATAAAAAACTCACTTATTCAACAATCGTACAAGCTGAAATTAATACGAGTAGTGATAGTCCAGTTTATTCAAAATCCTATCCGTATCCAATGGCACTAAAATCCGAAATTGACAAACAGATAGAAGAACTATTAAGGGACGGGATAATTCGCCCTTCCAGGTCCGCATATAATGCTCCAGTTTGGATAGTACCAAAAAAACTAGATGCTTCAGGTGTGAAAAAATACCGCATGGTTATTGATTATAGGAAACTTAATGAGATAACTAGACCTGACAGATACCCCATACCTGAAATTACAGAAATCTTGGCTAACTTAGGCGAACAGAAATACTTTTCCACCATAGATTTAAAGAGCGGATTCCATCAGATTCCACTTAGGGAATCCGATATTGAGAAAACAGCTTTTTCCGTCAAGAATGGAAAGTTCGAGTTCACAAGACTACCATTTGGACTACGTAACGCGTCTGCAATATTCCAAAGAGCTCTAGATGATATTCTTAGAGAGCATATAGGGAAACGGTGCTACGTCTACATTGATGACATTTTGATATTTGGTAGGACTAAAAAGGAACACATTGAAAATTTGAGGATAATATTCCGCACTTTGGAAGACTCTAATCTGAAAGTTCATTTGGACAAGAGTGAATTCTTAAAGGAAGAAATTGACTTCTTAGGGTTCAATGTAAAGGAAGGAGGTTTTTCTGCAAACCCAGACAGACTTAAGGCCATAGTCAATTTCCCTCAACCCAGAACAGTTCATGACTTGCGATCGTTCCTAGGTTTGACCGGACATTATCGGAGATTCATAAGGGGCTATGCTCAAATAGCCAAACCATTAACTTCCATGATGAGAGGCGATATAGGGAAAACCCCGAGAAACCAGTCAAAAAAAATCAGTGTCAATTTGAATTCCGAACAGATTGAAAGTTTCAAACAGCTCAAGAACTGTTTGGTATCGGAGGAAGTCGTTTTGAACTATCCCGACTTTGATAAGCCCTTTGAACTCACTACTGACGCCTCGAAATACGCTTTAGGAGCAGTTTTATCTCAAGGCAATAGACCTATCACATACCTTTCTAGAACTCTCAGTAGGGCAGAAGAGGAATATGCGACAAATGAGAAAGAAATGCTGGCGATAATTTGGGCTTTAAAGGAATTGAATTGTTACTTGTATGGAGCAAGAAGCATAAAGATATTTACCGACCATCAACCTTTGACATTTGCGCTAAGCAACAAGAACACAAATGTGAAGATGAAGAAGTGGAAGGCACAGTTAGAAGAATATAATTACGAGTTAATTTATAAACCAGGTAGCACGAATGTAGTCGCGGACACGCTATCGAGACCACCAGTGACAGATGTTAACTCCCTAACGCCCACGGTTCACAGTGCCGAGGACTCATCGGAAGACCTAATTCCTTCCGCTGAGGTGCCAATAAATACCTTCAAAAATCAGATCATTATTGAGGAATCATCAGCTTCCTCATATGAATTTAACATTGTATTTCCCTCCTACCATAGACATATCATTAAAGAAACCAGTCTAGCGGAATCAGATCTGAAAGTCATATTAAAGAGATACTTAAATCCTACAGTAGTCAACGGCATCAAGACCTCAGAGCCAGTTATGCTTATGATTCAAGCACTGTACCCTCATCACTTCAGAAACATTAAAGTACGATTCGCTCGAACAATGGTTGAAGATGTTACTGATGAGGAGAGACAAAAACAAATCATTATTGAGACTCACAACAGAGCACATAGGAATAATGCCGAGAATAGGAGACAAATTTTAGAGAGCTATTACTTCCCTTCCATGACTAGGAAAATAAAGAATGTGATCAATATCTGTAAAGTATGTAAAGAAAATAAGTATGAGCGACATCCGAACGCTCCCAAACTTAATAAGACACCTATGCCAACTTATCCTGGGCATACAATCCACATAGATATCTTCTCTACAGACAAGTTTCGAGTTTTAACCGCAATAGACAAATTTACAAAATTCGCAGTAACCAGAATGATAAATGGCAAAGGCATTGAAGACATTAGGAAACCATTGAGAGAAATAATTTTCTACTTTGGGGTCCCGAAGTCAATTGTATTTGATAACGAGCGATCTTTCAATTCTCAGACCATTCGGTTTATGTTGGAAGACGAACTTGGCATGGAAATTTTTACGGCACCGCCTTATAAGAGCGAGGTTAATGGGCAAATAGAGAGATTCCATTCGACCTTATCGGAAATTATGCGTTGCAGTAAGTGTGAGCGACCCGATTACTCTTTTGAGGAGCTATTGCAAGATAGCGTTAACAAGTACAATCACACAATACATTCGTCAATTGGAAAGAAACCCGTAGATCTATTTTTTGGACGACCGACGACCTTTGGACCAGAGGACTACGAAAGGACTCGCCTTAACAACTACGAAAGACTCTTGAGGAAACAGGAAAATGATTTGGCAAATCATAATCGTGTTAGGGAAGAACCAAAAGAATATCAAGAAGGTCAGAAAATATTTGTCAAACAGAACAAGAGATTAGGAACCAAATTATCTAAACGTTTCAAAGAAGAAGTTGTAAAGGAGAATAGGCACTCAACTGTCCTGACTCAATCAGGGAGAATAGTCCATAAGAGTCATATCAGAAACTGACTTACTTATTTACCGGGTTTCCAGTTCTTAATTACAGGTTGCCTAGGGGTCACAGAAATATTGGACTACTCTCAATCAGAAGTGGTTCTTATAGAGAGTGGAATAGGAAAAATACAAACAGGGACATTCAAAATTTTGCATGTTATTAACATCAAGGAATATCATGACACTCTAGAGAGGATCAAGGACGACTTGGCCAAAGGAATTCCAGACAACCACCCACTACTCCCCTTCCTACATAATGACATCACTACCCTATCTCACCTTATAAATCGGCTAATGCCTGAAGAGAGATCTAAAAGATCTCTTGATGAGATTGGAACGGCGTGGAAATGGCTGGCAGGTAGTCCAGACCATGATGACCTTATGCTTTTGAAAAACAAAATCAATGAGTTAACAGACAACAGCAATAACCAGTTAATAATCAACAGAGATCTAATAGAAAGAATGCAGGAGATAACGAATGCGACAAATAGTATTTCAAAAATTTTAAAGACTAGTGAGGACTTCCGTAATACCCTCATATTGCAGGCAAAGTACAAAGTTGAAATTTTAAAGGAGGAAATAACGAATATTAATTCGGCCATTCATTTAACAAAATCCAACATTGTAAACACATTTATTTTATCGGAAATAGAAATTAGGAAAATAGAAGAAATATTTAATCAAGATGAAATCCCGTTTCAAAACATTGAACAAGCTTTAAATTTCGCACGAATAAAAATTGTAAACAATAGTACTAATATAATTTACATTATAAGCATTCCCAAAACTGTAAAAGAAATTTGTAATGTCATAACCATAAGACCTGTAAAAAATCAAAATACTGTTTTAAATCTTGATTATAAGAAAATTGTAAAATGTGAAAGAGCAACATTTGGAATCAAAAGTCCTTGTCAAAAAATAAATGGTATTGAATTATGTCTAGAATCTAATGTAGACAATATAACAAACAATACATGTATTCCTAAATTAGTAACTAATAGCCCACATAATTGTTCAATAGTAAATGCAGATCACATTAATAATTTAGAGGAAATAGAACCTGGATTAATTTTGATAAATAACATAAAAGAAAATATTGTCATAAATGGAAACGAAAAAAATGTAACAGGAACTTATTTAATAAGATTTAGTAATTCTACAATTAGGATAGGCAACAAAAATTTCACCGTCGAAGAAGCTGCTTACTCCAAACCGTTGCCTGCGCTACTAAAACACTCAGCTAGAAACAACTACACCGAAGAAATACTATCTCTACAACTACTAAAAACGTTGCACGTGAAAAGTAATAAAAGAATCGAGCGTCTAAATACTGAATTCAAGACCAGTTTATGTTTTAACATCAGTCTCATATTAGCATTGGTCATCCTCCTGATGGCAGTAAAAATGAGGCAAAGGCGCAAAACTAGTATGAAAATTATAAAAATGACCCCACATGAAGGAATGTCTAGACCTCAAATAGAAATGACTGTGTCAGAAAGCCAATTGGCAGCCGGCACAACAGAACCTGTTATCAAAACAAAACAACTAGCAAACCACAATATTAACTTGAATCAACGCGGCAGTCTTTATAATCTGCCATATTTCTAAACACATCAATCGAGACGCTTGATAATTCGAGAGGGAGGAGTTAACGGCTCACCCTAATAAACATCAAACTAAATATGCAAACCAACTAGTAAACATTCCCATCATTATGCTGCGCAAGCAGTCCGACAAATCAACAGGAATATGACACCAGGGCAGTCATCCGCCACAAACACGCGCACTAATACCAGCGCACCGCAAGTGATGACTCAGCGTAATAACGAGCACGACCAGGCTGCAGTATAATATTAGTTTTAAGTTGAAGTAATTCATAATTGTAAATCCAACAAGAGAGGTGCATAGCACCGCAACATAAATGTTAGTAACAAAATAAAGAAACACCATAGCAGTGTGAAATAAACTTTAACTTCTAACATTAACTTATATATATATATATATATATATATATATATATATATATATATATATATATATATATACATATATACATATATATATATATATGTACATATATCACAGCACATAATTGCAAATAAAACCACATCCCAGAGAAGTATGACTGGATTGAAGAGTTGTGTTCTGTTTTTTTTTTTTTTTTTTTTTTTTTTTGCAAAAGAAAAAATCTTAAATCAAGTATTGATTTCATATCGGAAGAGCTGTACTAATACTAGCCCCTCTCAACAACGAAAGAAACATAAATCCAATTTATTTTATAAAATCAAAATATTGTGTGAATATTTAATTGGAAAACAAGATTCCTTAAAAATTTATCTTGGGAAAAAAATAACAAACATACATATGACTATATTTGTAGGTTTTTTTGTGGAAAATGAAATTTGAGGTTTGGACAAGATTGGAAACAGTATATGAAAGAAAAAAAAACCAAATTACAAAATTGGGGTTTTTGCATTGAAAAACAAATTCTCAAATTTTATTTATTGGTTGGAAATATAAGATGTATTTTGTAAAGTATTTAATATATAAAAAAATTAAATAATAAATAAATATGCCTCAAGGTATATGTGTAAACCAAAAATAAATATTTGCATGAAAACCAAAACATAAAATTTAAAATTACTGATTTAAAATAAATGTTCAGAATAATTGAAGAAATAAGTTCCATAGAAGATTTATGGTATATATAAAATGGTACTGTTAAAATATACAACAACATTTTAATGAATTAAGACCACTTATAAATTTGTTTGAAATTAATTTCCGAACAATTGTTGTCGATATTTATTTTCGCTTATTTCCCTCTGTCTGTACCTCGAAATAACCGGGTTAAGTACATTATGCGGTTCCTCCCAAACAGTACGGGTTGACGGGTACATATATTAATGTACTCTATATTTGGATGAAAACTGTCGGATCCATGATACAGAGGTGCTAATATTTAATTTTTTTTAAATATTATCTGTGGCTGTACAACCGAATCCTTTGATCTCACAAGAGTAGTCAAAAAAAATGGTGTCTTTGGACGAAATCCGTTGAAGGAAGAAAATTATGAAAATATGTCGTTGTCCGTCTGTCTCAAATTTGGGAAGGAATTGAGCAAAAAAGTTTTTTTTTAATGTTAAATTATTTCTCTTTTGTCTGTATTCATTTCAAGAGCATAGTTCTATCATATTTGGAATGTTCAGGGTGAGATGAAAAAACTGCAAACAACTTCAGACTGCTGTAATTTCTAAGCCACTCGTCCGACGGCTGTTAAAATTATTCCAGTGACAGCTCATTTTATTGTTTACAAGCGTACAAAAGCAAAAGTTGCTTCGCTCAGCCGAAAGTGGTGAACTGCGGAATTTGGTTTTCTCCGATGAGAAAACATTTGTTGTCCAGCAGTTTGTAAACAAACAAAATGATAGTGTTTACTTGCCAAAGACGTCAGCTGAAAATGTGCACCGTGGCATCAGAATAAATGCCGAATATTATCGCGAAAATATTCTGGAGGGTGTATTAAAGCCTTGAACACGAAAACATTTTGGCCGCAGACCTTGGACATTCCAGCAGAACTCAACACCATCGCACTCAGCACGCGCCACCCAAGAATGGTCACAAAATTTCCTCGCTTCATTTCCAGTGCACAATGGTCACCAAAATCTCCTGATACCAATCCGTTGGACTCTTGTGTCTGGAGTATTTTGGAAAGCAAGGTTGGCACTAAGAAATACCAAAGTGTTGATCACGTTAAGCAAGCGCTTCCCCGGCATGTGCCAAAATACCGCAGAGCAACATTTAACGGTTTAGCAATGTTTAATGGTTTCATTGACCGTTTGAAGGCCACAATTCGTGCCAAAGGTGACCAAGTCGAACAAATCTAAAGTTATTCTAAAATTTGATGCTATTTCCGACATTTTTTGCTTTCATTCAATAAAATTAAAAATCATGGCTTTGGACTTTGCTGCAGTTTTTTATCTCATCCTATTTTGTATTGTGTATTTGAATGAAGACGAATTTAGACAATAGGTGTTACAGACTCCCCAGTCGGATCCATGGCACAGAAGAGCTAATATTTTAGGATTTTGTGAAATATTATTTTTAGATGTACACCATATCAGACCGACTCCTTAGATCTCACAAGAATTGAATTAATACCTTGTATTGAACAAACGAAATGAGCTAGAATTAGAATGAGAGTCACTAATGGAGTGCCGGATAGATATACCTAAGGTTTTTTGGAAATTCGAACTTTAAGGTTATGAAAAGTTCCAAACCGTGTAATAAACCTCTAAAATGGCATAATTTGGTATTATGTGAATGGATAGAGCGAAAAAAAAGAGAATCAAGGTTGGAAAGTAAGTTTGATATAAGGAGATAGTTTTGGAAATGTGTACTAGGTGTTCTAAATTTTACTAAATCTAGAACAGTTTGGTTTAGGGTGAACTACAGAAGCTGGTATTATGAAGTTTTGTATTGGGGTCTCTGTTGGTGGTAGGTTTGTGATAAAGAGGTGGTTTTAGAAATGTGTACTACAGAATACTACTGTACACGGAAAATACTAAATTGTGCTATATTTGGTACAATTTAGTATTGAGTCAACAGATATTGCTTGGAATCTGCAATTTGGTATTAGGATCGCTGTTCTTGTGTAGCCTGGACATGGAAATATTCTGGAAATATGTACTTTTATGGTATAAAAACCGTCCTAAAAATGTTCGAAAAGTACTAAATGGTACCACGTTTGCCGCTGTGAGAATATATGGAGCTAGAATCCGGAAATTTCATGGAAATATGGAGGTGGATTTGAAAAGGAGTTGGTCAAGGCTGTTGGAGTCTAGGATAGAGAGCTGTAGGTGTTTGGGATATGAGTACTAAATGTTACTAATTTTGGTATCGGGTGAAGGGAGAAAGTTGAAATTATGAACTTCGATATTGAGGTCGCTGTTGGTTTCCTTGGAGACGTTGAAATAGTTTTGGATAGAAAAGGTGCAATGGTTGAACTAATATCCTTTACGGTAAATTTCAAAAATTAAATATTTTGAAGTCTCATTGGTGTAAAAAGAAAAAAAATCTTATTATTTTTCGAAAAAGGGATAACTTGAATAATATTTGAGAACTTGATAGTTTGAAAATTTGTATGAAGTTTGGATTAAGAAATTTTGTCAACTTGAACAAAGTGTACAATTGGAGTACTAAAAAGACCGAACGAACTGTTGAAAGAATTTGGCGGACTTTTAGCTGTCAAAGTAGCGAGCACTGGTTAGTTTTATACATAACATTCGCCCGCCCCGCAAAAGAGTTCAATTGAGGTCCAAGATCCGGTATAGTCCTCATGCTACGGCATTTGTCCATGTATTTTGAAGATTCTAAATACATTTATGGAATTTGGTATTTATTGCTTCTTATAGGCATCTAACCACGCTGCAAAAATGGTCAGTGTGGATGCAAGTTGCGGTGAAGCCTTTATACAATGTTACCTCCAAACGACGTACCCAAAAAAAAAAAAAAATTACAACACATTTCGGGGCGTCCAACTAGTTGCATATATACAAAAATTTTCAGAAAATAAAACAATTCCAATGCGGCTTGGGTTCTAGTGCCGCTAACCTGCGCATGTTCTTGTTACCTCAACAAAATCAGCATTTTTACGATTTAAACCAAATTTTTTATGGACCCGTTTGAAATTAGGCATTAAAAGTTTGTTGTAGGTATCCTACCCACTGGAATAAAATTTTTATAGTAGATCCAAGTTTCGGTAAAGCATCCATACAACGGCATCTGCAAATATTCAATTATCTGATGATTTTAGTATACTCCAAGGAAAGTCCAAGGAATCCTTATTTGGATTGATAGTATTGTCGATATTATTTAATATGGTCCAATAAACTTATGCAGATCCACATCTTCGTATAGCCCCCACATAAAGGTATTCAGTTTTCAAAGGATTTTTTTTTGTCAATTTTTCAAGTTTGCTCCAAATGGTGGAGGATTTGTAGTTTTTGTATTAACTTCGATTAAATTTCAGCAATTTGCAATTTAAATGTTTTTCTTTTCGCGAATCAACAAAAATGCATTCTTTTGGCATTGACATAAAAACCAGCATAAATTTCCTGCTGCCTCGGGAAGACTTTCCTTCCAGTTGTGTGCGTGTGTGTGTGTGTGTGAAAGGACTTTAAGCTTGCTACCAGTGAATATTATGTTAAAACACCATAATAAATGTAATTCAACAATGCTTTAGAATCGCTGCTGATTTCTTTCCTTTTTCTGTTTGTACTGCTCCGAATATTGGAGAGGGGTATGGACTTTTTGGTTGTTGTTGTGGAAATGAATACAAAAGAAAACAAAAAACTCGTTTCGTTTTTTTACTGTTGTGCTCAATTGTAGGTTCCATTACCGGACGGTCAACCTTTTTGCCAGGCACTGGTGATCCTTAACAAAATGCACAACATTGTATTTGTGTCAGTTAGGATGGGTGTGTGTGTGTGTATTTGTTTGTGTGAAAATGTTCTTAACGGATGGTGAATGGTGATGGCAAATGGTTTTGTTTGACTGTAAATGCTGACAACTGGATCCTTTTCATTGCTTTCAACAAATACGAACACACACATATACACTCACACTCACACACAAACACACACACTTATGCACACATTCAAGTATGGTATACATTTAAACATTTGCGAAACAACATCAGCCAGCCAACCAACCAACCATCCAACGAGAGGAGGTACGGAATTTATTCGGCGAACATGTCGGAAATGAATAAAATGAAGACATGTATTGTTGTTTTCAAAACTGCAAACGGAGGTGGTTGTATATTTTCCTTGATGTTGTTGTTGTTTCTCGTTTTTCGGGGTTTATGTCACTTCATTTTGTTTTGGCTGGGAGGGCACGTATGTGTGTGTGTGCTAGTATGGGTGTATGAAACATTTTGTCCATTTCGCCTCGTTTTCATTGTTATGACCATGGCTCGCGCTGTGTTAACTCTCTGTTATATAGCCATTATGTTATGCCTGTTCCATTTGGCGAATTTGTTTTTTTTTTTTGCTGTAGTTTAATGTAACACCCGCCTCTTAATGGTGTCACAACGTTCACATTCGAATGTGTTTTAACGTTAGCATCGGGCAGGGAAAAAAGGTCATAATGAATTTTCAAGTTCATAATAAAATTGTTGAAGTTTTTCATATGCAGTTTTATGGCGTTGCTTTTTAATGGTCGGTCGGTCGGTCGGTCGTCAGCAATAGTGAAAAATAATTTTTAAAATTGTACGAGGCAATTTAAATGCGAACATGAGAAGAATTCTTGTGGGTTCTTATATCGATTGGCATTTTCAGATGTGGAATGAGTGTTCGGGCGGACTTTTAAAGTCTTTTCAGAATTAGGAGAAGAGGCTAAATGATGGATATGGGGGGATAAGAAGAACATCTTTATGTTGCTTCATTCTGCATTATTTTACCAAAAGGGAATGGATAATAACCACAAATGGAAGAAGTTGCAAGTGCCCGCTACTTCGTCAGCGAAAATTCCACTATAAAATATTAAATTCGCCTCAACAGTCTGTTTTAGGCTTTTTAGTACTTAAAATGCGTAAATTGTTCTGTTTGACAAAATTCAAATCAAATCAAACAAATCAAAATTGTATATATCGTACTAAATTTTCAGACTTTCAAGGTTTTATACATTATTCGAGTTTTTCTTTTTTCGGGGAAATAATAATAGGAAAATGTTTACATCCTGCATCTAAAAATTCTTCAAAATCTCTCATTTTGAAGTTTACAGAGGAGGATATAGGCACAATTACTGCACAATGGACCCACATCGAATTTTTCTGTCCAAAACCATTTCAATGTCTCCATATGTAAGGCCTAGAAACCAACAATAACTTCAATATCAAATTCCAGAATCTCAGCTCAATCCCTTCACCTAGCACGAAATTTAGTAACATTTAGTACGTACATTCAAAACAATCGACATCTCTCCATCCTAGACATCTACAGTGATCCAAAATTAATACCATTTAGCATCTTTCGAACAGTTGTAATACAAATTATTGAGACCACCCCCATATCCCAATACCAGATACAACCAGAGGCCTCAATTTTAAATTTAAAGATTTCTTTTCAATCCCTTAACTCCATACCAAATTTAGTACTATTTAGTACTTTTCGTGCAATTATAGTAGACATTTCCAAAACCAGTTTCATATCACAATTCCAGATGCCAATATACCCCTCAATATAAATTTTGAGGATTCCAGCACTATTCTTACACCCAATACCAAATTTAGTACAATTTAGTACATTTCGTTCTTTTTCAATTCCAGACACCAACGGAGACCTCAATATCAATTTTCAGGATTCAGACCCTATTCCTCCACACGATGCAAAATTTAGTACTATTTGGTACTTTTCGTACAATTATGATACTCATTTCCAAACCCACCTACATATCTCAATCCCAGATGTCAATATAGACCTCAATATCAAATTTAAGGATTTCAACACAACCCCATAAACCAATACCCAACTTAGTACCACTAAGTACTTTTCCACCAATTTTAGTACAAATTTCCAAAATACTTCTTATACACACAGACACCAACAGTGATATCTATATCAAATTTCAGGATTTCAGCTCTATTCCTTCGCCCAATACCAAATTTAGTACTATCTAGTACTTTTCGTGTGATTGTGGTACACATTTCCAGAACCAATGCCCATGCCCAATTTAGAACCATTTAGTACTTTTTTTATAATTATGGTACACATTTCTAAAACCACCTCCATATCTCAATTCCAGATACCATCAAAGACCTTTGTATCAATTTTTAGGATTTTAGCTCTATTTCTTCACACAAAAACAAAATTTAGTACTATTTAGTACTTTTCGCAGAATTTTAGTACACATTTTCAAAACCACATTCATATCTCAATTCCAGATAACATCAGTAATTTTAATATCAAATTTTAGAATTTCAGTAACCAATAGCAAATTGTGCCAAATAAAATATAGAACTATTTCGTACTTTTTGTGCACTTATAGTACACATTTCCAAAATCACCTCCATATCTGACTTCAATATCAGATTTGGCCATTCCAATACCAAATTTAGTACTATCTAGTACTTTTCGTGTGATTGTGGTACACATTTCCAGAACCAATGCCCATGCCCAATTTAGAACCATTTAGTACTTTTTTTTATAATTATGGTACACATTTCTAAAACCACCTCCATATCTCAATTCCAGATACCAACAAAGACCTTTGTATCAATTTTTAGGATTTTAGCTCTATTTCTTCACCCAACACCAAATTTAGTACCATTTAGTACTTTTCGTAGAACTAAATTACACATTTTCAGAAACCAACTGAGACCTCAATATCAAATTTGGGGATTGCAACCGAATTCCAGCTCTATCTCTCCATCCAATACCAAATTTAGTTCTTTCCCTACAAATATACGACGCATTTTCAAGTCACTGCGAAGTCTTAAAAACAGATACCATCATTAATCTAAATATCAAATTTCAGAATCTTATCCTTTTCCCTTCACCCAATACCAAATATGGTACCATGCGGTACTTTTCGTACAATTATAATACATATTTCTGTAACCAACTCCATATGTCCAGGCTACACATGAACAGCGACCCTAATACCAAATTTCTGATTATACCAAATACCAAATTGTACCATATATAATACTATTTAGTACATTACCTGAACTTGTTGTACACATTTCCAACTCTTTATCACAGGTCTTCCACCAACAGGATCCCAATACAACATTTCCAAATTTCAGCTACATTCGTTTACCCAAAACCAAACTGTGCCGAAATTAGTTCTATTTAGTACACATTTGTAAAACAACCTTCATATATCAAACTTAATTCCCAACCTTGATTCTCATACTAAAGTCAATGTTTTAGCTCTATCCGTTACACATAATACCAAATGGCACCATTTTAAAAGTTTAGTACCATTTTGGAACTATTCGTAGTCTTAAAGTTCGAATTCCCAAAAACGCTTTGGTACATTTATCCTGCCCTCCATCAGTGACTCTCATTTAAAATTACATAATTCCACCTCCTTCCGTTTGTCCAATATTATTATTTTTAGTACATTTTACCCTTTTAGTACGAATTTTGAAAAACCCAACCTTCGCATCAAGACTGACCTTCGTGTAAAATGTCTAGAAACTAGCTTCAGCCGTTTCATCTGGGCGTTAATTCTCAGTCAGGTATTTCTGTACTACTTTATATAAATCGATATATAACTTTCATTGACTGATCTGCAGAAATCTGCAAAATATATGCTCGAAGTAATCGGAAAATATCATGGCGTGGTGTTCTTTTAAATTTTTCAAAAAAAAAAAAAAAAATAAATAAATACCGAAATTATATTTAAAATTAGACGTTACCGAATGCGGAATGCACTCGAAGTTTCACCCAACGCGAATTGTCCCAAAAAGATCATCACTTGTTATCTACATAAATATATTTAGAATTAAAAACATACTCTGTACTTACCCCATTCTTTTCACACACACCGCCGGCATTCTTCAAATCACCCGTCCAGGCTAGACCCAGTGTGCCCATTTCGAAATCCCGATAGGTGAACATATAAGCCAAACAGAAAGCATCGTAATCCTCCTCTGAAAATGGCAAACAAACAAAAAAAGACATATAGTACATATTTCAATACAAAAATACACGGAGGTAAGAGTATTAGGAGAATAAAGGAATTGAAGATAAAGAAGAAAGCGTAGACTAAAGAATACAACAAAAAAAAAAAAAAAAAAATGAGACGAGACGAAATGATAGCATTAGAGACGTCATTTAATGTCGAAAAAATAAAATAGCAACACTGTGAGGGATTATTATTTTTTTTCTAAGAGCATATACTACAGTAAGATACCGATAATTGTAATCACAACAAGTAGAACTGTTTTTGTAGCATCCTTGTTTCCGCGAATTGCAAAAACTTGCTTCACCTGTTCACATTTTGCTCTAATCTGAATTGACTGTATTTAAGTCTCAAAATGTACAATTTTCAGCAAAAACACATAAATATTTGTTTTGTTTTTGTGTTGGTGTGTGTGTGTTGTTATAATAATTTTTATAGCATAAATTGGTATGTATGTGTGCATGTACCTTTAACATTCTCTCGGAGGATTTTTATTTCGAATTTCAAACTAAATATACAATATACCCTTGAATTGTATGGCATAAATATTTAAAACAATATTATTGTTATTACGTATTTTGTGTTCGTGTGTGTTGTGAAAACATATTCCTCAAAGGACAGCAGAACGAAATGTATTTGTAAACAACATCTCACTACTTCGGGAATATGCCATGACATTACAAAATGAAAAAAAAAAAAATATTTTTTTATTTGTTTTATGACATCACAGAAGCTTTAAAAAAATATTAGATGGTCAAAAAAGACAAATTTTTTAAAGTTTGAATTATTTAAAAAAGGGAATATTTTATACCATCATTCAGGAAATAATCTTGAAACTTTGGGAATAAATTAAATAGTATCGAAACGGTAATGAAATCTCAAAAAAAAAAAAAAAAGTCGAAAACTATAAAAGTCCGGAGCTGTCGGTATACAGGATGAGATGAAAAACCAATTTCAGACTGCTGTCATTTCTAAACCACTCGTCCGACAGCTGTTAAAATTATTCCAGTGACAGCTCATTATATTGTTTACAAGCGTAGAAAATAATTTTGGTGAGAATTTTCCAAAAAAAAAAAAAGTTATTCATGATGGGATTCAAGCGTGATAGTGTGATTTCTTTATATTCGGCTAGAAAACCACAAGGGGCTATCGTTAGAGCACTCCAGCATTTAAATATAAATAAATCTTTTGTGTCTCGTACAATCGCTCGTTAGCGTGATGCTGGTAGCGTAGCCCGACGTCAAGGAAGTGAACAAAACAGCAAAATAGGCAGAAATGGCTCCAAATGTAAAGAAGCGACTTGATCGCAGTGGCCGAAAAATGACTCGTATCGCAATATTCCATTCGCCAAATATTGAAAAATGAGCTCGGGGTAAACCATTAAAATTCCAATAATTGCAATAACTTACACCACAACAGAGAGATAATAAGAGTTAAAGAGTTGCTTCGCTTGGCCGAAAGTGGTGAACTGCCGAATGTGGGTTTCTCCGATGAGAAAACATTCGTTGTCCAGCAGTTTGTAAACAAACAAAATGATTTTTTTACTTGCCAAAGAGGTCAGCTGTAAACTTGCGAAAATTTTGAAAACTAGTCAAAAAGTATGTCCGTGCATTTTAATATATTTGGACTTGGATTTTTCAAACTGGCGACCCTTTATGAAGGAGTTTCTGAAAGAGTGGGCAAATATTGATCCCTTCGTATCTGATCTATGTCTGATATTATTAGAACAACGTGCAAGATTTTAACAAGTCACTTTATATGGGATATGTGATAATTTTTGGGAAACGTTGCAATGTGCGTGAGTTACCAGATATTGTGGACTGAAGTATTCCGAAGGGGTGGACTGATATCTTCATACCAGACATTGTTTTGGTAAAAATATTATGATGTTTGTGATAAATTTATTTATTCTAAATTTTGGACCGTTGTGGGAAGGAATGATCGGATATATTCTCTCTCCACGCCAGATTCTGTGTTAATAGAAATGTGGTCATGTGCAAAATTGAGTTTGTTTTTCAAAATTAATAGGAGATATAATTATTCAAAATTTTAACCCTTTGAGGGGGAGGTACTTGATGAAGTAGATTGATGCTGCTCATTTTTGCACCTTGCCTACAACTGATACAATTATTGTGACCTTTTGTGGGGGAGGTACCAGAAAAAGTGGAAATTGAAGTGATATTTGACAAAATTTGCCAAAGGTATTTAAAGACTGCATCTGCATAACAAAAATCAAAAGATCCGATGAAACATATAGTGGGAGCTATAGATATATTTCAACCAACTTTGAACAAATTTAATGTACTTGCTTCTAGAATAAATTCGGTTGCATTTGCCAAAATTCGTATTTTTTTGGCTGATATTATACATTTTTTTGTACAACAAATTTCCGATCGGAAGATGATATGTGTGAAAGCTATATTCAAATCGGAATCAATTTTTACAACATTTGGCAAAGCAAACAATGGGAAAGGGTCTTGTTGGACCTTTTTTAAAAATGTAGCAAGTCAAAATATTCCACAAAATTATGTCTCATTAAATTTTACTATAGGTCCTAGAAGACGTCAAAAGGATAAATCTTACCTAAAGACCAGAAATTCATACATATTAAAGACAAATTTTAGAGTTAAAACCGTTTTTTGTGTGAGTTTGTCCAAAAATCTCTAATAAAGCATAATTTTAGAAGAATGACGTCAAAGACGAAAATATTCTTCTTGAAATTTCACTACAAGTCACCAAGGGAAAAATTATTTCCCCTGTATATGAACAAAAATATTCGCAACAATGTTCCCAAAAATATCCGAAAATATTTCCTATTTGATTAATTTTTCCTCAGACTTTTTTCGAGTTAACGCCTGAAAGTAACATAAAATTTAATTTTAGATGGAAGGTGTCAAAAGAAGAAATAATCTACACATCATTTCACTATAAGTCTCGGAATAAACTATATATCCAGGTTTAATAGTTTTTATGAAAATTGCATTCAAAATGCATGTACTACAAGTGAGAATAATGTGATAATGTACTGCTAATTTAACACGTTTCCAATCGGAGTCAAAATTTAAAGGTAGATTTCATTTTTTGGAGAAAGTGTCAAAGGACGAATTATTCAAGATCGTATTTCATTGTTAGTCTTTGAACGAACGAAGTTTGTATATTCAATATTTACCATGAAAAAATATCATAAATTTTCGTTAAAGAAAAACTTTGTTTATTTCGCAAAAATAGCACTTTTTCCGATTCGCTGCAATATCTTAAAAATTCACAGTAAAAGAGCTTGTATAGTTGTGGATAATTCTAAGTCGATTCATTTTCATTCTCATTTTAATTTCGTAATCATACAAAAATGAGGATCCATAAAATATCACAACTAATTTTTGAAGTAGCAATGTTTGGTATTTAATTTCTTTGTACCAAGAATTAACGTCATCAACAACCCTGCCAATGTCCTTGAAAGTCAAAAATTGTTTTATTTTTTTATGAAGTTCGAAGAATACATGCTGGTCATGAAGCAGCTAATTTGTGTATATTTCACACACGAACGCATTTTCATAAAACAACATCAACTCAAGTAGCGTTCCGAGAGAGAGTGAGAGAGAGAGTGTGTGAGCTGTCTAAAGAAGAACATTATAGTTCACCTTGAATCTAGTTTTGAGTTGCATTTCTTCAAGTGTAATTGATTTTCAAAACATTTTACATATCTCTTTTCAGAAATGTGTAAACAACAACGGTTGAGATTTTCTATATGACTCTCTCTCTCCTTAGAAGTGTGTCTGTTTGCATGCTGCTGCCAGTGCGTGTTTCTCATTTCCATTCAGTGATTTTTTTTTGTTACCGTGAAAAGTAGAAAAATCCTTCAACTCAACATTTTCAATGGAGGGAAAATAAGTAAAAGTAAGTTATACGACATTCCAATGCATGTGTGTGCGGCAGTGTGTCTATGTGGATTACTCACAACTACATCATGGCCCATAATATTCATATTGGATGCATATGCATAAGATTACATATATTAAATGTAAACCGACCGCATACAATATTTAATCAGCTTTCATGGAAATTAGGTTAGAACGAGTGTTTACTTGTTGATATTGAATGCGATGCTTGCGGAATGGCAATTGTATTAACTTATTTACTGGTTACATTTGTAATATATATATATATATATTTACTAAATCATTGAGAGGGAGAGGAAGAGAGAGAGAGAAAACATTTTAGATATGAGATAACATTTATGGATGCAGAGAAGGACAGGGTCGTTTTGCATGGTTTGTCTTTTGAGGGCTCATCATTACCTCAAGTAAAAATTTAAAATGAAAAAAATTTTTTGAGGGTCATCATTACTAATAGATTGTACTTTATGCCATGATTTTTATTAATACCTTTAAGGATCAATAATGTGATAGTATTAAAATTAATGTGTAGATGGTCTTCGTTTTAGAAAATGGTAGGAGATCAATAACCTTTATGCTATCTGGTGTTTCTCGGGTCAGTTTCAATCCTCAAGTAAAAGTTTAAAATGAAAATTGGTTCGCCTAACAGTTGACTATCTATCCTACCACTTTATATATATAACCAGTAAAGAAAGTCTTAAAGTCGGGCGGGGCCGATATTTTGATACCCTACACCACTTTGCTAATTTAGCAGAGCTCCACATAACAATTAAAAGTTTTTTATGGGAGATTTCAATCATACACGCTATGATTATAATTATAATTTAAAATCAAAGGACTAAATATGCCAAAGCATTTGTATCTTTTAAATTGTATTGCCCCTTTGGTGCACAATTAATTTGAAATCGGATAAAGATATACATGGGAGCTATACCAAACCAGAACCTATCTCGATAAAAATTGGCAAAGATATTTCTGAGCTGTATTTTCCCGGAATATAACATTGCTACGGAGTGCATATTACGGCTGTGGGTAACAAATATAACAAATCGGATGAACAATATATATGGGAGCTATAGCAATATCTGATTCCATCTTCACCAAATTTGACATACTAGCTTCTAGACTCAATTCAGTCATAAATGCCAAATTCCATCCCATTTGGACAAATATTAGAGGTTTGGTGTACAATAAAAGGCAAATCGGACGAAGTTATATATGGGAGCTATATCCAAATCTGAACTGATCTCGATAAAATTTAGCAAATGTATTTCTGAGCTGTATTTGATATATTTCCACAGATATTGTTGTTACGAAGTGCATATTACGGCTGCGGAGGACCAAAAATAACAAATCGGATGAATAATATATATGGGAGCTATAGCTATATCTGAACCGATTTCGATCAAATTTGGCATACTTATTTTCAGGCCTAATTTGATTATATGTGCAAAATTCCATAATAGTCGGGCTGATATTACACGTTTGGTGCACAATAAAAGGCAAATCGGACGAAGATATATATGGGAGCTATATCTAAATTTTGACAGATTATTCAATAGGGTTCGTCCTTGGGCGAAACAAATGATTTGTGCAAAATTTCATCTGGATCGTGCAATAAATGCGAACTGTACTTTGTTTACAAAAATACATGGACAGACGGACGGAAGGACGGGAGGACGGATATGCATAAATCGACTCAGAATGTGATTCTATGCAGATCATCAAAAGGAACTATGGGTCTATCTCGTTTCCTTTTGCCTGTTACAAACAAACGCACAAAGAAATAATACCCTGACCACCTTGTGGTCAGAAATTGAGTATTTCTTGTTATTGGTCCTTTTTTTTTGTTTTCTGTCAGAGAAATACGAATTGCAAGAGTCGATTTTTCCAAGAGGAATTTCATTGCCGTTTATTTCTTTCACATCCACCCCAATGTCTCCAACATAAATCCATGTCGCATGGAAAAAATAATGCAATTTTATAAAACCACATACATGGCTTGTTATTGCTAACGTAATATCTGCGGATATCATCTGACTGGGTATGCGTGCCTTTATTAACTTTATTGCATTTTGACTGCGGTTATTGTTGAATATTTTTGCAAATTTTGCAATTATAAATTATTTCGAGCAGGCAGAGAGATGTCATACCAGTTTTTTTTTTTTTTTGACATGCATACCAACATACACGTTGGCATGCAAGATTTTATTAAGGTTGGCATGAGGGTATGAAATGGCATGAGGGTATGAAATGTTGCTCGAGAGGATATACATAACCATTTTAAGTTAAGAATGAAATTAAATGAGAATTCTACAAATTCATAAGATGCTGTTTATACATGCAGTTGTGAAATTTCGAAAAAATACCTAATCAAAGCTGTAGTGGGATTGTCGAACTCATTTTTTAATTTACCGAAAAAATTGGCAACTTTAAAACCCAAAATTTTGATATAAAAAATAAGTTAAAGTTGACAACATTGGTATCTATTGGTAGGTCTTACCAAAATATCGTTGATTACCGAAATTATAAGTGTTTTAATATTACCGATTTTTACAATAAATGAGTAAGAGAATTACACTACTGGTTTATATTTGTATTTTAGTCACCTATAAAGTGAGCTTTTATGGTTATTGCAATATGTTTGTAATATGAAACAAAAATTCGTGAAATGGAGCCGACTATATGATGTCCCAAAGCACTAGAAATAAATATTTAGCAGAGCTATTCACATATACTTTTATTTTTAGAATATATGTAAAGTACGATCGTATTAGAATGCGTAGGTACAGGGTGAGATGAAAAAAACTGAAACCAACTTTAGACTGCTGTCGTTTCTAAGCCACTCGTCCGACAGCTGTTAATATTATTACAGTGACAGCTCATTATATTGTTTGCAAGCGTACAAAAGCATTTTGGTGGGAATTTTCCAGAGAAAAAAGTTATTCGTAATGGAATTCAAGAGTGATAGTGGGATTTCTTTATATTTGGCTGGAAAACCACAAGTGGCTATAGTTGGAGCACTCCAGCATTTAAAAGTGAATAAATCTTTTGTGTCTGGTATCATCGCTCGTTACTGTGATACTGGTTGCGTAGCCCGACGTCAAGGAAGTGGACAGAAGAAAACAGCAACATCAGCAGAAATGGTTCGAAAAGTATAATAGCTACTTGATCGAAACCTTCGTCGCAGTTGTCGAAAAATGGCTCGTGAGCTGAACATTTCGCAAAAGGCCGAATGTGATGAACTGCCGAATTTGGTTTTCTCCGATGAGAAAACATACGTTGTCAAGCAGTTTGTAAAAGAAACCAAATCATCGTGTTTACTTGACAAAAAGGTCAGCCGAAAATTTACACCTTCGGTTGGCCACCATAACTCAAGCGCCAGCTATGGTCTCTCTCTACTCGTATTAATCGACCGTGGCATCAGAATAAATGCCGAATTTTATCGCGAAAATATTCTGGAGGGTGTATTAAAGCCTTGGGCGCCCAAACATTGTGGCCGCAAATCAGCACCATCGCACTCAACATGCGCCACCCAGAACGGCCACCAAAATCTCCGAATACCAATCCGTTGGACTGTTGTGTCTGGAGTATTTTGGAAAGCAAGGTTGGCACTAAAAAATACCAAAGTGTCGATCACCAAGCAAGCTCTTCGCCGGGAAGCGAGCGAGTTTCATTGGTCGTTCGAATGCCATAATTCGTGCCAAAAGTGATCAATTTGAACAAATCTAAACTTGTTCTAAAATTTGATGCTATTTCCGACATTTTTTGCTTTCATTTAATAAAATTAAAAAAAAAAAATAATAATAAATTGGATCTATAATTTTTGGAGATTTTAAGAAAAGCTGATAAGTTCATAATTCAAGTTTTCACATTGTAGAGGTAATTAAAAGTTTGTCAGAACTTAATGTAGCATTTACATGTTTGTGATTTATGCATGTCCGTCCGTCCGTCTGTCCATATATTTTTGTAAGGAAAATGCAGGTCGCATTTATTATTCGATTGAGATGAAATTTTTTAATAACATTTGTTGGGCTCAGAGACGAATCCTATTGAAATAGATTAGATATAGCTCCCATATATATATCTTCATCCGATTTTAGGTTTCTTGTGCACCAAATGGCAAATATCAGTCCAAATGGTGTGAATTTTGCTACATCCGACCGAATTCAGCCTACAAGCAGGCGCTTCAAATTTGGTGAAAATCGGTTCAGATATAGCTCCCATATATATATATTTCATCCGATTTTGGTGTTTAAGTCGTTATATGCACTCCACAAGACCGATATTTAGCACCAGATATGAGATACAGCCTAGCAATTCATAGATCAAATTTTATCAAGTTCGTTTCAGATTTGGATATAACTCCCACAGATATCTTCATCCGATTTTAGATTTTTTTGTGCACCAAATGGCTAATATCAGTCCAAATGGTGTGAATTTTGGCACTTCTGACCGAAGTCAATATAGAAATAAGTACTTTAAATTTGGTGGAAATCGGTTCAGATTTAGCTATAGCTAACATATGTATGTTTCAGTCCCTCACATTCGTAATATATACCCCACAAAAATGATATTTAGTACCAGATATTAGATTCAGCCCAGCAATACATGATTGAAATTTTATTAAGTTCGGTTCAGATTTGGATATAGCTCCCCTATATATCTTCGTCCGATTTTAGGTTTCTTGTGCACCAAATGGCTAATATCAGCCCAAAGTGAGTGAAAAGTTGCCAAGCAATATCATTCTAGAAGTTAACATTTAAAACTTATTGAAAATCGGTTCAGATATAGCTGTGGCTCCATATATATGTTACAGCCGTTTTTGGTGTTTAAATCTCCAACTTTCGGAATATGAACTCTACCATGATCATATTTTGTACCAGATATCTCATAGAGCTCAGAAATTCTCTTTTTTTTACGAGAGCTCTACTAAATATGCATCGTGGTGTAGGGTATCATATAGTCGACCACGCCCGACTTATGAGTTTTCCTTACTGGTTTTTAAGATATCTAAATGCATTTTTCCTCATATTTTCACTGGAGATATTACAGACTTTTGGCCATCGTTAAAGTTGTTTAAAAAAGTTCGCATTTGAATAATGTTTTCTTCAAATCCATTTTGAAATAAGTTGAGCAAAAATGATTTTGAAAACACTTTAAATTAAGTTTTCCAAAAATAAATATATTTTTGTCCACTCACAGCAAATGATATCTTATCACACACTTTCATTTCAGTTCTCAAAACAATCGCCAATAACTTACCTGAAAACAATTCCAAGAATTTTTCAACGCCATAATTTCCGGGAAATCGATATGAGGGATCCTTGATGGCGTTCATGTTGTGGACTTTAATGCGTTTTATCATGAAAGTGATGTTATCGGGCTTGCCGTCATTGTTAAAGTCTGAAATGGAAAAGGACAAACAGAAAATGAAAAATAAAAACAATTAAAAAAGCTATAAGTTTGGCCGGGCCGAACTTCGAATATCCTCCACCATTTGGTACAAATTTGGTAATTTTCAAAAAAATTAAAATCCATTAAAAATCCTGTTAAAATCTTAAAAATACCGAAGATAGCAGTTATATTCGAATACCCTCCACGATTTGATACAAATTTGGCAATTTTCAAAAAATTAAAATCCATTAAAAATTCTGCTAAAATCTTAAAAATACCGAAGATAGTAGTTATTTTGGAGTGTATACGACGTGGACCTACATATGCATTGTTTGTCATAAGCCATTGCCATTTCCAAATTCGAAACTTGAATTAAACGGTCAATAATGTAGCTAAAATTATAAAAATATCGTATATAGGGAGATACCGTTATATCGGAGCTGTGAGAAGACCTGGTCCAACGAACTTCAAATACGACATCTCAAACAATTTCGGTGAGTATTGTACATAAAATCGTCAAAATACCGAATATAGGGAGGTACTGACATATGGGGACTATACGAAGATCTGGACCTGTATAGACAATTTTCTGTCACAGACTGAAGTTCCCATTATGAACTCTAAATAGGTAATTTGAAACAATTCCGGTAAATAATGTCGCTATAATCATCAAAATACCGAATATCGGGAGATAGCGTTATATGGGGGCAATATGAAGACGTGGACCTGCACAGACAATTTTCTGTCTCATGCTGTAGTATCCATTACGAACGTCAAATACAAAATTTAAAATAATTCCGGTAAATAATGTCGCTAAAATCACCAAAATACACAATATGGGGAGGAACCTTTATGTGGGGGCTATACGAAGACGTGGGCCTGCACACACAATTTTCTCTCATAGGCTGTAGTATTCATTACGAACTTTAAATACCAAATTTGAAATAGTTCCGGTAAATAATGTGGCCAAAATCATCAAAATGCCGTATATCGGGGCGAATCGTTATATGGGGGCTATACAAGGACGTGGACCTACATGGCCCATTTTCTGTCTTATGCTGTAGAATCCATTACGAACTTCGAATACCACATTTGAAACAATTCCGATAAATAATGTCGCTAAAATTATCAAAATACCGAATATCGGGAGGTATCGTTATATGGGGGCTATACGAAGTCGTGGATCTACATGACCCATTTTCTGTCTTATGCTGTAGTATCCATTACAAACTTCAAATACCAATTTTGAAACAATTTCGGTAAATAATGCCGCTAAAATCATAAAAATATCGCATATCGGGAGGTACCGTTATATAGGGGCTATACGAGGACGTTGATCTACATGATCCATTTTCTGTTTTAGGCTGTAGTATCCATTACGAACTTCGAATACCAAATTTGAAACAATTCCGGTGAAGAAATTCGCTAAAATCATCAAAATACCGAATATCGGGGTTGCCGTTATATGGGGGCTATACGAAGACATGGACCTGCACAGACAATTTTCTGTCTTAGGCTGTAGTATCCATTATGACTTTCAAATACCAAATTTTAAACAATTCCGGTGAAGAAATTCGCTAAAATCGTCAAAATACCGAATATCGGGGGTACCGTTATATGGGGGCTATACGAAGACGTAGACCTACATGCCCCATTTTCTGTCTTATGCTGTAGTATCCATTACAAATTTCAAATACCAATTTTGAAACAATTCCGGTAAATGATGTCGCTAAAACCATCAAAATACCGCATATCGGGAGGTACCGTTATATGGGGGCTACATGAAGATGTGGACCTACATGACCCATTTTCTGTTTTAGGCTGTAGTATCCATTACAAACTTCAAATACCAATTTTGAAACAATTCCGGTAAATAATGTCGCTAAAATCATCAAAATACCGAATATCGGGGGAACCGTTATATGGGGGCTATACGAAGTCGTGGACCTACATAGCCCATTTTTTGTTTTAGGCTGTAGTATCCATTACGAACTTCGAATACCAAATTTAAAACAATTCCGGTAAATAATGTCGCTAAAATCATCAAAATACCGAATATCGGGAGGTACCGTTATATGGGGGCTACACGAAGACGTGGATCTGCATAACCCATTTTCTGTTTTAGGCTGTAGTATCCATTAAGAACTTTGAATACCAAATTTGAAACAATTCCGGTAAATAATGTCGCTAATATCATCAAAATACCGAATATCGGGAGGTACCGTTATATGGGGGCTATACGAAGATGTGGACCTACATGGCCCATTTTCAATACCAAAAGTCCTGCAGACATAATACACATTTGAATAAATTTTTATCACATTATTTCATTCGGAAGCTAGAGTGATTTCCACAGACGGACAGACGGACGGACATTGTTAAATCGACATAGAATTTTATGCTGTTCAAGAATATATATACTTTGTGGGGTCTAAAATGTATATTTCGAGGTGTCACAAACGGAATGACAAACTTAATATACCCTCCATACTATGGTGGAGGGTATAAAAACAATAGCATACGGCAAAGAATGCTAAAGGACAAACGGACAACGATGGTCATTCAATAGAAAAGCAGAACACAACGATAATTACAATATGGTCGGCATAAAGTGGAAAAATCAATCTACGTTGGGCTATTTTAAATGTTTGCTTGTGTGTGTGCAATTCAATAACGCTGGCTGTGTGTGAGTGTGTGTTTTAGAGATTGTTATGAGCGAGTAGTATAACACAATACACAATAAATTTCAGTTTCTGACAAAACAAATCCGATTTAAATCTCAACAACTTTTTTTTGTTGTTGTGCCGTATTTTGTTTTGTGTGCACAAAACTTTATTCATTTCCGCTTTCCGCTGGCATTGCATTGCACTTTAGAGCACCTACCGCAATGGAAATACCAAAAAAAAAATGGAAAACAAAACAGAACTGAACTGAACAGAAAATGAAAAATCACAATTTTCCACGGCTAAATTGAAAAATATGCAACAAAAATGTTTCGTAGGTCGAATGGAAAAAACAAATTGTCCAGCCATGTTTTTCATTACTTTATGTTGGAATGGTGTTTGGTTTATGTGTTTGTGTGTGTGGGTGGGTGTTTGAACACCATTCTGCATATTGCATACTAAATATGCAGTGTGGAGAGAGCTGAGAGAAAAAACAAAAACATGACTAGAAAATTGAGTTTCTAAAATGTTTTTTTTTTCGTGGTGGTTTATTTCGTTTCTGGTCCCTCTTCTTCACCGGCCACTTCACAACATGTAAAACAAATATTATCCTTGGCGGTCTATTTCGGTATTTGTCATCGTCATTCCCCCCCGCCCCTTATACCTACAACTAAACATTAACAACAAGCCTGTACAGGCAGTTTTGCACAATGTTATTTGTTGTTGTTTGTATTTGGTGGTGGTGATGGCGATGGTGATACTCACTTTTCGAGTATCTGCAATACTTTTTTTTCCGCTGTGGCTTTTTTCTAGGTAAATTGTCGCCAACACACCCCAAAAAAAAATAGAAGAACTATGTTGATATGTAGTCGCGGACAATATTTGCCTTGATTGTCAAATTTTAGAATTTTTTTGTGTTTTTTAGAAAGTAATTGAAATGTTTAGGATTGTTTTTTAAGATAAAAAAAAGAAAAAAAATCCATTTTGTTTTTAAGAAAGTAAATTTCAAATAGTTTTTTTCTTTCCAGGCATATTCTTATTGGTTTCAAATAATCGAATAGCGGACATAAATCCCATTGTGACCTGATTTTTTTGGGGATAAATACATGAATACCCGGCTATTCGACCTGAAAATTCGGATGCAAAATCCGGGTTTTATCTGGCTCCACAAAATAGGTATCATTTGAAAGCATATGAAAATAGCCAATCTTAGAAATGATCATATGATACATGGATACCCGGTTATTCTACCCTAAAATTCGGATACATATGATGGGTTTGTTTGAACCGATTCCGTAGTAATACACGAACTAGAACTTTTTGAATAACCTATGACAAGTCGAAATGGTGTATTAAGATCTGTAAACTACACTATAGCCTACATGTTCCTTGGGAGAAATACATGGTCACCCCCTTATTCGACACAAAAGTACGGATAAAAAATCCGGGCTTATCCGGTTCTACAAAATGGTTATAATTTGAAAGCATACGAAGACTATACACTTATGGTGATCAGAGGGTAAAGATCATGGGATACGGCAAAAATTTGCCTCATCGAAATAACAATTTTAGACCCTAGGTCCCTTTGGACCAAATCCGTTTCAGGACATTTGGAGTCGATCTAGCGATGTCCGGTCGTCCGTTCGTCAGTTTGGCTCTTTGATATGCACGATAACTTTCGAAAGTAGTATTCGATTAGGTCCAAATTTGGTATATCGTAATACTATTGTCAAAATTAGATTGAGTTCGGAGATGTGCAATGTCGGTCCACTGGTACCTACTGGTACATTTCCCACAAAAGATCAAATTTTTCATAGAAAATAATTTATGTCATAAAACAAGAAAGGATCATCTGATTTTGTGCAAATCCAAATATTTTTGTGGGTGCTATGTCAGTTGCGAAAACGAACAATATCGGTCCAATCCGTCATGTACTTCCTCCATAAAATGTCAATATTTTAAATAATTATAAATTTTTAAAAATCTGAAATAAGGGTCCGATTGTCTTCAAATTTCACGCATTTCACTATTTGTAGCAAAACAAGATCTGGTATAAATATGATATATATTGGACCACTCCTTCTGGTACCTCCCCCACAACGGGTCAACATTTTGAAAAAAATATAAATAAAAAAATTTCCCATAAAATGAGAAATAAATACTCTATTATCTTCAAATTTCGCACATCCTAATATTTTTACTAACACAAGATCTGGTGTAAAAATGGTGGATATGGACTTACTTCTTCAGGTACCTCCCCCACAAAGGGGTCAAAATTTTGAATAACCACGAAGCTGCTAAAACGCGAAATGAGCGATTATTTTCGAACTCAGCACATCCCAATATTTCTATAAACACAAGATCAGGTGTGAAGATGGGATATATGGGTCCACTCCTTCTGCTACCTCCCCGACAAAGGGGTCAAAATTTTGAATAACCATGACGCTCATAAAACGGAAAAAAAATCATCCGATTACTTTCAAACTCGGCACATTTAAATATTTTTATCAACGCATAATCAGGTGGGAAGATGGGATATATGGGCCCACCCCTTCCGGTACCTCCCCTACAAGGGGTCAAGATTTTGAATAATTATATCTCTAATAAAATTAAAATAAGCTTTCGATTCTCTTCAAATTTCGCACATCCCAATACTTTTACTAACACAAGATCTGGTATAAAGATAGTGGATGTGGGCTAACTTCTTAAGGTACCTCCCCCACAAAGGGGTCAAAAATGTAAATAACCATGAAGCTTATAAAACGCAAGATAATCCCAATATTTCTATCAACACAAGAATAGGTGTGAAGATGCTATATGTCGGACCATTCCATGAATAATTTTATCTCTCATAAAATGAGAAAAAGGTCCACAATTCTCTTCAAATTTCGCATATCCCAATACATTTACTAACACAAGATCAGGTGGATATGGGCTCACTTCTTGTAGTACCACCTCCACAAAGGGACTCAAATTTTTTAATAACCAAAACGCAAATAAAATGCGAAATAACCTTTCGATTCTCTTCAAATTTCACACATCGCTACATTTTTATTAGGACAAGATTACATATATCGGTCCATCCCCTCTGTAACCTCCTCCACAAAGGGTCATAATTTTAAATAATTATATCTCTCACAACTTGCAAAACAAGCCAGCGATTCTTTTCAAACTTTTCTCAAAACAAGCCAGCGATTCTTTTCAAACTTTTCTCTCAAGATCTGGCGTGAATTAAGGAATTAATCGGCTCACTCCTCCCGTACCTCCCCCACAAAAGCTATCATTTTTGATTAGCTGTTATTTACATAAAATTGATAACAAATGCCTAATTTTCTAAAATTTTGCACATCACAATATTTTTCCCAGTATTGGAAAAAGTCGAACACTTCGGCAAACTATTTCTGGTACTTCGCGCATGTTTCAACATTTTCGAGAAAATATCAAAATTAACTATATTCAAATCTAAATTTAACATTTCATCATCAAGACGTGAAAATATTTCCTGGAAAAATACTTAAAATCTCCCTCTAACGACTGCTCTAATAGTCAAATAATTTCATCCAACCTTAAAATTTCACATTCCAAAAATTTTGAAATACTTCAATATTTTTACAACTAGTTATATTTGCTTCTTTTCCCACTTACCTGTATTCTTGTATATCGAATTGGCTCTTTGGACATGTCGCGTTATGGCCTCAATGCTCGCCTCATCTGAACCCATTTTCTGAAAAAATGTATGATCCGCCTGCAGATACAACATGCACGTTATCTTACGATCATACAGCGACTTTACACTATTCGGGCTATCGCCATAATCCCCGCCACGATTGCTTAGCAAGCTGGTCATTAGCATGCTATTGAAATTGGGATTGTGTGGATTGGGCGCCATCATTATTTCCGGATTGTAATTATTGACAATGATATTGGGTTTTTTGGTGGCACCATTTTTGGTGATTATTTCCACATGGGTCTTGTGGATCGGTCGATCATTGCCCATGAAGATGGTGGTCCAGTTGTTGTTGAAGAAACCACCACCGCCGCCCCCGTTGCTGTCATTGAAGTCGTCATACGATGAGCGATTGTTGTAGGTGCTGACAATGATGTTTTTGTGTTTGGTGTAGGTTTTCCTCACATTGTTGTTGTTGTATGAACTGTCTCCATTGTTATTATTATTGTTGTTGTTGTTAGGATTATAATTACTAACAATTATGTTACGGTTGCGATTGTATTTCGTCGATGATGATGATGCGGAGGAGGACGAGGACGAGGGAGTAAATGGTGGTGGTGGAGTATTGGCAGTTGTGTCTGATGCTGCTCCTCCACCCTGCTTTGTCTGCTGCTGACCAGCATTACGCCACGTTATCACAGATGCTTGTTGCGTTTTACGCTTTTGTTCTTCTTCTTCTTCTTTTTTATTGGAATTCGCTAATGTAGCGCTTGAACTGGATTCAGAATTTGTATCCGCATTATGGTAAATACTGTAGTCATCATTATAGGGAACATCTAAATCCAAAGGCAACGGTGGGTCGTTTTTATGGCCATCGCCAGATGAAGCCAGCTGCAAGAGAAATGAAAACAAAAACAAATGTTAAAAAAAAAGACGGAAACAAAACAATGAGAAAACAAATTAAGGCAACCGGCAAAAAAATCGTATGGCCTAAAGGATTAATGACAGAGGCAGTTTGCAAAGGATTGCAGGAATACAAAAAAGAGGAGGACAATGGTGAAAGTTAAATCCATACAAAAGAAACAAAAAAGATGATTGATCCTTTCATGCCAGTCTTTGTTCAAAACATATGTGTTCATTTTTTGAGCCATTCATGGTTTTTGTTGTTGTTTGAGTTAAGCCGAAAATGATGGAAACTCAAGGCATAACAAATAAATTGAAAGGCATAATTTTTCATTAACACAGAACCTCTGCTGCAGAATAATATATACAGGGTACAGAAAATCTTCTTTTGTGCGGTAACGTTATCCACGATTGTAGAAAAATTATTCATGGTTAAATTGTATTGTGAAAAAATATTCCACATCATGTTACCTACTGGATATACAAATTTCTTTTGTTCGGAGACTCCCAATAAAATTTGATCTAGAATAGTTCTTCTTTTGGAACATTTCGCAAAAAATTAAGTCTAAAGGCAATTTTGACTCTGATTGGATACGTGTTAAATTAACAGTGAAAACGTTATATTCTCTTTTGGTACACACATTCGAAATATAATTTTCCTAAAAACTATTGTACCTAGATATATGGTTTTTTCTGAGATTGAAAACGAAATTTTGTATAGAATATTTCTTATTTGACAATTTTCGACAGAAACGGATTTCTATGTTACTTTCAGGCGTCAACTCGAAAAAAGTAGGGAATATTTTCGGTATTTTTTGTGGTGAGATGAAAAAAATGCAGCCATCTTCAGGCTGCTGTCATTTCTAAGCCACTCGTCCGACAGCTGTTAAAATTATTCCAGTGACAGTTCATTATATTGTTTACAAGCGTACAAAAGCATTTTGATGCGAATATTCCAGAAAAAAAGTTATTCATGATGGAATTCAAGCGTGATAGGGTGATTTCTTTATATTTGGTCGGAAAACGACAAGTGACAATCGTCCGAGCACTCCAGCATTTAAATGTGAATAAATCTTTTGTGTCTCGTACCATCGCTCGTTACCGTGATACTAGTAGCGTAGCCCAACGTCAAGGAAATGGACGGAAGAAAACAGCAACATCAGCAGAAATGGTTCGAAAAGTAAAGAAGCGATTGGATCTAAACCCGCTTCGCAGTGGCCGAAAAATGGCTGTGAGCTGAACATATCGCAATATTCCATTCGGAAAATATTAAAAAATGAGCTCGGGGTAAAGTCATTAAAATTCCAAAAAGTGCAAGAACATATACCGCAACATAAAGAAAAAAGACTTAAAAGAGCTAAAGAGTTGCTTCGCTTGGCCGAAAGTGGTGAAGTTCCGAATTTGGTTTTGTCCGATGAGAAAACATTCGTTGTCCAGCAGTTTGTAAACATACAAAATGATCGTGTTTACTTGCCAAAGAGGTCAGCTGAAAATGTGAACCTTCGGTTGGCCACCAGAACTCAAGAGCCGGTCATGGTGACCGCGTGGACCGCCATAACAGCCGATGGTCGCTCTCCGCTCGTATAAATCGACAGTGGCATCAGAATAAATGCCGAATATTATCGCCAAAATATTGTGGAGGGTGTATTAAAACCTTGGCCATGCAAACATTTTGGTCACAGACCTTGGACGTTCCAACAGGAATCACCACCATCGCACGCAGCACGCCCCACCCAAGAAAGGTTATAAAATGTGGTTCATCGCTTCATTTCCAGCGCACAAAGGCGACTAAAATCTCCGGATACCAATCCGTTGGACTATTGTGTCTGGAGTATTTTGGAAAGCATGGTTGGCACTAAAAGATATCAAAGTGCCGATCAGCTCAAGCTAGCTCTTCGTCGGGAATGGACCAAAATACCGCAGAGCCACATTCGGGCAGCGTGTGACGGTTTCATTGGCCATTTAAAGGCCAAAGATGACCAATTCGAACAAATCTAGACTTATGGCAAAATTTGATGCTATTTCCGACATTTTTTGGTGACTTATATCAAAATTTGCTGAGGAGGTTTTAGTCCTCATCCATCATCCTAGTTTGTAATATACACAAGTAAGTGCCCGCAACTTCGTCAGCGTGAAATCCACCTCAAAACTTTAGATTCGTTCCAACAGCTCATGTTAGGTCTTTTTATTCCCCCTACCATGGTATGAAATATACATTGTAGACCTCACAAGGAACATATATTCTTGATCATCATAAAATTCTATGCCGATTTAACGATGTCCGTCCGTCTGTAGAAATCACTCTAGCTTCCGAACGAGTTAAAGTAGGTAGAAATAGTAGTAAGTAGTACATTTTACTCAAATGTGTGCTTGGTCTGTAGGACTTTTGGTAAATTGGCTATAAAAGTCCATGTTTAGGTCTAGCCGCCATATAACAGTACCTCCCTTTCGGTATTTTGATAATTTTAGCGAAATTATTCACCGGAATTATTTAAAATTTCGTATCCTCAGAAAAATATCCTAATGGGTTCTAAAGTCTTTGACAGAAAATTGTCTATGCAGGCCCAGGTCTTCGTATAGTCCCCATATATCGGTATCTTCCTATATTTAACAAGTCTTCAAAGTCTTTCAAAGTTTATAACAAGTCTTCAAAGCATTTAATTTTTAAGTGTACCGAGGAGGATATAAGAAAAACCTTTGCACAATGGACCCACATCCATTTTTTTTGTTCAAAACTATTTCGAAGTCTCCATATGCAAACCCTAGAAACCAACAGTGACCTTAACATGAAGTCTCAGGAGTTCAGCTCTATTCCTTCACCAAATACTAAATTTGGTAGCATTTAGTGCGCACACCCGAAAGAATCTACATCTCTCTTCATATGAGATACCAACACCGATCCAGTAATTTTATAATAGTAATTTCCAGAAACCAATAAAGACCTCAATATCGAATTTCGGGATTCCAGCTCTATTCCTTCAACCAATGTCCAACTTAGTACGATTTAGTTTTTTTTCGTACAATTATAGCGCACATTTATGAAATCACCTCCATATCTGGAATTCAGATATGGAGGCAAAACGAGACCTTAGCATAAAATTTGAGGTTTTCAGCCCTATTCCTTCAATCAATACAAAATTTAATATCACTTAGTACTTCTTTCGAGCAACTTAAGTACACATTTCCGAAACTACCTCCATATCTTAACATCTATATAAAATTTGAGTATTCCAGCCTTATCCCTTCACCCAATACAAAATTAAGTAACATTTAGTACTTTCGTAAAATATAATACGCATTTCCAAAACCAACTCCACCTTATATCTTAATTACAGATACCAACAGAGTCCTCAGTGTTGAAGATTTCAACTACTAAATTTATTACTTTTCGTACAAATATAGGACACATTTCCAAAACCACCTAAAAATCTCAATTCCAGATACAAACAGAGACCTCTATATCGAATTTCGGTATTTTACATCTATCCGCTCACCCAATATAGTACCTATTTCCCAACCAGCTCCACATCTCAATTCTAGATGCTGATCACTGATCTAAATATTCAATATCAGAATTGTACTAAATATAGTATCATTCAGTATGTTTCGTACAAATATAGTACACATTTCCAAAATCATGTATTTATGTCCAGGCTGCACATAAACGGCGACTCTTGTACCAAATTTCAGATTTCAAGTACCTCTAGAACTTTTGGTACAATTATAGTACACAGTTTCAACACCACCCTTTTTCACAAGTCAACAGGGGCCCTAGTACTACATTTCAAAATGCCAGTCCTATCCGTTCACTCCAAACCGAAATGTTCCAAATTTAGTACCATTTAGTACAGTTCCCACACTTCGTACGTATTTCTAAAACCACCTAGATATTCGAACTTTCTTTCCAACCTTGATTCTCATACCAAATTTCAAGTACCGAATTGCTAACTACCCTTTGGTACATCTATCCGTTCATCAGTGACTCTCATTTCAAATTTCTTCTTCTAACTGATTTCGGTTTTTTCAATGTATATTATATTTTAGTATTTTGAATACACTTTCAGTTCGAATTTCCAAAAACCCAGGCTTTTCCCACGCCTTCGCACCAATACCGACACCAAATCAAAATTTGAAAATTCCAGCTTCATCCGTTGACCCTAAACCAAGCGGTTCCAAATTTAGCACGATTCGAACACGTAGCACATATTTCCAAAACCACCTTCACACATCAAACTTACTTGCGAACCTTGATTCTCATACCAAATATCAAGTACCATTTTAGAATTTTTCGTTCAGGTTGAACGAAAGCATAACAAGTGGAGAAAGATGTAAATGTTAATAAGTTCGGTTGTAAGATTGAGAAGACTTTCCAAAAGAGTTTTAGTTTTATTTAATTCTTTGGTTCCTCTTCTATTGAGCTTACGATCTCGTCACCTGGCTAAAAAATGTTTTTTGTCATAGAAGTTATTTTTAAAATAACTTCTGGGGAGAATATCCCAGACAAAAACAAGGGAACTGATGAGGATTGGTGGCTCTTTCCGAAACCTAGGTATTCCCTGCCTTACCCCCTGGTAAACATTACCATCGTTCTCCACTAATAAACAAACGTTGTTTTTATAAAAACAACAATAAAGGGATAAGCCTGACCATTTTGCAACAACAAAATACTACGGTATCCCGAACAAACAAGCCACACTGTTCTATTTTTCGTAAACTTAAAATTTGCCCAGTGCAAAGCTGTACAATTCTAGTAGATTTTAGTTCTTTTAATACACTTGTAGTCCGAAATTCCAAAAACTCAGAATTATCACACACCTACGCAATTAGACTGACCCTCGTGCAAAATTTCAAAATTTTTTGTTTCGACATATAACGTCACCTCCCGATATTCGGTATTTTGATGATTTTGCCACATTTTTTCACGGATTTGTCTAAGAATTGGGATTTGTAGATAATAATAGGTTTTAGCTCCTGTGGCAGAACATTGTAAATTTAGGTTCACGTTTTCTTATAGCGCACATATAACGATACTCACCGGTACTCGGTATGATTATGATCGTAGTTACATTTACCCATAAAATTGAAAATTTGGTATTTAAGGAGATTTGGCAGATGACAATCCTTGAAGTATAAAATTATCTATAGAATTTCCCATTTTGGTATGGCCCCCATACAACGGCCTCCCATCACTTTATGGTTTTTTGAAAAGTTTAGCAGCATTATCTAAACGACCTTGTCGTTTAAAGTGGAACACGTTTGAATTCAGATACTTTTATATAAAAATTTGTTGTTTATCCAAGGCTTGTGGTATTAAATGCAAAGACATAGAAGTGTAAAGATAGGACAAGACAGAGTCAAAATATGGTAACCCTGTGGAAATACCTCTGTTGTTACGATATAACAACATAGTTACCAATGTTAACTGATTTAAACCGATAAGGCAATATACAAATTTTCGGAAAGGCCCATGGAATAGAATTTTGAAACCAAAATTTTGGATTTTTCAATTTTTTATTTGTTATTCGTTTCTGTAATTGTGGATTTTATATTAATATGTCTTTGCCATGAGCTGTTTATCTATGTATTGTAGACACAAACCATTTGCTCAAAATGCATTTTGTCTAGTCTTTACCATTTTAGGTCTTTGTTAAATGTTCGGTCCGGCCGTACTTCATAGTTTGCTAGATTTTTACACTAATTCTTTGAAATATTGAATTTTGTCGGACAGTGTTTTTTTTTTACATTTGTTGACAAATTATTGTGTCGATTCATTGACCACATTTTTTAGATATTCTTAAATATTAAAAATATCCCTTGAAAACGATATTTAAATTTTTGCATAAAATACATTTGAAATAAACTATTTAATGCATAAGAATTCCATTTTCTATTCTAATCAAATAAACATTTTTAATTCCAATTTTCTTTCATCAGGAATTAAATTTAAAACCGTGGATTTAATTTCCTTCCATCCACACACTAGTTTCCTCCCTTCCCCCCAACGAAGCCCCACAACCAATGAAACCTTCTGGTAACTACCAGTGTGCATAGAAGACTCTTCAGGCCATATTGTATTTGTGTTCATCTTCAACGGGAGCCGGTTTTTTTTTGTGATTCCATTTCAGTTACTATTTCATTTTCAGTTCCGGTGAATGTAAATTGAAGGTAGGTTTTCTTCTGCCGTTGCTGCTGCTGATGTTTTTGTCTTCCTCTCCAAGTTCGCTTCTTTTTTTTCTTCTTCATCTTCTTTAATTCACGTTTCTATTCCCGTTTGAAGTGGTTAGGCAGCCCCAGGGGTCTACCAGCTTAAATAAAAGAAGGGGACTTTAGGGCCGTAAGCACTCTTAACAGCGGCAGCAACAACGACGACAACAACAAAAAACATAAATGACGTTTTAATTGGATTTATTTGGCCAAAAGAAAAATTACCCTTTCACATCGTCTTTCTTTTGGCTTGGCCGTTGTTCTTGTTGTTGCTGTTGTTGCTCCATGTTTTGTGTGAATGTGTTTGGTTTCATTGCTCGCATGCATTCATTTCATTCATTCACTCGGGTTTTTTCTCTCTTTTCATTTCATTTATTCTTTGTTTTTATCCTTACTAACAGTTGATGTTGTTCTTGTTGTTGCTGTTGTTGTTGTTGTCTAGTTTCTCATCACATTGTGTGGTGTTGCATTTTCCGAAAAGTTAGAAATTGCAACCGCAACCACTAATGTTAGAACAGAGAAAAATGAATGAAGCAGCAACAGAAGCAGCAGCAAAGTTTGCAATGCACTGTCGTCCCAACCACCATTGCCGACAGCAAAATAGATTGGCCACCATCAGTTCCCCTCGAAGGCAAGCCGTTCTTACCCATATTCTCTTGTTTCTTTTGGCCATCTCTTTGGACTCTTTTCCATATATATTTTATTTGATATCAACAAAAGTTTGTTAAGCCCGCTTTAGTCATTTTTAGTGTCCCCCTTTGTATTGGTGGTGTGCTGGCTGGCTGACTGGCCAAGTTTTGCAATTTAAAATGAACATTAAAATGTCCTATTCGGGTATCCTTTAGTATTCATACTTGCTACTACTCCAACCGACCATTATACGTTGTGTACGTTGAGAACAAGACATATTTTTTTTTATTTTATCTGTCTCAGGTCATACATTAAAAGTTGAGTATGTGAATGTGTCACAGCTATGGGCTGGGCAATAGATACCGGGGGGTAATGGACATTAAAAAATATTTTAATGTGTGGTTTTAATATAAAATATATGTGAAATCCTTTGAGGAAGGATTATTTGAATTTCTAAGAAAAGCTGTTGATCGATTTTTAGACAAAAAAAAAAAAAAAAAAAAAAAAAAATATATATATATATATATATATATATATATATATATATATATATATATATATATATATATATATATATATATATATATATATATATATATATATATATATATATATATATATATATATATTCGAATATTTAAATATATTTTGACTTCTGTTATGATAATTTAAATTTTTGGCCCTCTATGGGGTAGGTACCGAAGAAAAGGGCCAATAAAAAGGGCCTAAATAAATATGATCTAAGTATTGCTTCGCTTTATATGAGATATGTGATAATTTTTAGGATATGTTAAAATTTGCGTTGGGTACCAGATATGGTTGACTGAAGTACTCAGAATTTCATACTTCATCTAATACGGATAAAAATATTGGTATGATGAAAATTACAAGAAAATCGAACATTTATATTCAATTTTATGCGAAATCATAAATCTTATATTCATACATTCATATATTCTTTGTGGGAGCGGTACCAGAAGACGTTCGCAGATATACAGGGTGAGATAAAAAACTGCAACAAGTCTATCCATATTTTCTGCATTTTTTTTAAATTTTATGGCCTTCAAACGGCCAATAAAACCGTCACACATTGCCCGAATGTTGTTCTGCAGTATTTTGGCTCATTCCGGCGAAGCGCTTGCTTGAGGCGATCGACACTTTAGTATTTTTTAGTGCCAACCTTGCTTTCCAAAATACTTCAGACACAATAGTCCAACGGATTGGTATCCGGAGATTTTGGTGGCCATTGTGCGCTGAAAATGAAGCGAGAAACCTCATTTTGTACCCATTCTTGGGTGGCGCGTGCTGAGTGCGATGGTGCTGAGTCTTGTTGGAATGTCCAAGGTCTGCGGCCAAAATGTTTGCGTGCCCAATGCTTTAATACACCCTCCAGAATATTTTCGGGATAATATTCGGCGTTTATTCTGATGTCACGGTCGATTAATACGAGCGAAGAGCGACCATCGGCTATTATGGCGACCCACACCATCACCATGGCCGGCGCTTGAGTTTTGGTGGCCAACCGAAGGTGCATATCTTTACATCTGACCTCTTTGGCAAGTAAACACGATGATTTTGTTTGTTTACAAACTGCTGGGACAAGTGGCTTAGGAATGACCGTAGTCTGTGATTGGTTGCAGATTTTTCATCTCATTCTGGATATCACAATCACAACAGATTTTGCAAATTTAAAGAGATTCGGATTTTTATTTCGGATTTTATGATCGTTTTGTTTATTCAAAATGTTGACCCTTTGTGGGGGAGGTACCAGAAGATATGGTCCGATCTCTACCATCTTTATAACATATCTTGTGTTGGTAAAAGTATTGAGGTGTACCAAGTCTGGAATGGAATCGGATATTAATTTCGCGTTTTATGAGCTTCATGGATATTCACAATTTAGACCCTTTGTGGAAGAGGTACCAGAAGGAGTGGACAGATATATTTCATCTACACAGCAGATATTGTGTTAGAAGAATTAATTGGATGTGTGAAATGTGGAGAGAATCGGATTCTTATTTCGAATTTTATGATATTTTTGCTTATTCAAAAATGTTAGACTTGGTGGGGGAGGAATAATCCGATCTCTGCCAGAAGAAATTTTCCGATCTCTACCATTTCTATAACAAATCTTGTGTCGATGGAAATATTGAAATGTACCAATTCTGATTGGAATCGGATGTTAATTTGGCTTTTTACGAGCTTCATGGGTATTCAAAATTCTAACCCTTTGTGGGGGAGGTACAAGAAGGATTGCGCCGATATTTCATTACATTCTCACAGCAGATCTTGTGTTAGTAGAAATAATGAGATGTGTGAAGAGAATCGAATGCTTATTTCGAATTTTATAACCATTTTGTTTATTTAGAACGTTGACCCTTTGTGGGGGTGGTACCAGAAGAAATGGTCCGATCTCTACCATCTTTATAACAGATCTTGCGTTGATAGAATTGTTGGGATGTACCAAGTTTGAATGGAATCGGATGGTAATTATGGGGTTTCGTGGATATTCAAAATTTTGACCTTTTGTGGGGGAGGTACCAAAAACAGAGGACCGATGTATTACATCTTCATACCAGGCCTTGGGTTAATAAAAATATTGTGATGTGTTTAATTTGAAGACTGTCGGACTATTACATCACATTTTATGAGAGTTTTAATTATTCAAAATGTTAGAATGTTAGAAGGAGTGAACCGATATTGCTCATCACTGAACTCAATCCATTTTTTGAGAAAATAGAAAGTGATACCTTTGTTATTAGCAACATATTTGGCAAGACTGCTGTAAATAAACGCATGCACGTTTCGTATTTTGTTTCACTGTCAAACATAATGTCATTGAATTTTATTATTATACGCTCAGCCATATGGGTACGTAGGTTATTGTGCGCACCAGCCAGACAGACAGACGGACGGATGGACATCGCTAGATCGACTCCAAATCTGTTTTAGGACATTTGGAGTCGATCTAGCGATATCCATCCGTCCGTCTGTCTGTCTGGCTGGTGCGCACGATATCTCTCGAAGGGAGTATCCGATTCTTGGCACATCGTAATATTTTTATCAAACATATATCGAGTCCGGTCCCCCACAAAAGTTCAAACTTTTCATAGAAAATAATTTATTTAAAAAATATTTATTTATTTAGTAGAACAAAAAAAGATCGCCCAATTTTGAACAAAGTTCCCAATATATCCCAATATTTTCATCATTGTTAGGGTCAAAACTTTGAATACTTATAACTCATATAACAGTAAAATGAGAGTCATTTGTCTTGAAATTTCGCACATCGCAAACTTTTTACCAACACAAGATCTGGTATAAAGATGAAATAAATCGGACCACTCCACAATTGGTAGAAATTTTAAATTATTGTAAAGGGTTCCCCATATTCGACGGACCCATGGACCCATTCCAATCGATGAGGCTTGTCCGCAGGCAACATTCTTTGCGTCAATTGAATTTTGTACGGGAACAAACGCAAATCAATGCGAATAATCCGATGTAAAGTGGACCGAGCTATGCCCAACTGCTGAGAACGGCGTTATTGGGATGTTCTTGGGGACCTCTCAACACTGGCTCGTACGGCAGCGATATTCTCGGCCGATCGCCTTGGTCGACTTTTATATGGCCTCTTTGGATTAGAAAGAGCCTTACTAGTCGAAAATTGTTCGTATAAACGCTTAATGGAGTTCTTAGAAGGCGCACTTATCACATTTTTTAAAAGCACGTTGAGTTTTCACAATTGACTTCTTCTGTTGGATGTAAATTTCAACTGTTTCAGAGCGCTCGCGTGGCGTGTATTGGTTCATGGTAAAAATCTGCTTGGACTGACGCTTCAAACGCGGTATGTCATTAAGCGATGTGACATCTCTGTCAAAAGTTATGGCGTTGCCAGATGGGTCCGTCGAATATGGGCAACCCTGTACCTGCCAGAAAATGCGAAATAAGCAGCCGATTCTCGTCAAATTTTACACATCCCAATATTTTTATTAATTTTTTACTCCTTTATAATGTCCTATTTAAGGGTTTTTTCCACTATAATGAGCCCTAAACTGAGCCCTACATTGTGGGGTATTAGAGCATAAATGTCTGACTTAAAGTGGTACAACACAGACCCACATGTGGCCTTGAGAATATAACTGTATTTTAAATAAAAGCACACAATGAACTCCTTTTTCGAGCGCTGACTTTGAGATGAAGAAACGCATATAAAGAAGCAAATATTTTAATTCTTCCATAACGACATGACTATCCTTTACAACAAGATTTTGAAATAACAATTTTACATGTGTCCCCTTTCATTGACCTAATGCTGTAACTCCCCACCTCCAATGTATGTATTTACATGGAACATTATTTTACCACTCGTTGCTGCTGTTGAGGGCTTATAATGAAGTACTTGCCGAGTAATAAATATAGAAATAACAGAGAGTGAGAATCGAAAAGGATGAGTTTTTCGGTTGAAAAAAAAGAGGAATCCTCCTCCTACCTCCACCCATTGTATTTCATAACGACGACAAGAACAAATCACAACACATATACAAAGCTCCAGTAAAATATATGTATGCGTATTTGTCTCTGGTATAACACCGATATACATACGTACATACATACATATTGTACATTCTGTAACAACTGACCTCGTTTTCTAACCAAATGAATTTACATATTTGTTTCTATTCGTGTGTGTGTGTGCTCATGTGGTTGTTGTCAGGCCATGCTAACTAAGTAAAGTTAAATATGTTCATGTAATCGATGAGGACATCAATACATGTATAAGTAGCTGACAATTTAATTCGATTGCCACAAGAGAAAATCATTGTTGTCAAGGGGAGGGGGAGAGGTAGAGAGGATGATATGTTACCCTGAACAGGTTTTCTAATAATTCTTCATCAGAGATTAGTTTTCTTTTATGCGTATATATGGGTATGTGTATGTGTGTATATGTGTACAGATAAGAGCTTTAATCGATTCAGTAATTTATTGTTTATCATCTGACAATGTGCATTCGATTATAGCACCTGATATTTTCAGAATTGATATGCATTCTGATTAAAATTCCTGACAAGAAGCACAAAAATTGAATGCTGTAGAATTCTTAGTATGAAAGAAAACTAAAGGAATATAAATGAGAGGGAAATTAAATCTTTGAAAGGAAGAGAATGTATGCTGGTCCATCTGTGTTTCGTATGTCCATAAACTTTCGGAAGCAAAGGACAAGCAGAATTTTTTATTGTGCCTACAATTCGAAAATGGTTCGGGTTACATAGTTTATTACATGCGAAAGGCTTAAACCAATTTTAGTGCTCCCTCCGATGTGAACAAATTTTTTTTCATCATTCGTCATTATACGACTAAAATGGGTATATATCATTTGATACGGCCAAAACGTGCCTCATCGAAAGGTCGAAATTTTCAAAAAAAATATTTTACTGCACAAAAAGAGAAGGGATAATCTAATTTTGCTCCAACTTTGCTAATATTTGCATCAGTGCTAGGTCAGGTACGAAAATGAAACAATATCGGTGCACTCCGTCAAGTACCTACTCATAAAATGCGAAATGAACATTGGATTACATTCAGACTTGAAACAACTCAGTATTTCTATCAACACAAGATCTGGTTTAAGGCAAGTAGAGATCCGACCATTCCTTCTGATACCACCCCCACAAAGGGTCGAAGTTTTGAATAACCAAAATGATCACAAAATCCGAAATAAGAATCCGGTTATCTTCATATTTCACACATCAAATTATTTGGATTGGATATGTCGGTCCACTCTTTTTGGTACATCTCCCACAAAGGGTCAACATTTTCAATATCCATGAAGTTCATAAAACGCGAAATTAACATTCGATTCCATTCCGACTGGGCATGTCACAATATTTCTTTTAAAACAAGTTCCGTTATAAAGATGGCAGAGATGGCAGATCGGACCATTCCTTCTGGTACTTCCCCTACATATGCTTCAAGATTTTGAAAAACAAATTCCACAACATACAAACATTTTTGCTAACACAAGATCTGTTGTGAAGATGATATATGTCTGCGAACCCCTCTGGTACCTCACCCACAAAGGGTCAAAATTTTCAATACTTGTATCTGTCATAATAAGAACAGTTTGGGCCCAGTAATTAGTAATCAGTAGCTATTAGCAATGAGTATTCTAACCGTTATTCCAACATAGACATGTCATGTGCTAACCAAACTGCTACCAAGGGCCAATTAATAAATTCAAACCAGTAATGAATGTATAAAAGTGCTATGCTTAATATATAGTATCTCGACAAAATTTGGAAATGGTATATATAGGCAATATTTGATATCTTCTGCGGAATATCGTTGTTTGATGGACGTAGTATCAAATCGAATGAAGTATATACATGTGAGTTATGGAGCTATATCCAAATTTGAAACCATTTCAAATGATGGAAGCTATTCCGAAATTTGACCGAATGTGTAGGGTTCGTTCTTAGGTCAATCAAATAAGTTTTGCAAAAATTCTTAATTCTAGTCCTATTATTTGCTTACAAAAATTCATGAAGAGAAGTGATTCTATGGAGATTATCAAAAGAAACTACGGGTATATCTCCCATTCTTCGTCAAGTTACAAACCAATGCACAAACACACTGTATCTTGCACCACATTGTACAAGATACAAGACAACACAATTACCTCCAGTTAGAATTTTTCAACCATCAGACAACATTGATTAATAGATACCGTTATATATGGACTATGCAGGTACCTATGTTGAAATGTAATATAAGAATAATATGGTCCTCTACCCCCAAAGTTGGTTATATACAAATGTTAGCTAAATCGAGTGAAAATATTGTCAAGACCCTCGAAATGGGTAAAATCAGTAGGTACTCCGAAACTTGGACCTACATTGAACATTTTCTGGGAACTGATGATGATTGGTGGCTCTTTGCGAAATCCTGCCTTACCTCCTGGTAAATATTACATCGCTCTCCACGAAAAAAAAAAAAAAAAACAACAATATAGGGATTAAGTCTGACCATTTTGCAAACAACAAAATACTATGGTATCCCGAACAAACAAGCCAACAATGTTACATTTTCTGCGAAGAGATTTTGTACCTCCTTGATGCCACATAAGGACTAAAACAATTGAAGATGTGGTCTAGACTCCGGTAATAGCTGGCTTAAATGTAAAAAAAAATATTTGAAATCGGGCTACACCTGGTGGTCTGTACCAAAACGTGTACCGGCATGATCCATATTTTTTAAAAATGATTGCACATGTAACCTTAAAGCCTGCATCAAATCTTGGAATTTAAGATTATAAATTTGGAATTGTGAATTATCAAATCGTACGCATTTTTTGGTCGTGGTGAAGGGTCTTGTCTAAAGTTATGTTAATCTGGTTCACTAGTTAACAAACGTATGCAAAAATGTTATGGGGCGATCCCGATAACAAGTAAAAAAACATTAAGTTCGGCCGGGCCAAAATTTTAATGCCCTCCAACTTAGGGTAAAAGAAACATTAAAGCCCATTATGACCCACATATACCAATTTTTAGACATATTCATGGGAAAATGTGCCAAAAATGATCAAAACGTGGACCTATACATACACTGCTTCAAAAAGAGCTAGAACCCATCCAACAAATATCAATATCTAGACAAATCCGCGAATAAATGTGGCAAAAACAATTAAAATGCCGAATATCGGGAGGTACCGTTATATGGAGGCTATAGCAAAATGTGGACCTATGATTACAATGATTCCACAAGAACTGGGACCCATTAAGACCTACAAATACCAATTCTCAGAGAAATTCGTGAAAAAATGTGTCAAAAATCATCAAAATACCGAATATCGGGAGGTACCGTTATATGGGGACAATACCAAAACGTGAACCGATATATCTCATTTTCAATACCAACCATCCTAGACACAATACAAATTGCTCTGCGCTCTACGTCAAATAATGTGGGCTGTATCGTGATTTCAACAGACAGACGGACATTATGAATATATATACTTTATGGGGTCTACAACGAATATTTAAGGATGTTACAAAAGGAATGACAAAGGTGGAGGGTATAAAAATGCTTGAAATCGGGCTATACTCTTATATGTAGCCTATACTGAAACGTGGACCGGCATGACCCATGTTTTGTAAAAATGAATCTACATGTAACCTAAAGGCCTGTATTAAATTTTGGAATTGTTGATTATAAATTTGGAATTGTGAATTATCTTGTCTAGAGTTATGTTAATCTGATTCACTAGTGATTTCATAAACTTTATATCACTCATACTAACAACCGGAGTATACGGTACTAGATAATGAACTGGCTTGTTCGATTGAGCTAGATTGGTTCTCCTCTAGCCTCGTCAAATCGGGATAAGTTAGAGATGTGAAAGAAAAAGCCGATCTTAAATATGAAATTTTTCGTTGAACACCAAATTAACATCTCCTATTAAAAACACTTCACTTTGTAAGCCTTTATTCCGAGGACATACATTTTTATTGGAAAATGCCAGTGCAAAAAAAAAAAAAAAAAAAAATAATAATAATACGAAATAATATTTTATAAAGAACTTTTCTCGGTTTAACGAAAAATAAAGATTTTCTAAAACTCAAAATTTGCATGGCATATTGTATGTATTTCAGATTTATTTTAAATATTCCTATTAAATTCCATGAGAATTTATTTACATTTAACTGTCAAATCGCTTTAATACAATTTGAACTAAAACAAAAATGAAATTATCCACAACTGATGCCATTTAAACAGCACTTTTAATAAATTGAATATAAAAAAAAAAAAAAAACAACAAAAAAGTCATTCCATGCAATTGTTTTTTTTTTTTGCTTTTCTTCCTTTGTTTTTATTTCCACTGCATTCGATAACAGAAAATAAAAATCGAATTTAAATTTTAATAATAAAATTTCATTCGACTTTTTCACTTTTTTTATTTTTTTTTTTTGTACAAGTGTGGCCGAAAAAAATAGATTGATATCCTCCGGAGTCCGTGTAACATCACCACCAGGGACAAAATGGAGAAAATGAACGCGAAAAAATGAATGAATGAATGAACGAATGAGCGAACCAACCAACGAACGAACGAAATACATGAAAATGTATTTGACTCTATTATGTAAATTTTTGTAAATTAACTGTCAATCAAAACAAATACACACGTACGTGTATGGTTATTATGGTACAGGAAGGGAATGGAGAGATGGGAGCAAAAGTAGGGGAGTGATGCGAAAAATACAAATAATATACATCGACACTTTGGGGGTACATTGCACCCGAAACACATATTCCTATGGCTGTCGATAACACCATTTCAGGGTTATTGTATGAAATCGGTGTAAGGTGTAGGTACAGGGATACCGAGTTAAGAAAAAAATTTTCAAAATTGTGGCTTACGTAATTAAGGTCTATGTGCCCTTAAAAGAGGATCGCTGTGTATGTATATCCAAGGCGGTATGAAAAATAATAATTGGGGATATAAGGAACTCAAGTCATTCGGCTATAATGAAATCCAAAGATTTACTAGTATGAGGAGACAAATATCTAGCGGGTCGTTTTCGACTTATTTTATTTGCTCCTATATAGAACATATGACTTTGAGAAGGCTTCATATATATTTTTCATATGAGAGCTATAGTCAGTCAGACTGACTGCCTGAGAATCAACGCCTAGACGGCTAAAGTAATCTTGAAGAATCTTGAAAATTTTCACGTTGGTCAGGTATGCGTAAGGCAATTCGTACTAAAAGGGTACGAAATCTACTAAAATGTACTAAAGCTTCAATACTTTGTATGGAAAAGCGAAATACGCAAGAATTGTGAAATTTTGAATAAGAGTCACTGATGGAGTACAGGATAGATGTACCCAAGGATTTTTGGAAATTCGAACTTCAAGGTTACGAAAAGTTAAAAAATAGTACTAAACTTCTAAAATGCTAACATTTTGTATTATGTGAACGGATAGAGCTAAAAACTTGAATCTTAGTAGGAGAATGGAGATTTGAAAGTAAGTTTGATATATGAAGGTGGTATTGGAAATGTGTACCAAGTGTACGAATTGTAGCAAATAGCACTAAATTTGGAAAAGTTTAGTTAAGGGTGAACGGATGAAGCTTGAATTTCGAAATTTTGTATTGGCGTCCCTATTGGTGGTAGGTTTGTGATAAAACGTGGTTTCGGAAATGTGAACTACAAGTGCACGATAAGTACTAAATAGTACTACATTTGGTACAATTTTGTATAGGGTGAAAAGAAAGTGCTCGAAATCGAAAATTTGGTATAAGCGTCGATGTTCATGTGTAGCTGCTGACATTTGATAGCTAGATTACTGATGGTAAATGTTTTTGAAATTTGGCGATGGTATGGAAATACGTCCTGTATTTATACGAAAAGTACTTAATTGTATTAAATTTGGTATTGAGTAAAGGGATAGGGCTGGAATCCTCAATTTTTATATTTTGGTTCAATCGGTATCTGAAATTGAGATAAGAGGTGGTTTTCGAAATGTGTAGCATTGTTATACGAAAAGTACAAAATAGTACTAAATTTGATATTGGGTGAAGCAATGGGGCTGAAATCCTTAAATTTGATATTGAGTTGTCTTGAGGAGTAGAGTATCAGGAATTGAGATATGGAGGTGTTTCTGAAAATGTATACAATAATTGTTTGAAAAGTACGAAGTATTACTAAATTTGGTACTGGGGAAGGAATAAAGATGGAAACCCGAAATTGGTATCTGAAATTGAGTTATGGAGGTGGTTTTATACGAAATATACTAAATAGTACTAAATTTGGTACTGGAAATCCTGAAATTTGATATAGATGTCAATGTTGGTGTCTGTGGTTAAAATATGTGTGTGGTTCTGGAAATATGTACTTTATGCGCATGAAAAGTACTAAACAGTACTATATTTGGTACAAATTGGTATTAGGGGAACAGATAGTGCTGGAAATCTGAAATTTGGTTTAGAGTCGCTGTTCACGTACAGCTTGCACATATGGGGGAGGTTTCGGAAATGTTTACCATAATCGTACGAAAATACTAAATGGTACTAAATTTAGCCAAGTTTGAAGGAATCTAAATAAAATTCAGAAATTTGATATTTAGATAACTGTTGGTATCTGAGATTGAGATTTAACGGTGATTACGAAATGTGTCCTATATTTGTACTAAATGTTACGAAATTTGGTATTGGGTGAAGGAATTTAAAAATTCTCAAATCAAATTTTATATTTTGGTTTCAATTGGTATCTGAAATTGAGATATGAAGTGGTTTTGCAAATTTGGTATTAAAGGTCTCCGTTGTTATCTGGGATTGAGGTATGAGGTGGTTTTCGAAATGTGTACCATATTTGTACGAAAAGTACTAAATGTTACGGAATTTGGTATTGGGTGAAGGAATAGGGCTCAAAGCCTCAAAATTGATATTTTGGTTTCTGTTGATATCTGGATTTGAGATATGGAGATTGGTTTGGAAATGTGTACTATATTTTTAAGAAAAGTACTAAATAGTACTAAGCTTAGTATTGGGTAAAGGAATAGAGCAGAAATCCGTCCGTGGATAAAATATGGCGGTAGTTTTGGAAATATGTACAGATGAAGCTGATATTTCCAAGTTTTAGTGTTGGGATCCCTGTTGGTCGTAGGTTCGATATTTAAAGTTGGTTTTGGAAATGTGTACTAGAAGTGAACGAAAAGTACTATATTTGGTACACTTGGGTATTGGGTGAATAGATGTTTCTTGAAATCTGAAATTTGGTATTTGTTAATTTGAAGCCGGTATTGTTCGAAACGTACTAAGTGGTACTAGATTGGGTATTGGGTGAAGGAATAGAGCTTAATTCCCGAAATTTCATATTGAGGTATCTGCTGGTATCTGGGTCTGAGATTTGGAGAAGGCTTTGGAAGTGCGTACTATAGTTGTTCGAAAAATAGTAAGTGGTACTAAATTTGGTGAAGGGATAGAGCTGAAAACGTGGAATTTTATATTGCCATATCTGTAGCAATCTAAAATTACACGAAAGTACTAAATTTGAGTTGGAATCCTGAAATTTGATATTTTTGTCTCTGTTGGTATCTTGTGACGAGATCTTGTGGTGGTTTGGAAATGCGCACCAAAATTGTTCGAAAAGTTGTAAATGGTTCTAATTTTGGATCACTGTTGCTGTCTAGGGAGGAAAAGCTGTAGATCTTTTTGGATATGCGTACTAAATTTGTATTGAGTTAAGGAACAGATCTAAGATTCTGAAATTTTATATTGAGGTCACTGTTGGTTTCTAGGGTTAACATATGGAGACGTTGAAATAGTTTCGGACAGAAAAATTGGACGTGGGTCCATTGTGCAATGATGTTACTAATATCCTCCATGGTAAACTTCAAATCGAAGGATTTCGAAGACTTTTTGGTATTAAAGGTAAATTTTTTTATTATTATTTCCGAAGAAGAAATACTTGAATAAATTATAAAACCATGGAAATCTGAAAATGTAGCACGATTTCTAAACTTTTGATTAAAATTTTTAACAAACTGAACATATTGGGCATTTTGAGTACTAAAAAGGCCTAAGACGAACGGTTGGAACAAATCGAAAATTTTAAGGTGGACTGAAGAAGAAGCGGCACTTACAAGTATCTGTATAGTTTATGTCCAACTTAGGCAACCGATACTGGATTCTATGATCCAAAATTCAATAAAATTGAACAAGTGTGGCATAGTTGATGGCGCATTATTTATATAAAATTAGAGGGATATGTACATACAATTTTGGAAGCAATTTTGTAATTAAAACAAAAATTCATTCACTAAATCTATAAATTTTACAAACAGCTCAGCTCAAACTATCTATCTTCTTGTAAGAACAACGTTCCATGCATGCATCTATAGCTTATAAATGTCCATGGAAATGGTTTAAATTCAAAATGTTCATTATACATGTACTCAGGAGAGAATTGACATTTAAAATGTGTATTTAAAAAAGAATTGACAAATGGGTACCACTTTAAGCCAATAAATGGCTGATGTGTCTGACTGCTGTCCTTTTACAGCAAAAAAGACACACAAACCCATATACACTCTTCATAATATGGCCTTTTAAGGACATTTAATACATTGGGCAAAAACGGTTGTAAATATTGTTCCAACAGCAGGCTGTGTGCTGTAGACGGTGACAACCCAAAAAAAATCGTGAAAATATTAAAATTCCACAAAACAACAAAAATGTGTGGCTGGCGCAAAAACCAATCAAAATGCATGTTCTGCCAAAGACAGGCACACGCACTTAAGCCACGAAAATATGCATATTTTCTTAAGAGCAGACAATATGTTATGGGGAATATATCTGAGAGAATTATTTCGGTAAGAACGTATATCTCTGAGGTATCTGTATAATGTGTGTAGACACATACAATCCTGTCAGTTGCAAGAAAAACAAGAACATGTTTTGTAAATAATTTGATGCTTTTTTTTTTGTCTGCCGGATAATAACTAAGTCTGATGATTTGTACGTGAGAATATTAAGGAGATATGTATGTATTTATACACAGATATACACATGCAATTTTAGAAAAGTCAATTTCAAATGTGATTATTTAGATTTTATTTTTTTAATAATGGCATTGCCTTTTTGAAAAGTCAATGTAACTCATGCAAATATTGCAGAGAGAAAAAAACTGGGCTGGAAATGATTTTAAAAAGATAGAACATGAATATCAAATTCAGAGTTCATATGAGTTCAAAGATTTGAAAAATATAAGAAATCAATGTTTTTTTAATTTTAAAATAATTCCTGGAAAACTAATAACTTTATTTTTTTGATATTGGAAGGAGTTTTTCAAATATTTTCTTGAAAAATTGAGAAAGGGCTTATTTAAAAAATTTTAAAGGCCCATGAAATGAGTCCGTTAAGAATTATTCTTAAAATTATTTCTCGGGAACAGGTCCTTCATTAAACTCATAATTAAAACCTAAACCAGCAACGAGGGTATTTAGTTCGGCGGGGTTGAATTTTTGAAATAATTTAAATCATAGACCTAAATTGACTAAAAATACCAAGTTGAAGTTCTTTTAGTACTGGATATCTTAAAAAACATCACTGTCTGAGATCCAGAGTTTCCAGATTCGCAAGCAGGACCTGTAATCAGTATTTTTCACCAATTTTTTAACCTAATTAATCTTTTATATAAAAATCTACGCCCACTTCAACATTTTGATAATTAGCGGGAATCGCTATATGGAGCTTTTGACATAGCATACGATTAGGTCGAACTTGAGAATAAATTGCATATTTTTGCCCACCGAGAGCTTAAAATAATCAATCTCAGCCTAATAGTTTGGAAATTGTGGCAGAAGCTTTAGAAATTGAAACAACCAGAATTTGAATTTTCCTTTTTCAAAGGCCAAAATTAAGACAGACATCTTCAGAAAATCAAATAAAAAGTGATAGCTTTTACACGAAAATTAACACAGCCCTTAAAAATTTACTAGGGTCCTTAGATATATTCTCAATTTTTTTTAAGTTAAAAATTATCGATCTGTTTTGCCGATAAATGTATTCCATTAGTCAATGGGTGCATATTCAAATATATTTCGACTTGTTTACTAAATCTGTTGACCCTGTACATTTGTCCTAAGTCTGATATTATTATATCCTTCACTTTATATGATACATTCGATCATTTTTGAAAATTATTGAAATGTGAGGGATGTACGAGAAAATCTAATATATATTTCTAATATTATGCGAATAAATCTTAATCAAAAATGTAACCATTTTTGGGGGTGGTATGAAAAGGAGTGGGCTGGAAAAATGTCAAATGTTATCAATTTAAAAAAGAATCAATGACTTCTTTCGCAAATTATAAGAGATCTAAGTATTGAAGATTTGACCTTTATGTGGCGGACGTACCAGAAGGGGTGGGTCAATATCTATCATGCTCACATGAGATCTTCTGTTGGATGAAATATTGGAATGTGTGAAATTTGGAAGGAATCTAACAGTAATTTAGAATTTCATGAGCGTTTTGTTATTTAAAATGTGAACCCTTTCTAGAAGAGGTACCAGAAGGAGTGGATATATCCCACCATCACATCCGATTATGTGTTAACAAAAATATTTGGATTTGCCAACTTTGAAAATAATCGGATGCTTATTTCATTTTCTGTGAGAGATAAAATTATTCAAAATTTTGGACCCGTTGTAGGGGAGGTACCAAAAGAAGTGGTCTAGTATATTATAGCTTCACATCTCATCTTGTTTTGATAGGAAAATTGAGAAGTGTCGAGTTTGAAAGGAATCGAATGTTCATTTCTCGTTTTACTAGCAGTATGGTTATTAACAATTTTGAACCTTTCTGGGGAGGTACTAGAAGTAGGGGTCCGAACCGTCATATCCTTATTCCACACCTAGAGTTGTTAGAAATATTGGGATGTACGAAATGTGAAGACAATCTGGACCGCTTTTTATAAGAGTTATGATTATTTCAATTTTTTATCTTTTCTGGTGGAGGTACTTGATGGAGTGGACCAATAATGTCCATTTATGAACCTAACTTAGCGCTGATAGAAATATTAAAATGTACAAAATTTGAACGAAATTGAATAATCCTTTCTTGTTCTATGAGGTAAATTATTTTTTATGGAAATGTTGACCCTTTGTGGGGTAGGTGCCAAAAGGATTAGACCGATGTTACCCATCTTTGAACTCGATCCAAGTATGACAATTATAATACAATGTACTAAGTTTGGATCAAATCGGATAATCCCTTCGATATTTATCGTGGAAGAAAGACAGACAGACGGACAGACATCCCTAGAGCGACTCCAAATGTCTAAAGAAACCTAGGATCTAAAACCGTTATTTCTATGGTGCACGTTTTTATCGTATTCAATGATTTATACCCTCTCTAGCCATATGGCGGAGGATATAAAAATCTCCAATGATTGCTTATAAAATATTGTTAAAAAATGCACGAATGCATCCTTAAAAAGCTTAAATGTTAAATCCTTACTTAAACAATTATATCAATTTTTAAAAATATTTTAAAAAACATATACATTCTCTAAAAATCCCCAACGAGTCCTTAGACATATTTGCAACAAATCACAATCGTTAAAATTCTAGGATGCAATCCTCAGAAATCTAAATGTTCCTAAAATCTTTAGTTGAGTCCTTGAAAATATTTTTAGAAAATAAGAAGTATATTTTAAATTGAATCCTTTTAAAATATATAAATAAATAATTATAGTCCTAAAAATCATGCTACAGTTCAAGTCCTTATATTTTAGTTTGTCCTTGAGTCCTTGAGACCATAACTTGGTCCTTATAATTTTTTTCATTCTCAGATTTACGTCTTGGATATTCAAAAAACCCACGATTGTTTCCTCAAATTTTGTTTAAACAAGTAAAAAAGCAGAAGGTTCGGCCGGATCGAATATTGAATACTCTGCATCATTTGGAAGGAAATTGGAAATTTTCAAAAAAAAAAAAAAAGAAATCTGTTACGATTTTCGTAAAATCAAATATAGGGAATGTGGTCCATACGACTACGTGGACCTGCATAGACAATTTTCTGTCACAGGCTGTAGTACCCATTACGAATTGCAAATACGAAATTTTGAACAATTCCGGTGAATAATGTCGCTAAAATATTCAAAATATCGAATGCAAGAAGGTACCGTTATATGGGAGCTATACGAAGCCTTGGACCTGCATAGGCAATTTATTGTCACAGGCTGTAGTACCCAGGAACTTTAACTTTAGCAACTTTAAATACGAAATTTAAAACAATTCCGGTTAATAATGTCGTTCAAATCGTCAAAATAACGAATATATGGAGGTTTAGTTATATGAGGGCCATACCTAAACGTGGTCTTTTGTAGCCCATTTTCAATATCAAAAGTCCTGCAGACCAAACACACATTTGCGTACAATTATCAACCTATTTCAATTCGTTCGGAAGCTAGAGTGATTTCTACAGATTTTCGAGGTGTTACAAACGGAATGACAAACTTAATATCCCCTCCATACTATGGTGGAGGTTTTAAAAATCTCATAGTGAGTCCTTCAAAAATATTCTTAAGAATTGTACAACTAACGCCTTACACTTATTATTTTCAAAATCCATGATGGAGTCCTTGCAGTTTTCCTAAAAAGACATGACGGAACTCTTAGATATATTTTTAAAAATAACTATACATTTCCTAGAGATGTGGTTTTATCCACTACGAATTAGTCTGCAAAAAGTTCTTGGTATCATAAAAATAATATTTAAGAAAATAATATTCTAATAGCTCTTTATTTGCTGAGTTCGCTTCGTAATGAATTCGTTGAAAAATGCATTAGAAAATTAAACATATATAAATTGTCCACGAGGGAGCTCTTAAAAACGCTACTAGTCCTTTAAAAATCGAAGAAAAAATATTTTTGAAATGTTCATGGTAAAGTCCTCGCGAATGTTGTTCTTGGTTTCTAAAAAACTCCACAAAGGAATTTTTATAAAAAATTCAATATTTTATATTTGGAATTCAAATATAGCAACTTGGAACTTACCTCTTCTGGCAGCCATCTTTTGACACGTTCTTTTGTTTGAAAACCATCACCAACGCCACCATTGTTGTCCCCCCTCAACTCCTCTCGCACACTTTTGTTGCTGTGCGACTTTCTTCGCTTCAGGTCATCCATTAGCATGCTGCGTTTGAGCCTCTCGCTGGCACAGTGTTCGGCCTTAGAGGATTTCGATGGTTGATCTACATCGCTTAACTTATAGATAATCGTGTGTACCCCCGCATCCTGGAGATCCGGTGAGTAGCGGTGTGATGGTTCTATGTAATATTGTTCAGTGGGTGTTTCAATGGTGCCATCAATTAGATTATCATTGGTGAGTATGGCATGTATGTGGGAGTTTTCATCATCTGTAAAGGGAAGAAGAGAAGAAATAAGTTTTACTTCATTTTTTTCTAAGAGAGAGAGAGAGATAGAGAGAGAGAAGAATTGTTGTTCATAGATTAATTGTACAAATTAAACTTTCTTGTTCCCTATTTTGCACTTTTCAAACAAAAGATATTTCATAATTGAATTTGTAAACATTCCTAAAACTTATGACAGCTGTCAACAACAGATTAGTTACTTGGAATTACGAACAAGACTTACCAAAGAACAAAATCACTTTTAACTACGAAACAAAAAAAACGAGAAAAAAAGGACGCCAAGTGAAACTCCCTTAACCTGATCCAACCCTAAAGCCATCCATGGCTTAGCGCGCTCAAAACTACTAAAACTACCTTCTCTTCATAAATAAGGAAATTCCTGGCAAGCTTAAAAAATATTGACAAAAATGTTCATGTTTATCTTGGCAAGAAGCAAAAGAAGAAGGAGAAGAAGCAGAAGCAGAAAAAAAATGCAAGCAAAGAAACTTCCTTCAACTTGAAACTAAAACCAAATAAGAAAGCTAGAGGAATTGCAGCAAAAACCACCCATTCGAGCTGTGGGGGTGGTGGAGGCGGTGGTCTTGTTGGTCTCTGTGTAAAGTGTGCGGTTAAACCAAAATAAATTGTCAATGACATAAAAACTGAAACCCCCAACCCCCAATTGCAGGCGAACAGCAACATACCAGCCATAAAATTCCATAAAATAATTCTTGGCAAAATCTTTTTAAAAGTAAAACAAGAAGAGACAAAAAAATCGAAAGCAAAAAAAAAAAAAACAACACACGGAAGAAAATAACCACACATCGTCGTTATTACTTCAAAGGATTTCCAAAGGCAAAAGAATTGGAGAAAAGGACAAGGGACGGGGTGGGGCAGCAAACTATCAGACTGCGCTCAAACAAAGCCAACATACCACAGCTCCATTGAAGCATAAGGCGAAGGAGTAGGGAATATTAAAACCAAAGTTTATGCATTAAATCAATTTGCCAACCAACAACAATAAACAGCAGAAAAAAAGGAGAAGAAGGACCAGACCACTAGAGCGTTGAAAAAAAAAAAAAACACAATATCATTGTTTTTTCTTGTGATTTTATTCTCATTTGTTCTTTGTTTATTGCATCGTCTTGTAATCGTGTTGGTATGCGAAAGGAAAACAATTGTGTTTTGGAATTTTTTTTCTGCTGTCGTAGTTTTCTCTCGTCTCTTTAGGTTAAAGGGTAGTGGGTCTCGATGGGCTACAGTGAGTGCAGCGTGATTGAAAAACGAATTTCGGACTGTATAATGTTATTATGAGGTCATTTGAGAAAAATTATAGCTCAAAAAAATTTTATTAGTATCTGAACATAAAAATTGTATCGTTAAAAAATTGATTCAAAAATTGATTAGCCAGATATTTACATTCCTCAGGAAAAATATAACAAATTATGGCTTAGGTTTCCTTATCCGTGAGTAGTTTCCAGGAGTACTAAAACGTTGTAGTATTTAAGGTTCGATGGCACGCGGCTTTAGAAAATGCGTTGCATACATAATCAGGATGAGCATAAAAAAATGTTGGTCCCGTAGCCGTCAGGCACAATCAAGGAGAACCCTAATTAACACATGTTAAATATTTTGTAGAGAAATTTACTATCCACAAAACACCTTGTATAGTTAACAGCCAATTTAGCTGAAAATATTGACAATCTCAAAAGACGAAACACATTTTTAGTTAAATATGTCTACCAATTTTTCAAAAAGTTATTTAAATTTTTTTTAATAAAAATTCTTGACTTTTTCGTACAAGAAGTTCTTTAATATAATCATACCTGCAAATTTTTCATAACATTTCACAGCACAATAGCCACTCTGGGTTTTGGATTCTAAGTGGACTTAAGGGAACTTGTTTGTAGATCAAAACCCCGAAGGAGTTTACTCCAAAACGTCGGTAAGGCCTCTGTAGAGTTTTGACTGTATACAAAGGGACTCCTTAAGATTGAGATATATTTTGCAATATTTAAGATAAAGATTTGAAATTTAATAGAAATACATCCAGAATTATTGATACAATCAGTTAGTCCTATAGATCCATTTTTAAAGAACCAATTAAGGATAAATGCGATTTCATGTAAGTTTTAAGTTTCAGATATGTTTTACATTTAATCTCGCCAAATGTTGGTATTATAAGCTCTTATGGACCGAAGTATTCCACTTCATTTAATATTGAAAAAAAAATATTGCCATGAGCATCTAACATTTATTTACATAATTCCATGATACCAGAAGGAGTGAGCAGATGAATTATTTATTCACGTCAGATTTCAGGTTACCAAATTATAAAAGAATCGCTGTTTCGCAAATTATAAGAGATATAACTGTTGAAAATTGCGACCCTATGTGGGAGACGTACGAGAAGGATTGGTCTGATATATTTCATCTTCACACCAGATCTTGTGTTAATAGAAATATTGGAATATGTGAAATTTGAAGAGAATCGGAGAATGCTGGTTATTCAAAATTTTGACCTTTTATGGAGGAGGTCCCAGCAGGAGTGGACCGAAATATTCAATCTTTACACACGGTTTTGTGTTAGTAGAAATATTGGGATGTGCTAAGTTTAAAAATAATAATAATAATAATAATAATAATAAAAATAATAATAATAATAATAATAATAATAATAATAATAATAATAATAATAATAATAATAATAATAATAATAATAATAATAATACTAATAATAATAATAATAATAATAATAATAATAATAATAATAATAATAATAATAATAATAATAATAATAATAATAATAATAATAATAATTATAAAATAAATCGGATGCTTTACAGTTATTCAAAATTATAACCGCTTCATGGGGGAGGTACCAGAAGGAGTGGACCGATTCTTATTTCCAATTTTATAATTCTTTTGGTTATTTTAAACTTTGACTCTTTGTGGAGGAGGTACCAGAAGTAGTAGACCGATACATTCCGTCTTTACAATATTGTGATGTGTGTAATTTAATGAGAATGGGACATCACATCACATTTTATAAGAGTTATAATTATTTAAAATTTTGACCCTTTGTGGGGCGGTACTTGATGAAGTGTACCGATATTGTCCATTTTCGAATCTGCCCTTGCACTTTACAAAGTTGGAGAAAAATCGGATAGCAGTATTTTTTTTTTTTTTTTTTTTTTTTTTTTGAAAGTGTCGACCTTTTGTGGAAAAGCTACCAGAAGAAGTGGACCGATATTGAACAACTCCGAACTCGATCTAAGTTTGATAATAATGTTACGATGTACCAAGTTCGGACCATATTGGATACTCCCTTCGAGATGGACGGACATCGCTACTTCGAATCCAAATGTCGAAATGTCAAATGGATTTGGTCCAAAGAGGCCTAGGGTCTAAAACTATTATTTCGATGAGGCATATTTTGGCCGTATCATATGATATATACCCTCTCCAGCCATCTAGCTGAGGGTATAAAAACATACGATTCACAGGGTGAGATGAAAAAACTGCAACCAACTTCAGACTGCTGTCATTTCTAAGCCACTCGTCCGACAGCTGTTAAAATGATTCCAGTGACAGCTCATTATATTGTGTACAAGCAAAAAAGCATTTTGTTGAGAATTTTCCAGGAAAAAAGTTATTCGTGATGGAATTCAAGCGTGATAGTGTGATTTCTTTATATTTGGCTGGTGGTTATGTGGTTATCGTTAGAGCACTTCAGCATTTAAATGGGAATCAATATTTTGTGTCTCGTACCATCGCCCGTAATCGTGATACTGGTAGCGTAGCGACGTCAAGAAAGTGGACGGAAGAAAACAGCAACATCAGCAGAAATTGTACGAAAAGTAAAGGAGCGACTTGATCGAAATCCGTGTCGCAGTGGCCGAAAAATGGCTCGTGCGCTGAACATATCGCAATATTCCTTTCGGCAAATATTGAAAAAGGAGCCACCGCAACAGAAAGAAAATAGACTCAAAAGAGCTGAAGAGTTGACCAAAAGTGTGAACTGCCCAATTTTGTTTTCTCCGATGAGAAAACATTCGTTGTCCGGCAGTTTAAAAACAAACAAAATCATCGTGGTTACTTGCCAAAGAGGTCAGCTGAAAATGTGCACCTCCGAATAGCCACCAGAACTCAAGCGCCGGCCACGGTGATGCTGTGTGCCGCCATAACAGCCGATGGTCACTCTCCGCTCGTATTGATCGATCGTGCCATCAGAATAAATGCCACAAAAATCTCCGGATACCAATCCGTTGGACTATTGTGTCTGGAGTATTTTGGAAAGCAAGGTTGGCACTAATACATACCAAAGTGTCAATCATCTCAAGTAAGCGCTTCGCCGTTAATGGGCCAAAAACCGCAGAGCAATTTTTAGGTAGCGTGTGACGGTTTCATTGGCTGTTTGAAGGCCATAATTCGTGCCAAAGGTGACCAATTCGAACAAATCTAAACTCATTATAAAATTTGATGCTGATTCCGAAATGTTTTGCTTTCATTCAATAAAATAAAAAAAAAAAATAAATTAAAAATTGTCTTGTGTGACTTATGACAAATTGAAAATCATTAAAAAAAACTACATTTCATTAATTTTATAAAAAGTATTCGAAATGTTGTTAAATGTCAACATTTTGTATATAGAGTATATGATATGACACAGAGCCAAGTCATTAACTGCATTTTCTAAATTTAAACATTGAACTCTTCGTAGATAGAAAACCTGTTTTCAAGTTTTGACGAAAATATATTAGATGTAGCATCATATATAAATAAGGACCAATTAAACATAGGTTTGGCCGCTTAAACCTTCCCCTGATATTAAAAAGAGTGATTCCGTTGAAGGTTAATAGTACATCTAGTCAACAGTAAAACACCTGCTATGCTACTCACAACATCATTCACACCACTGTCTTCCAGATAATAATTCAAATTATATTTTTTTAATATCCGACATCTCCTTAATCGTTTAAAACATTTTTTTTCTTTTAATTGTTGAGACTACTTCAGTTCTGAGCGTTATTTTTCAAGACCATGGCTTTCGTTAAGGATCGTTTTCCACCAATGCAATATTATTGCAAATAAATCATTATGAATTTTTTATTTTCTTGTTGCATGTTTTCTCATAAATTGTTGACAATGGTTCGGAGTTTTTATTTTTCCACTCTCATCAAAAACATAACCACACACACACATTTCTCTATGCGATTGTGAGGCTAAAACCTCCTTCTACAATTCTTAAGTGTCCTTAGCAGCACTTTTTTCTCATTTCCCACAACAGCGAATTGGAAAAAAAAAAAGACAAGAATAGTTTTTATTGTTGACTTTTTCTTCTTCTTCTTCTCGGTTTTTCATTCATCTTCGAACACAAGGACATTTGTGTTTTTTTTTTTTTAATATTTATTTCTATTATTTTTACTTTTGCCGTTTGGAAATCGATAAGGATTTATGTTCTTCAATGGCTAAAGCAACAATATTGTGAAGTATTCTTGGGAGAATATCAACTTTCGTGGTTGTTGTTGTTGCTGTTAGTTTTGTGTCCTCCTTTGGCTTTGGAGACCAGAATAACAAACCAAATCTAATGTCTAGTGAATTATAGTGTCTTGGTTTATAGTTTCAATACGTTTAGGGTCCTTTGGCAAATGCAGTCACTCAGTCAGCCAGCAGCGTTAAGGGACTAGGCAAATGCCCTGGGTGTGTGCGTGTGTGTGTGTCAAGAGCCTTTCCTTTCAAATATCATAATGTTAACATTGATAAAGTATCTCAAATCAAAAGCTTAACTTTGTTGCAACGGATATGAATTGAAACGGAAGGAAAGACCATATTTTACGCTTTTAATCTTCCTGTGTGTGTGAGTTTGAATATTTTTTTTTGCCCAGCCATTCACAATTTATTATTTCACATTTTCGTGCATATTTATTCAAAAGTGTGCAAACGATCCCCAAGTCTATCCAAAACACAAAAAAAGAAAAAAAAACTTTTTTGTTCCAAAAATGAATGGAGTGTAGGGGACCCACCAACCAGCTACAAGACCGAAAAGGTATTGCAGCTGTTACTTGATTTATTTGAAAAGTTTAATTGAGCCCCAATGCATAAATCCAACAACTCGAGTTCGTTCATCCAACGACAACAACAACAATCAACCTGTTTTTATTTGCAACATGAATCCAATGAGGGTATTGATAGTCAAGTTTGAAGTATGACCTGGTGCCTTAGCTGCTTGGCTCTGAATTGAAGGGGGGGAAATGTACGTTCAAATTGACATTTGGAGAAGTTCATAAATGCCAAAAAGAAAATTCGGTTGCCTGGATAGATGAAGTTTTTTGTGTTTTTTTTTGTCGAATCTGAAGTAAATTCATACATCAATCAGTTTTGTTGGGATGCGTCTGTATGTCGTTCAATATCCAGGTGAAAATTACTTTTGAAAGGAAATATATTATTTTAAAGGGTAAGTAGAGGGTGAGATGAAAAACTGCAACCAACTTCAGTCAATATATTATTTTAAGGGTAAGTACAGGGTGAAATGAAAAAACTGCAACCAACTTCAGACTGCTGTCATTTTTAAGCCACTTGTCCGACAGCAGTTAAAATTATTCCGGTGACAGCTCATTATATTGTTTATAAGCCTACAAAAGCATTTTGGTGAGAATTTTCCAGAAAAATGTTATTCATAATGGAATTGAAGCGTGATGGTGTGATTTCGTTATATTTGGCTGGAAAACCACAAGTGGCTATCGTTAGAGTGCTCCAGCATTTAAATGTGAATAAATCTTTTGTGTGTCGCACCATTGCTCGTTACCGTGATACTGGTAGCGTAGCTCGACGTCAAGGAAGTGGACGGAAGAAAGCAGCAATAGCAGCAGAAATGGTTGGAAAAATAAAGAAGCGACTTGATCGAAACCCGCGTCGCAGTGGCCGAAAAATGGCTCATGGGCTGAACATATCACAACATTCCATTCGGCAAATATTGAAAAATGAGCTTGGGGTGAAGCTATTGAAATTCCAAAAAAAACAAGAACTTATACTGCAACAGAAAGAAAATGGAGTCAAAAGAGCTAAAGAGTTGCTTCGCTTGGCCGAAAGTGGTGAACTGCCGGATTTGGTTTTCGCCGATGAGAAAACATTCGTTGTCTAGGAGTTTGTCAACAAACAAAATGACCAATGAGGTCAGCTGAAAATGTGCACCTTCGGTTGGCCAACAGAACTCAAGGGCCAGCCATGGTGATGGTGTGGGCCGCCATAACAGCCGATGGCAGCTCTCCGCTCGTATTAATCGACCGTGGCATCAGAATAAATGCCGAGTATTATCGCGAAAATATTCTGGAGGGTGTATTAAAGCCTTGGGCATGCAAACATTTTGGCGGCAGACCTTGGACATTCCAACAGGTCTCAGCGTCATTGCACTCAGCACGCTCCATCCAAGATGAGGTTCCTTGCTTCATTTCCAGGGCACAATGGTCACCAAAATCTCCGGATGTGGCAAGACTATTGTGTCTGGAGTATTTTGGAAAACAAGGTTGGCACTAAAAAATACCAAAGTGTGCCAAAATACCGCAGAGCAACATTCGGGCAGCGTGTGACGGTTTCTTTGGTCATTTGCATGCCATAATTCGTGCCAAAGGTGACCATTCCGAACAAACCTAAACTTATTCTAAAATTTAATGATATTTCCGATATTTTTTGCTTTCATTCAATAAAATTAAAAAAAATATGGCCTTTAACTTTGTTGCAGAATTTTTTCGGAGGGAATATGTTGATTGGAATGGGAGGACTTCTGCATTATACTAAGAAACCGAATTGGATGACAAGATTGAAGGACACATTTTATATCTGAAGAATTAAACGTGAAAGAAATAGGAAGCCAATTTGAAAATATCAGTCGGTTTGCTGAGAATCAGTATTATTCAAAATTTCGACAAAATTTGGGGAGGTACCAAAAATTTAGTACGAGTGAGGATGACTTGTGGCAGTGTCCATATTTCCTTTGCTTCCAATGACTCATTGGTATCTTACAACTATCTTGCAACAGATAAGGTTGGAAAAACGGGCACCTACGAGTTCTACAACCGCAGATTCTTTCTTTCCACGTCGTCCATGCATACCACAGCTATCTGCGATGAGATTGGAAGCAGGAACAAGGTTCTCAAGTCTCTAGCTTGCAGTACTCGATAAACTGATATGGAAACCTTGTTGACCTCTTACAACGCAATAGGTCAGTCTGTGGTGCACTATGCGGTTCGGTTGTGGTTTATGCTATGCAGTGGAAAAATATATATTTATGCCAGAGCGCCGACGTTAAAACCCCAACGGTATGCCTCCTCATGACACCTGTCAACCATATCGAAAGTCTCCCAGATATGTAGGGAAAAACTTCATGGTTATAGAGAGAGAGAGAGAGAGAGAGAGAGGGAGAAAGAGAGAGAGAAAATGTACAGTGAGTAAAGTACACGGAGACCATGTCTCATCACATTTGAGGAGCGAGGGCTGGCCCGACAACACGAGTAGTTTTGGGACAATAAAGATCCGGATGTTGCAGCCGCATCAATTCGTATTCAGTTCTGATAGAACCACATGTCGAACACCTTAAAGGTCTTCCACACACGTGGTAATAATGACAGAGAGGGGGAGAGAGAGGGAGAGAGAGGGAGAGAGAGAAAGATATAAGAGAGAGCCTCTAGATCAGCAGGACGGAAAGGATTCACTGAGAATATAGAATGAATACCGTTCTTGGAGATCATCTCCCTCCAATCGCAACAGAAGATCACAGTTAATATCCGGATGGTGGCACAGTTAATATCCGGATGGTGCAACCATCTCAACTCGTAGTGGCACAGTCGTACATGACACGCTGTGCCTTTTTCACTGCCCTAACAAACCTACTCAACTAACTTCAGTATCGTTGTGGACTCAACCTAGACAGGCTGCGTCCCTCGCTGCCGTGGACACATTCCCCATTACAATTATGACGGTTTTGTTTTCGGTCATAAGCCCCATAATGAAATTGGGGTTATAGCCAAAAAAAGTATAACCCTCTTCTCTTGAAAGTAGCGGATATAATCCCCATGATTATGGAAAATGTATCCAAAACGATTGAGGACATGCACATCCTTATCGGCGAGCTATTTTAAAATTGTATATTTTTGTGGGTGTTATTCGACCCGAATGTCCGGGTTTTATCCGGTTCTACAAAACTGATATGTACAAAATGGGTATCATTAGAAAGCCTCTTCACTTCTGCGATAAAGTTTTTTTAACTTTAAAATTTTTTTGTATCCTCTACTTTACATTTTCCCTACTAAAAAATGTCTGTAATCCATAATTTGGTTTCTCGTATTTTATACCTAGCTGTGACAAATCTGATTAAAAATCTCAAATAAAAAAAAACTTCTAAAAACCAAGACTTGGCATCTGTAGGAGTCTAAATAAATCTTTAAAAAATCCACGACTTTGGGCCTTGTGGGAGTCTAGAAAAAAAACCTAAAAAAATCTATGCTTTGGGCATTGTGCGAATCTAGGAAAATTTTTTAAAAAATCCATGCCTTTATGCCTTTTAGGAGCCTAGAAAAAAATTAAAAAAAAAAATGCAAAAAATATCTTTAAAAAATCTCCGCTTTGGGTCTTTAGTGCTTCTGAAAAAATTATTTAAAAAATCACGACTATGGGTCGTTGGTGGGTCTTAATCTTATAAAAATTCAATGCACTTAGACTTCAGAAATATCATAAAAAATATCCAGCCCTACGGCTGAAGAAAGAAAAATATTTGAAAAATGCTATTATATACATGCATGGTCAATGTCGATTATCTCAAGTCGAGGTCTAAAAGTGGACATCATTCTGTATATTCTCTACATATAATTTCATTTAGCAAAAACTTTTTCAGTAGATCCCATAAAGCCACATGCCAACGAAAGGCGAAAATTATCAATATAGGTCCACCGTTTGGTACAGAAGTTGTATAATCCCACACCCGGCCATATATAGTATGTTCCCGGTTTCATTAATTTCGAGATTTCCAGATTTTGCCAAGAATAATATTTTTTTGAGTGATGGTATTAAAATATAATAGTACAACGGTTTTAGTTAGAAATTTATTTAGTGCAGTTGTGGTTTGGGTTGCCACGATCCCGCGTAAAAGGAGTTTTTAACCATATTTAAAATAAGGACCAAAAAGAACCCTCAAGCGTTGACTCGCTCGACCAAATTATTCCTGGTATTCTTATATGCAATATTCCCAAAGATCTTGTATACCTAAAATGCATGGTTTTCGAGGAATCTTAAATCAAAAATTTTAAGAGTGTGAAAGAAAAAAAAAGGGCCCCCTTTGAGGCTTTTTCTTCTCATCAAACCCAAAATTGTGACCTCTAGAATTATATCAGAGTTTTCGGAATATCAGACAAGATTAATTCTATATCACCTGTGGTTCCAGAGTGTGGAATAGGCCCCACTGAACATTTTTCTGCCAATCAACCCAATCAAAATTGTTACCTCTAGAATTATTGAAGAGTTTTATGAATATCAAGCAAGATTATTTCTATATCACCTGTGGTTCCAGAGACATATTGATCTATTGTCGATATTCCATACTTAAATGTTATACATATTCTAATGTGGTAGTGAAATGGGCTCCAGAATTAATCACTAAATCACCTACCCGTTCTCTCTACAGTCTTCTGCTTATAAAGCCAATATGGTTTTCTAAAACTTTTGTTTTCTGAAGAGAAAATTCTTTATAAATATTTTACAGATATAAATATTTTACAGAATTTCAAGTAATCTAGAAAAATATGAAGAAAATATTCTCCAGAAAAAAAACGAAAATTTCGGAAATATTATATTTTTATTTGCCATATTATTTCAAATTGAATTCATTCCACCTTCATTTCTATTTCTTAAAAGCATTGCCAACCAAGACCGTTAAATTAAAAACATCCAAACCAATATCGAAACTTTTGACACTTCGATTGCTGAAAATAAACCCTTATCGCTGCCAAAGTTTCCATATCCCAAAAATATCAAATAACAATTTCCCATCGGCACCCCAGAATTATTAACAAAATCAACTAAAATAAATTTCAATAAACTGTAAAAGACAGCAACAAAAATATACACGCTTTGAATACCAAAAACCTGTTTATTGTCATTTGTTAACTCGTTTAGATTTTTTTCATTTTTCCAAAATCTGTTTTGATTTAGTTGCAACAACTTTAAGCCATGTCAAGAATGAAAAGGAGACAATGTTTTTCTTTTCTAATTTCAAGTATTTCAAATAAATCCATTCAACTACGAGCCACACACATGTTCATCCCCCTCCCCCCATCACTAACACTCATTCCCCTGAAATGACATTGTACTTGATGCCTTTTCTGGAATAAAGGACACGTATTTTTAACCGACCCACAAAATAACTTAACTTTGATGCCTGGTACTCTTCCGCCACTACAATGTGTGTGTGTGTGGGAACATGAACACAATTTTAGTTGTTGTTCGTGCCGTTGTTGTTAAGTTAGGATGCTTTGCTTTAACATTGAGTATGTATGTGATATTGTTTATGACGGATATCAGTAGACATACAAACTTTGTATACATGTTGTTTTTTTTTTTGGAGTACATTTATCCTCTTTTATATTTGTGTTAGCACTCGAGGGATTTATGACTTGGAACGCACAATCAACTACAAGTGCCAGAGTATATCAGAAAAATGTACATCTTAAATATTTATATGTATGTATTTAGGAGCTAGAGAGTCAACATACGGTTGTTATGCGAGAACAACGAGAGAAAAATAAGACTATGATTGGGAGAATTATGGGTGGTAATATTTCCGGAAGTTTAACTGATAATTAGGATATCTGTTGGTGACTGGAATTTGATATGTTTTGAATATTTAAACCTACACAAATAGCCCTAATTTCCAAGGGAATCATCCAAAAACAAATAAATCGGTAAGGTTTTCTTAATTACTAGCATCCGAAGATGAATATCGAATTTTGCGCGAAATTTCAAAGCTGGACCGTTAAGACGCACATTGCTAGCTAAGCCGACTTGAACTTTTTTTTGAGATTTTTTTGTGTTATATTCAGTTGAAAATATTGAATTTTCCGAAAACAAGTTAAAAAGTATCAGTCGGTTTTGCCGACAGATGTATACCATCAGTCAACGATAATCAAAATATATTTTGATGTTAGGATGATTTAAATTGTAGACCCTCTATGGAGTAGGTTCCGAAGGAAGGGCCAATAATGCCTATTTCATATTGATTTGGAATATACAGGCTTCCTTCACTCTACAGGATGAGATAAACAAAAACTTCAACAAAGTCAAACGCCATAATTGTTATTTTTTTTTTTTAAATTTTATTTTTTTTTTTAATTCCCGGCGAAGCGCTTGCTTGAGGTGATCGACACTTTGATATTTTTTAATGCCAAACTTGCTTTCCAAAATAATCCAGACACAATATTCCAACGGATTAGTATCGGGAGGTTTTATGTGGTCATTATGCGCTGGAAATGAAGCGAGGAACCTCATTTTATAACCATTCTTGGGTGGCGCGTGCTGAGTGCGATGGTGCTGAGTCCTGTTGGAATGTCCAAGGTCTGCGGCCCAAATATTTTCGTGCCCACCCAAGGCTTTAATACACCCTCCAGAATATTTTTGCGATAATATTCGGCATTTATTCTGATGCCACGGTCGATTAATAAGAGCGCAGAGCGACCATCGGCTATTATGGCGGCCCATACCATCACCATGGCCGGCGCTTGAGTTCTGGTGGCCAACCGAAGGTGCACATTTTCAGCTGACCTCTTTGGCATGTAAACACGATCATTTTGTTTGTTTACAAACTGCTGAACAACGAATGTTTTCTCATCGGAGAAAACCAAATTCGGCATTTCACCACTTTTGGACAAGCGATGGAACTCTTTAGAGTCTATTTTCTTTCTGTTGCGGTGAAAATTCTTGCACTTTTTGGAATTTCAATGGCTGTACCCCGAGCTCATTTTTCAATATTTGCCGAATGAATTTCTTCCGATCGAGCAAACACATCAATGGAAATCTTATGAAGAGTACTCTCCATTTGCGTTATAAAATATGTAAGAAGATTTGACATATTCCGAGGTTATGGTCATTTCTGGAGAAATCCTTTAAACTAATATTTCCATTGGCCAATATGCCTTCCAGGACATTTTTTTCAGTCCAACATGCACTTCAATGGAAAGGACAAGAAATTTCTTCTGGTCTAACATAAAAATGAATGGAAAGCTTATAAAGAGTACTTTTCATAAGCTTTCCATTGATGCGTACGTTAGACTGGAAGAAATTTCCTGGCCAATGCAAATATCCTGTTCAAAGTATTTCTCCAGAAATAACCAAATACCTCGAAGTCTGTCCAATAGCCCTACACAGTTTTTGGCGCCAATAGATAGTACTCTTCATAGGCTTGCCATGGTTGTGTATGTTCTGTATGAGGGCATATTGGCCCATGAAATTATCCTGTTCAAAGGATTTCTCCAGAAATGGCCATATATTCTGAAATCTAATTTTGGCACTAAATATTTGGGTACTAAATCCAATGCACAACATTCTTCACACATCACACATGGATATTTTGACAACTTAAAATATAATAAGTAAAAAAATACCTTAAAACACTCCACCATTTGGAAGGAAATTGAAAAATTTAAAAAAAGTCCGAAAACTACTACTTAAGTGAAAACCGTTATATAGGGACTATACGAAAACGTGAACCTGCATAAGACATTTTTTGTCTAGGCTATACGAAACCATTACGAACTTCAAATACGAAATTCGAAATAATTCCGGTAAATAATGTCGCTAAAATCATGAAAATACCGTATATCGGGAGGTACCATTATATGGGGGCTATACGAAAACATGGACCGTCATGGCCTATTTACGAACTAAACCTGCCTACTGGTTATCTATGCAGGTATATACAATTTTAGCTTTCTATCTCAATTCGTGATTACAACAGACAGACGGACATCGCTAGATCATCTTAGAATTTTACGCTGATGCAGAATATATATACTTTGTAGGGTCTATTATGAATATTTTGAGAAGTTACTAAAGGAATGACAAAGTTAATATACCCTCCATAGAATGGTTGAGGGAAAAAATTGTATTATTTTGTCCCAACACCCCATTATATTTGCCACAACTGTATAATACAACAAATCGGAAATTTGAAAAAAAAGAAATCCTGAATGAAATCGTTGATTTTTATGTTGTGTAAATACACTGGCAGTATCGCTGGCGGTACTTTAGATATTTTGTTGGAAAATAATCCTCCACAGTTAACATTTGATATTGTTGTTATGGCCAAAGCTTACCCCCTCCCCCCTTTTCCGAAATCAAGCAAATATTGGCTTTACCTTGACGCATGGGTTGATGAAGAAAATGATGATGATGATGACGAGGATGAGAAGAAGGACGAGGACAACGGTGTTGATAATTTGTTATCCCTTGCTGGGTTGTCTTCATGTGCACTGCTACGTGTTGTAGCTCTTTGTTTGGCAGTAATATCCGACATTGAGTTGTAATACAGCTCAAGCAACTGAGGATTTCAGTTGTTTTTCAGGTTTATTTTTTTTCTCTGCCTCCTCCAGTTTTTGTTCACCATAAGCCAAGTTAATAAAGTTTATTTGTATTAAGCATTTACTTTGCTTGCTTGCTTGCCTGCCTGCCTGCCTGCTTTCGCCATAAGACTCTGTTGTTTGTCTAAAAAACGAAGGGGGCCAGTTTGAGTTTATTGTATAATATATAACTTTACTATTAGCACGAATGCCCTGAACGCAGTATATTACTTCCTGCTGCAATAAAGGTTATAAATATTTATGTATTTTTGCAAGCTCCGCTATGTTTGTGAAACACCAAGTTATGGGTATATACATAAAAATAAATTACACAGCGAATTAAATAAGAGAGCAGTTTTTGCAAGTCCTTGGAAGCTATGCGAAAATTAGCATTGGCGAGTTTTAAGGATTTTTTTATGGCTTTCGTTGGAAATTGTGTTTATTTTATTGCTTTGTCTGTGAAATTAAATTAACAAATTGCCTGAAAAATTAATCCTTTTTTTTTAAAAAAAAACTCAATATTTTGGAAGCGCTCTCCATGCTCTGTCCATAAGGATTTGTGATGCATACAAAATATATGCATCCCTCTTGTTTCTCTCCATATTTTACATCTATTTGGCCCTTGGGATATGAACATACCATCCATCCCCTCACAAGCATTGCAACATTCTCCATCGCTATTGCTATTTTCGCTAACCTTTATAATGATGATGATTTTATTTAAGCTCAATAAGAAGCTGGAATTTCGTATGAAAATTAACAACAGATTTTATGTTAAACACCGACAACTATGCCAAATGGCTGGGGAAACTACAACGAACATTAAAGCACAACATGGGAATTTTTCCAAAAGGTATTTGTTTGCATAACAGAAATTCTTTTTAGTTTAGTTAAGGTCCCGCTTGTTTTTCTCATCCATACCATACGAGAGCAGAGCTGAACAGCATAGCTCACGCCTGATATGTGCGTCTGTATGTGTGGGTGTTCGAGTTCTGTTTTGAATTTGCTTAGTCTTTAAAGAGGATTTCTTTGTGTTTTGCTATTCGGCTTACCATCCAGCAATTATCCAGCTGATTTCGACAAAAATGTTCATTCACCCTACATTTTATGTCCGCAATTTTGGGAGATTTAAGGAAGAATGCCTTTGGAAGGAGGGGTATGTGAACTGTGCAAAAAATATATGTGAGAATCTTTGTCTTTAATGACAAAGGGTTTGATGTGGAATGATAAAATAAGAAATTTTGAAAGATCAGAAATGCCAAAAATTCCTTTAAGAGAAATTGAAGATTTTTATATCTGCAGACTCCCAAAAATCAAGAAGTTCTATAGAAATAGTGTAATCCGTGGGATATTTTTATGGATAAAGAACTTTCCACTGGATTCTTTGGATAGGTGAGATTTTTTAGAATTTCTGGGGAAGAGGTCCTTTTTCAGACCTTCTAGGACTTTTGTAGGTTGTTCGTAATCATAACTTTCTACATAGATCAAATGAATGGAAGATCTGTTACAGGAATTCTGTAGATGGAAGAACTTCAACAAATTTTCTGAGATCAAGGACACAGGGAAATTTCACAGGTTTTCAATTGATAAAAAGTCTTAAATGGGTATTCAATGGACAAGGAATCTCTTGCAGCTCTTCCGTTGTCAGAAAGCCTTTTAAAGCCTGTCCTAAAGTCTTATAAATACGGAAGTCCTCTTAGCAGTCCTTTGAGTCCAAAATATCTCTTACATATCTTCCGTGGTCACAAGACATATCAGAGGTCTACTGTGGCCACAACATCGCGGATATGGTCTCCTGTGATCCGAAAATCTTTGACAGGTCTTCTGTGGTCTGAAGACCTTTGACACTTCTTCTGCGTTGAAAGAGCCCTTGATAGGTTTTCTGTGTTCCGGAGACTTTTGGCAGGTCTTTATTAGGTTTTCTTAGGCACAAAAGGCCACTGCAGTTTTCGCAGTCTTCTTCTGCGAGAAAATTTTTGACATACCTTTAGTGGTCTGAGAAATACGACACCAGTTCTTCTCTGGTCAGAAGACCGCTGACAGGTTATCTTCGGACAGAAGACTTTTGTGTTCAGAAGACAGTTCTTCAGGGATCAAAATATCTTTGACATATCTCCATTGGATACAAGACCTTTGACGGGTCGTATGCCAAAAGACTTATAACGGGTCATCCTTGGTTAATAGACCTTTGAAAGGTTTTCTAGGGTCAGAAGGCCTTTGACTTGTCTTCTGTATTGAGAATATCTTTTCCAGGCCTTCTGTGTTCCTAAGACAGGTCTTTTGTGGTCAGAAGAGCAGACTGTTGTCAGAAAATTAATAAAAGATTTAAAGATCAGAAGACATTTAACAGACCTCTGACAGGTCTTCTGTGCTCTTTATAGCCTTTATATGTATTCTGTGGTCTATAAGACCCTTGACATGATTTCCGTGATCAAAAGCTTTTTAATAGGTCCTCTGTGGCCAGAAGTCTTTTGACATGTCTTCGTTGACCAGAATACCTTTGGCAGACCTTCAGATCTTTCACAGGTCCTCACAGGTCAGAAGACCTTCTTCTTCTTCTGAGGTGGAATGACGGACCTATTACGACGGGTCTTCTGTTGTCAAAAGGCTTTCACTTTCAGCTCTGACAGCTCTCTCTTTTTCTAAAGACCTTAGACAGATTTTTTTTTATGGCCAGAAGACCTTGTAAAGGTTTTATATGACCACAAAACATTCTATACATCTTTCAGGACAAGAGGACTTTTTACAGACCCCTTAAGATCAGAAAACTTTGTAAAGTCTACCAGGAGACATAAGATTCTTCCATGGCCAGATGTCCAGAAGAGGTACTCTACTACTAGAAGACCTTTTATAGGCCTTCAATCACTAAAAAGGATTTTTTTATTTTTTATAGGTCTCTTAAGATCAGAAAACATTCGAAGAGTCTATTAGAAGACCTTTGTCCAGAAGTCCTATAACAGGTCTTCAATGACTACTGTCTTGTTCATTCTAGACCGTTTAAAGTTTTTATGTGACCAGAAAACATTCCAGGATCAGAGGAATGGTCTTCCAGGATCAGAGAACCTTTAATAGATCTTATGAGACCACAAAACATAAGAGTCTTCTATGACCAGTACCCACAAAAGCTTTCAATAACAAGAGTCTTCTAGGACCATAAGGCAAGTGTTTAAGAGTCTCTTGGGGCTATGAGACTGTCCATGGATCTTTCAATACAAAATGTCTTAGGAACTTTAAAGTCGTATCTTAAAGGAAGATCTTTAAAGGGATTATATTGTCAGAAGACCTTTTAAAAGACTCATATAACCCTTTTTAGACTTTTAAAGAAGGGCTTTTAAAGTAGGACCTTGAGACATTATAAAGATTTTCTACATCCAGTGAACGGAATACCTTCCAAAGGGCTTTTGTAGATTTTCTGTGACAAGAGGACATTCTCACGGGATTTCTAGGACATGGGAACATTTTTAAAATTTCCTACATCCAGTAGATCATTTTAAGGAGTTCTAGGACTAGATTAAATTTACAAGCTTTTTATAAACAGAATACCTTTAAGTGATTTTTAAAGGTCCTTCTGTGAACATAGGACTATTTTAGGACCTTTGATGAGTGGAAGTCTTTATAAATGGACAGAAGACAGAAGATATTGAAGAGGCATACAAAGTAACTAATACTTATAGTTTTGGTATTGGCGATATTTTCCCGGCAAACTCCATTCTATCAAAGATATCCCTTTTCTCTCCCATTTTATTTTATTATATTCCCCCTTTTCTCTCGGCAAAATCCCTTTGCTTCCCCGCTCTTTATTTTGTCTTTGAAGTTCTGCAATAGATACCCCTTTTGTGTAAACCATAGTTAGCAAATCCTTTATTATCATCGGATATCCTTACAAATAACAAAGTTTTAACACAGCTCTGTTTGATGAACAAATAGACAGAGAGAGTGAGAGAATGGCATGAGATGAGAGTATAAAGATTCCTGCGGTTGTTTAGAAGAATATCCTTTTTAGCAAAACAAACGCATCCTTAGTAGAATGTGTTCGTTTTTCTCCATTTTTTTTTTTTTTGATGCAAGAAATTTCTAAATACCATATGAATGCGTAGATACGTGCCTGGATGCCTGTCTATATTCACATACATATCTCTGCCAGTCTATGTGTGTGTGTCTGTGTTGTTTCTGTGAAACTCCTGGCTATGGATATGAGAAAATTTGTGAACAATTAGATTCTGCTTCTGTTAAGAATATTAATTACGTACATAATTAAGCACAACCAATTCTTTGTACAATCCTTCCATGTCCTCCGTACAGCCGCAAAAATATACCACCACATACATGGATGGTATGTAAGTGTGCGTAAGAGTGTGCCTGCAAACGTGTGCCGAAGAACATCCTTTTCCCTATGTGTCGGCATTTAATGGAATATTCAATTGATGAACAAGTAGGCGGCTTATGGACTTAAATGAAATTCGCAACCACTGAATAGTCAAGTGGTGTAGTGTTGCGGTTAAAGATGTTTTTGACAAAGAGCAGCAGCAACGAGTGTTTGTGTCCGGGTGTGAGTGCGAGTATGTGCGTGGGTGTGTGTGTGTGTCGTAGGTCTTTGTAACTAAATCAGGCAATCAATCAAACTGTTTCCAAGTTCCCAATTATGTAAATTGTTCGGTTTTTCATCCATAGCCTTAATAAGATTAATGCCTCAACTAAGCAACTTCAAATAAGTTGTGCTGGCGTTGAAATGAAATGCGCATGAAATGGTTGGCTGTTGAAACACAACGTCGTCACCATTTTCATCAGATAAGACATACGTCTTAAGTTGCAATTTCCTTTTGCTGGCAAAGGTTTTCGGGCATTGAAATTGTTACGTCAAATACTCTTCAAATTAATGTTAAGTTTGGTGAAGGACGAAAGTTAGATTTTATCATTAAATATCAGAGACTCTTAAAGATGTGTGGATGAATTATAAAACTTGGTAGAGGCTTTAGACAAAAAGGAGATATATTCCGAGGATATTTCATATAAATTAAAATCAAAACTATTATTAAATAGTCTAAAGAGGAGATAAATACAATGAAATTGCAGCCATGCTCCGAAAGTTCGTTAGAGCTTTCGCAGAAATCCCTGATCCTTCGGGAAATTTTTTGAGAAGGATTTTATCAAATTAAAAATTGCTTTAAATACATACAAAATATAGAAAATATTGGAAAAACTAAGATTAAAATTCAAAAGTATTTTGAAATCTATATTATTTAAATCCTTTAAAATCTATCCTCAGGTCTAAATCAGGAATAAAGGAATAAGGCTGGACTAAAATTCAAAAATATTTTGAAATCTCTATGATCCTTTAAAATCTATTCTCAGGTCTAAATCAGGAATAAAGGATTAAGGCTGGAATCCCGAAATTTGTTATTAAGGTCTCTATTGGTGTCTGTGGTTAAGATTTGGAAGTGGTTTTGGAAATGCGTCCTATATTTGTACGAAAACTGACACTAAATTGGTATAGGGTGAACGAATAAGGCTGGAATCCCGAAATTTGCTACTTAGGTCTCAGATGTTGTCAGCAGTTAAAATATGGAGGATACTTGTACGAATGCTACTAATTAACACTAAGTTTGGTATTGGGTAAAGGAATAAGGCTGGAATCCCGAAATTTGTTATTTAGGTCTCTGTTGGTGTCTGTGGTTAAGATATGGAGATTAGATATTTAAGATATTTGTACAAAAACTACTAAATGATACTAAATTTTGTAAGGGGTGCCGGAATAAGGCTGGAATCCCGAAGTCTGTTAATTAGGTCTCTGTTGGTGTCTGTGGTAAAGATATGGGGGTTGGTTTTGGAAATGCGTCCTATATTTGTGCGAACACTACTATATTACACAAAATTTGGTATTGGATGAAAGAATAAGACCGGGATCCCGATATTTGTTATTTAGGTCTGGAAGTAATAGGGGTGGTCGCTCTCTGATGGTCCTCTCCGCTCGTATTAATCGACGTGAAATCAGAATAAATGCCGAATATTATCGCGAACAAATTCTGGAGGGTGTATTAAGCCTTGGGCACGCAAAAATTTTGGCCGCAGTCCAACAGGACTCAGTACCATCGCACTCAGCACGCCCCATCCAAGTATGGTTACAAAATGAGGTTCCTCGCATTTGCAGTTCTTTATCTCACCTTGTACTTGAATGTGTGCAATTTGTCGGATGCTTCACTTTCTTTGAGCGTTTTGTTTTTCAAAAATCTTGCACCCTATGTGGGGGAGGTACCAGAAACCAATCGGTATAACATCTTTATAACAGATCTTGTGTTGATGGAAATAGTTAGCCTGAATGTAATCGGATAGTATTTTCGTGTCTTATGAGCTTCATGGATGCTCGAAATTTTGACACTTTGTGGAGGAGGTACAAGATGGAGTGGACCGATATATCCCATCTTCACAGCAGACCTTACGTTAATAAAAGTAATAGGCTGCATGAAATATGAAGAGAACCGGATGCTTATTTCCGATTTTATGATAGTTTTTGTTATTCAAAAAAATTTGATCCTTTGTGGGGAAGGTAGCAGAAGGAATGGTCCGATTTCTATCATCTTTATAACAGATCTTGTGTTAAGTCCGAATGGAATCGGATGTTAATTTCGCGTTATATGTGCTTCATTAATATTCGAAATTTTTGACCTGTTGTTAGGGAGGTACCGATATATACCATCTTCAAAGCAGATCTTGTATTTGTAAACATAATGAGATGAGTGAAATATGAAGAGAACCGGATGCATATTTCGGATTTTAAAATCGTTTTGGTTATTCAAAACTTGAATCCTGAAACCAGAAGGAATCGCCCGATTTCTACTATCTTTATAACAGATCTTGTGTTTATGGAAACATTGAGATGTGCCAAGTCTGAATGAAATTGGACGTATATTTCGTGTTTTAAAAGTTTCATGATTATTCAAAATGTTAACCCATTGTGAGGGAGGTACCAGAAGGAGTGGACCGATATATTCCATCTTCACAGAATATTTTGTGTGAGTAAAATTATTGTGATACTTGTAATTTTTAAAGTTTAGAATTATTCAAAATTTTGACCTATTGTCACACCTGACAGAGCACTGATGTAAATATTAAGATTGGTAAAGTTGGGGCAAAATCGGATTATCTTTTCTTTTTCTGTGCAGTAAAATATATATTTTCTTTTTTGAAAGTTTCGACCTTTTTTGGGGAAGAATTAGAAGAAGTGGCCCGACATTGCTTATCTCAGAACTCGATCTAAGTTTGAAAATAATATTATGATGTACCAAGTTTGGATCAAATAGGATATTCGCTTGGAGAGTTATCGTACGCAATATGCAGCCAGACATCCAGACGGACGCACATCGCTAGATCGAATCCAAATGTCCTGAAACGGATTTGCTCCAAAGAGACCTAGAGTCCAAAATCGTCATTTGTATGAGGTACGTTTTGGCTGAATCAAATGATATATACCCTATCTAGCCATACGGCTGATAGTGTAAAATTTAAAATATATTTTCTTAAGAATTTCCATTCTACTATCTTGGCATTGATCCCCATGTCGCTGCACAATAAGTTTGACCAAAAAATCTCATCATATTTTGTACTGATAAAAATCCCTCTCTCTTAATTCATCTTTTTTTATTGCCCCAAATTTAATTTGAAATGTTTTGGGGCATCAACAAAAACATGTAAGTATTTTTTGTTCGTATTTAAGTCACGATGATCAAAAATTATGTCAGCAGTTTTAGATGGAACAACAATTTCAAATAAAGTTGCCCGAAACTTTATAAAACGTTGTTGCAAATGAAACTTAGCACAAACTGTCAAACTGCCAATGTCCATTTTTGGCTTTTGAAACTTTATGTCCAGCATTAAATGTCCGGCATTCATGTATGGATGTGATGGCTTCATCTGTTTAAGCCGGTACAATTTACGGTAATATGTGTGTGTCTCTGGTTGGCTGGCTGACTGGTAGTTATTAGGGATATTACAAATAAAGAGCTAAATTAAGAGTTGTACGTTTTTATTTACTTCAAATTGTGTCGATGTGTTTGTGCGTACATTTTGTTGTCTCTTTCCGCTTTTACAGAAAATGTCTGGTCGGTCTGGTCCTTATTATGGCATAGCTTTAGGTGGTTTAAGCTTATTTTATGTTTATTTGTCTTAATGCTGTTTCTCGGTTATGAAACATGTATACATACCCACATACATATATACCTCTGCAAAATGAAACAAGTAAAAAAGCCGGCCGGGCCGAACTTTGAATACCCTCCGCCATTTAGAAGGAATTTGAAATTTTTCGAAGAAGATAACATTAGCCAAAAATTCTGTTAACATTTCAAAAATACCCAATATAGCCGTTATATTAGGGCCTGTACGACGTGCACCTACACAGGCATTGTTGGTCACAAGCCATTACCATATTCAAATTCGAAACTTGAAATAAACGGTGAATAATGTAGCTAAAATCATCAAAATATCGTATATAGGGAGGTACCGTTATATCGGAGCTGTGCGAAGACCTGGACCAGCATAGACAATTTTCTGTCACAGGCTATACCATCCATTACTAACGTCAAATACGATATCTCAAACAATTTCGGTGGGTATTGTACCCTAACTCGTCAAAATGCCGAATATAGGGAGGTACTGATATATGGGGCCTATACGAAGATCTGGGCCTGCATAGGCAATTTTCTGTCACAGACTGTAGTTCCCATTACGAACTCTAAATACGTAATTTGAAACAATTCCGGTGAATAATGACGCTAAAATCATCAAAATATCGAATATTGGGAGGTACCGTTATATGGGGGCTATACGAAGACGTGTACCTGCATAGACAATTTTCTGCCTTAGGCTGTAGTATCCATTTTGAGCTTCAAACATCAAATTTGAAACAATTGCGGTGAATAATGTCGCTAAAATCAGTAAAATACCGAATATAGGGAGGTACCGTTATATGGGGGCTATAGGAAGACGTGGACTTTCACAGACAATTTTCTGTCTCAGGCAGTAGTTTCCATTTCGAACTTCAAATGCCAAATTTGAAACAATTCCGATGAATAATGTCGCTAAAATCATCAAAATACCGAATATCGGGAGGTACCGTTATATGGGGGCTATATGAAAACGTGGACCTGCCCAGATAATTTTCTGTCATAGGCTGTAGTATCCATTTCGAACTTCAAATGCCAAATTTGAAGCAATTCCGGTGAGTAATATTGCTAAAATCATCAAAATACCGAATACCGGGAGGTACCGTTATATGGGGGCTATATGAAAACGAGGACCTACATGGCCCATTTACGAACTTAACCTGCCTACTGACAAAATAAACATGTGTGCAAAATTTTAGCCTCCTATCTCAATTCGTTCGAAAGATAGCGTGATTACAACAAACAGACAGACGGACTTTTTACGCTGATCAAGAATATATATACTTTGTTGGGTCTAAGATCATTATTTCGATGAGTTACAAACGGAATGACAAAATGAATATACCCTCCATAGTATGGTGGAGGGTATAAAAAGTGAACATCGGCTCCTAAATGTATATGCATGTCTATGTATGTGTATATGTGAGTTTGCTGGTTTTTCTATATTGCCCAAGCCAATGTTGTCTTTTAATGGCTATGTATGTGTCAATTAATTTGGCACATGTACTCTCCGTAGTAGATACATACACACATTCTTCCCCATGTGTGTGTGTGTGCGTGTGTTTGTCTGCTATGTTAACAACATTTTTCTTATGGACGTGATTTTTATATTGGCCCATCACCAACAGCCATAAAGGCATCATAATTAGTTAGCATGGGTGTGTAGATGTGTATGTGAGTGTGCTTCGTAAGGATAAAGGAGTTTGTTGTTTTTTTCATGCACCAGTTGTTGCTGTTGGCTGTTGTGGTTTCTTGTTGCTGCTGTTGTTGTTTTCTTTTTCGACATGTTTATATTTAGTAAGCAATTACATTTTTAACAAGATCAAGTCCATTTTATTTTGCATGCCAACCCATGTGGCCACGCCACCTTCTTTATTGTCATTCAGATGTTGGGATGTCGACGGAAAGTTTATTGTAATTTATGCGTTGACGGGAAAACGACATGTGGTGTCTGATGAAAATTGTCTTTTAGGAATGGATAGGAAACTTAGTACAAAAGGGGAAGAGGGAAGTTTGGGAATATATCTCTTGATCAGCGTAAAATTCTAAGTCGATTTAACGATGTCCGAATGTTGTTATGACGCTATCTTTCGAACGAATTGAGATAGAAGGCTAAAATTTTGCACACGCGTGTATTTTGCTGGTAGGTAGGTTAAGTTCGTAAATAGGCCACGTTCTCGTATAGCCCCAATATAACGGTACCTCCCAATATTCGGTATTTTTATGTTTTAAGCTACAATATTTACCTGAAAATCAAAGACTAAGTTTACATTTGATACCAATTACACTGTTCGACAAATTTTATTTTTTTAAATATTCCACAAACATGAGGATGCGCGAAGGTTAAAAAATCGAAGACTAATTTTACATTTGATTGCACTGTTCGACAAATTTTATTTTTTTAATTTCTTTTTTTTAGGGCAGTAGCTTATGAAGGAATAGCTAAACACGAAGACACGTGTATTGGCGCTTCGAAAGTTTACATGGCAAAATAACCTGAATTGAGGGGGCAAATTACCCCTCCACCACACTTTTGGATATTTTCGGATTAAGATTTTTCGAAATCAATGCAATTCAGGTATATATAGTGTCTTCGGCAATATTGCCGATAAAAATACGAGGATTTTTTTAGTCGAACATTTTAACCCTTAAGTAGGTCAAGAAAGGTGTCTTTGTGGCCCCTTTTTATATATTTTATATTTTTCAAGTTTTTTCCTAATTGTGGAGGATATGAAAAGTTTTAGCTGCATTTTTACTTGTTTTCCAGCCAATTTAAACTTTTACCAGAATAATTGGACCAAAAATTTTTATTAGTACACTCGACCAAATATTCAAAAAATATGGGGATACGCTTAGGTTAAAAAATCGAAGACTAATTTTACATTTGATACCAATTACACTGTTCGATAAATTTAATTTTTTTTTTAATATTTATTAAGGGCAGGAGGTTATGAAGAAAGCGCTAAAAAACGAAGACATATGTATTTGCGTTTCGAAAGTTTACAGCACAAAATAACCTAATTTGAGAGGACAAATTCTCCCTTATTCCACACTTTTGGATATTTTCGGATTCAGATTAATCGAAATCCGTGCATTTAAATAGAATCTTCGCCAATATTGTAGGAGGATATTTTTGGTCGAACAATTTCGCCCTCGAGCAAATCAACAAAGAAATCTTTTTGGTCCCTTTTTATACCCTCAGCCATATGCCTACAGAGGGTATATATCGTATATATCAAAACGTGCCTCATCGAAGTACCGAGTTTAGACCCTAGGTCTCTTGGACCAAAACCAAATTTGTGGTCGATCTAGCGATGCCCATTCGTCTGCTTGTTGGCTGGTGCGCACGAGAACCTTCGAAGGGAGTATCCGATTTGGTCCAAACTTGGTATATCGTAATATTATTATCATCGAGTTTGGATCGAGTTTGGAGATGGTACCACCACCACCTTCTGGTACCTCCACCACAATAGGTAAAAAAATAAATAAATAAATAAAAAAAATATTTTACTACCCTGAAAGATATTCCATTTTCCCTCCAACTTTGCAAATCAGGTGCGAAAATTGAAAATATCTATCCACTCCATCAAGCACCTCCCTCAAAGGGTCAAAAATGTGAATAATTATAAAAGGTGATGTAAGAGTCCGATTGTCTATCTTTAAATTACTCACATTAAAATATTTTTATTAACCCAAGGTCTGGTGTGAAGATGGAATATGTCGGTCCTCTCCTTCTGGTATCTCCCCCACTAAGGGTCAATATTTTAAATATTCATGAAGGTCATAAAACGCGAAAATAACATCCGATACCATTGAGACGTGATATATCTCAATATTTCCATCAACACAAGGTCTGTTATAAAGATGATAGAGATCGGACCGTTTCTTCTGGTAACTCCCCCACAAAGAGTCTAAATTTCGAATTACCAAAACGATCATAAAATCCGAAATAAAATCCGGTTCTTTACAAATGTCAGAAATGCCATTATTTTTAATAACACAAGATCTGCTGTGAAAATGTGATTTATCGGCGAACTCCTTCAGGTACATCTCCCTCAAAGGGTTTAAAAGTTTGAAAAACAAAACGCTCAAAGAAAGCGAAATGAGCATCCAACTCTCTTCAAATTTCACACATACAAACATTTTTGATTACACAAGATCTGTTGTGAAGATGATACGTACCCTTTCTAGTGCCTCTCCCACAAAGGGTAACAATTTTCAATACATTTATCTGTCCCAACTTGCGATACAAGTCGGCGATTCTTTACAACTTGTTATATCAAAATATTTCTCTCAAGCATAAACCTGAGATGAATAATAAATTGGATATTCCCTGTCAAAATTGTAGTTTGCACAACCCAGAAAATAGGGATGGGATTTCGTCTAAAAATTCATAGAGTTTGAAACCTTCATTTCAATAATGTCAATTTTATTAGTATCAAATGATATGTACCCTTTGTAACTGTTAGCCCGAAGGTGTACAAACGATTCTGAATTATTAAGTTCGCAAAATTTTTGCAGGCAATTGGGGTCCAAAATTTAAAATTGTACTTTCGATGGTAAAAGGGTAATATTTCGTATTTTTTAAACCATTTGATAATGCTCAAATTATTTATAATCTTGATTGATTATTCTCATGATTATTCTTGAGATTATTCTCACATTAACCATCGATCAGCCACGGAAGCCCTATTTTCCAAAAAACAAAGATTTTGCCTTCTCTGTGCAAAGAGAGCTCAGTTTTAAAGTTGTTTTCATTTTTACTAACAACCAAAGAACCCTTTTTATCTCTATCGTGCTCTGGCTATGACTCACTTTCCCTGTTAATTTAGCAATTCAAGTGTATTTGCATATATGTTAGTATTTTTACACAAACCAACACACACACACATCCATTTATATTTTATGTAACTTTCATTGCAACTTCAAATATTTACTGGTCTTGGAGTTTTGGTTTGCATTTGTTCGTAGGATTTAAATGTATGCAATGTACGGCACATAAATATTTCATAAATTCAGACCACAAATGCTTATTGTATTTTTATGTATACATATGTACATATATATGGAATATTCAATCGTACAAAGGACTTTTGTGAATGTAAGCCTTCTCATTTTGAAGTGGAGCTTACTTATATTTCAAAAATATTCAAATTACTAAAATGCGATTTCTAGACCCTGAATTTCTTTATGAAGTTCGTTATAATTATGTTGCGCTTTCTTGGTTAAAATTGAATTCAAAATTATGTATTTAAAACCTATTGTATAATTTTATACATCTTTAGTTTTCCTACTCTTAAAAATACTAATGTTTAACCCCATTTTTGTGGTGAAAATCGACTCGATTTGAGTTCTACAGACCACTTTGAATAATTTTTAAATTTTTAAATTACTTTAAAGTTGAGCTAGGCAAGGGTACTTGATTCTGGTCAAATCCGAAATACTTTTCAATTTATGAACAGTCAATTTAAGAACTTTAGTTTATATTTGCTTAGAATTTGTAGAAAGTATATTTAACCTTCAATTCTTATCATATGAGGAATATATAGAAATTATTTCAAAACAGAACCGAAAAATAAAGAGGTTTCTGGTAGACGTTTTCTATGTCCACTGGGAAAACAAAATGTCAAAACACAACCTAACCGGAAAATATGGCTTGGGTTTCCGAATACTAATATGAAGTGGTTTGTGTGCTCCACCTCAAAAATTGTGTGCTTCAAAAAATCTTCAAATTTCATCAAAAATAACTCGGAATTATATTAACCTATTTGGAATGGAGTAAGGTAATTGACTGACTGATTCACTGACTGACTTAACGATCCATCAACGCCCAAACGAAGCGGCAGAAGCTATAATCTTTAAATTTTGAATAAGGGACAAATCTTGATCTGAAGGTATCAAATAAGGCTGGAAATTGGAAATTCATACTAGAACGGTGTGAAAGGTACTTACATGTACTAAATATGGTACCCTTTGTATTTGAACTGGAACTTTTAAATTTGGAATGAGGGTCACATATGAGAGTTTTTGGAAATTCGCACTATAAGTGTACCAAAATGTACTATATTATGTACCATTTCGTGTTTTGAAATTTTGAATGGGAATCGAACTTGAGAAATACGGTCAATAAAGGTAGGTAGATTATACAAAAATTGTGAGGAAAGAATGGAGTTTAAATCCTGAAATTTACATTTGTAGTTTTCGAAATTTGGATGTACTTTTAGAGATTTGTACTAAATTACACGAAAAGCACTAAATAGTACTAAATTTGATAAAAATTTGATTTGGGTGAACCGATAGAGCTGGAATGATGAAAATTGAAAAAAGGATCACTATTGCATTTTAGGTATGTAGATAGCTTTGGAAATTAGCACTTATGTGTACTAAATGGTACTAAATTTGGTTCGATTTAAATTTTGGGGGAATCTGATATTTGGAAATAAAATTTCTATTGGACGATATGATGTTGGTAGTTATGAAAATTTGTACTTAAATGTACTAATTTGGGCGAACCCACACCCACAGGGGTAAATTCCTAAAATTTGGAATTGTTATTACTGTGGGAATGTAGAAATCCTTTGAAATTCGTACTTATATATAGTAAATGGTACTAAATTTGGTAAAAATGCAAATTCTGATGAACCGATGGAGCTGAAATTCTGAAATTTGGAATGAGAGTCACTGATGGAGTGCAGGATAGATGGACCAAAGGATTATTGGAAATTCGAAATTTAAAGTAACGAAAGGGTCTAAAATGGTACTTAATTTACAATTAATTAATTAATGGTACAATTTTATAATTATGTGAACGGATAGAATAAAAAAACTTTAAATTGGGTATGAGCATCAGGTTGGATGGAAATGTGTCCTAAGAGTGAGAATTGTACTAAATGGTACTATAGTTGGAACAGTTGGATTTGGGGTGAACGGATGTAGGTAGAATTTTTGTAGTGGAGTCCCTATTGTATATTGTTTTGGTGAACAGGTAGAGCTTGCAGTTGCAGTCTTAGGGTCGCTGTTCATATGTAGCCTGGACATATGAATGTGATTTTGAAAATATGTACCATAATTGGGCGAAAAGTAGTAAATAAGTACTAAATTTGGTATTGGGTGAAGGAATAGAGATTAAATTCTGAAATTTGATATTTAGTTAACAGATGGTATCTGTGTTTGAGATTTGGTGGTGGTTTGGAAATTCGTCATATATTTTACGAAAAGTACTAAATGATACTAAATTTGGTATTGGGTGAAGGGATAGAGCTGGAATCCTCAGATTATATATTGTGATCTCTGTTGATATTTGGGATTGAGATATGGAGGTGGTTTCAGAGATCTGCACTAGATTTGTACGAAAAGTACTAAACAGTATTAAATCTGATATTGGGTGAACGGATAGGGCTGGAAACCTCAGATTTGATATTGAGGTCTCTGTTGGTGTTTGGAGTTAAAGTCTGAAGTCTATAATTGTACGAAAAGTAATAAATTATACTCTATTTGGTATTGGGTGAAGGGATAAATATAAGATTCGGAAAAAATCACTGTTGGTGTCTGTAACTGAGAGATGGAGGTGGTTTTGGTAATTCGTACTATAAACGTACGAAAAGGGCTGGAATCTATATACTATGAACATGAAGGGATAGGGCTGGAATCTTCAAATTTGATATTGTGGTATGGAGGTAGTTTTGGAAATGTGCAATATATATATTTAGTACCTTTATATGACAGGTATGCCAAACAGTGGGACTTTTTTTTGACAATTATTTCCAGGGAGGTATACATTGTACTCAAATGCCAAAATGCCAAAGTGCATCAATATCTGTTGAATGTTTTTTTAAAGACTTGAAAATCCCTTGAATTTTAGGGTACGGTTATATGGGGGTTATATCAATGAGATGTCCAATGTTGACAATTGTTGATCCTTTGAAATAATTTTATTTCGAATGGATAGTTCTGCATATTTAAAATTAGCATCATAACATCATATAGAAGCTGAGCTGAGAAAGGTTTCTGAAAGACGTTTTTTTGATGCCCCCCAAAGAAAGAAAAAATCAAAATATAACTGCACTGGGAAATATTTAAACCTAACCAGAGATATATTAATATGTATACTACATCAAATCTAGAGATTTCACCGACTTTGACTCAGAATGGCAAGATTTCATCTAAAACGATGTTCTCAGAAATCTAAAAAATTTAGGAGGATGTGATCTTCTGATATATTACCATCTGCCTAATGCAAAATCTCCCAACACCAAGATTGGCTGTTCTTTTGTGTTGGAAATAAATATTTTTATTACTCTGTTCGGAATATGCATTTCAGACTGTATGTGTATTTTTAAAACCACAGCCTTTGTACACCCTTTATCATTCAAAAGCAAATAGTTCCCTCTTTTGAAACTTTTTTTTTTTGTAAAGTGGTATTCTATGTACTTTTGTTACTGTGCAACTCAAACAGTAAATAAAAGGAAAGTACCTTTTAGTATTTTTTTTATATATTCTAATGCACATTCGATATGTAGTCTGTATAAATGTTTAAAATTATTTATATTTCCCCAAAAAAGAGAGAAAAAACAAATCATAACCACAAAGCACTTGTTACTTTTACAAAGAAACTAGAACACACGGCAGGCAATGTGGTAAAGTATGTGCTGCACATTATTTTAAAAACTAGAACAACAGTTAACTTTACAGACCTTTTGAATTATTTGCAAAAAGTTGAATATTTTAAAATATGGTCTACATAGATAGAAAATAAAGTACGGGAAGAGTTGAGGAGATGGGAGAAAGGTGTACTATAATTGTTTGAACAGTACTGAATTGTACTATATTGGGTTTTAGGTGAAAGAAAAGAGTTAAAATACTTATGTGAAAGAAAAGAGTTAAAATACTGAAAATTTAAAATTGAGGTCTCTGTTTGCATCTAGGATTGAGATATAAAGGTTAATTTGGAAATGTGTACCATACTTGTACGAAAAGTTGTAAATAGTACTACATTTAGTATTTGTTGAAAGAATATATTTGAAATCCCGAAATTTGATATTGACGTACTTACGTACTATAATTGTACTAAATGGTACTAAATTTGGTAAGGGGGAAATACAGAGGTAAAATCCTGAAATTTGATATTGAAGTCGGAGGTAAAAATGCATACCTTAAATGGTTGAAGGGATAGACCGGAAATCCCGAAATTTTATATGGATATTGGTGTCTATAGTTGAGAGAAGAATGTGGTTTTCGAAATTCATACTATGAATGTACGAATAGTACCAAATAGCATAAAATGTGCCGTTAGTTGTTGGGAAAGAGATGGAATTTTAAAATTTGGCATCGAGGTCACTGTTGGTTTATAGAGTGAAGAGAAGGAGGTGGTTTTAGATATGCGTACTATGATTTTTCGAAAAGTGAATGGATAGAGCTTGAACCTTGTAATTTGATATTGAGGCCTTTGTTGATATCTGGAATTGAGATATGGAGGTGGTTTTGGAAATGTGTGCTATAATTGTACGAAAAGTTGTAAATAGTACTAAATTTTGTATTGAGTGAAAGGATAGATGGTTTTAAATTTGCATAGACGCACGAAAAGTACAAAATGTGCCGGAAAGTCATTGGGGGATGGAGATCAGTGGTATGAAAAAGGTCAAAGGTGACAAGTGAGAGTTAAAACGAACAAAGCTCCGACAAAGCAATTTTTTACTAAGATGAGTCGGAGTAGTGAAAATCCTCAATATCCTTGAAGACTAGTATCTCTTGGGTTCTCAGAATTTTAGGTTTAATCCTTGAAGAGTCGGCATCCCTTGGGTTATGGGTATTTCAGGTTTAGCTCTGAAGAATTCGTATCCCTTGGGTGTTAGGTAATTTGGACAAAACCCTTGAAGAGGTTGTATCCCTCGGGTATTTTAGACAAAACATTTGAAGAGTTCGTATGCCTTGGGTGTAAGGTATTTTAGACAAAACCCCTGAAGAGTTCGTATCCCATGGGTGTTCGGCATATTAGACAAAACCCTTGAAGAGTCCTCTGGGCCTTCGGTGTTTTAGACTAAACACTTGAAGAGTTCGTATCCATTGGGTCGTCAATATATTAGATAAAACCCTTTAGAGTTCGTATTCCTTGGGCCTTCGGTGTTTTAGACTAAACCCTTGAAGAGTTCGTATCCCTTGGGTGTTCGGTATTTTAGACAAAACCCTTGAAGTGTTCGTATCCCACGGATCTTCGGCATTTTAGACAAAACCATTGAAGAGTTCGTATCCCCTGCGTGTTCGGAATTTTAGACAAAACCCTTGAAGAGTTCGTATCAAATGGGTCTCCGGTATTTTGAACGAAACCTTTGAAGAGGTAGTATACATCGGGTCTTCGGTATTTTAGGTAATACCCTTGAAGAGTGTGTGTCAGTTAGATTCTGGGTATTTTAGATTTAGGTCTGGATTCGTCTGTATCCTTTGCGTTCTGGGTATTTTAGATTTAGCCCTGGAAGAGCCCATATCTTCTGGACCCTCACGGATATTAATCGCACTTGAAACCCCTAGAACTCCTCTCTCCACTCCTAGCACTAACAAGCTAAGAGGGTAACTGTTTGAAATAGAGTGGGAGGTACAGATCTCTAACCGAAGAAAGCGATTAGTGTACTTAGCCACGTCACCCCAGCGAACATGATATACAACCAGCCGTCGTGGATTTGGAATCGTGTGAACTTAGTCAGGTCACCAAAAAACAACGAAGGTATTCAAGCCGTTGGTGAACTTAGCCAGGTCTGTCCAAAAACACGGAATAACACCAGATTTGTAGCTGTAGATACATTTGCGTACACAATAATGTGATAACTCTAAAAAAAACTATCCTAACCTACCCAATTTTGATTAAAAAACTCAACAGACTCAGTCTCGATTTTACAAATTTTCTGTAACACTCTGTCCTCCGCAACCGGAGGAAGCTTGTTTGGTTACAATCGAAATTAGTTAATATGCGATAGATAGAGTGATATAGAGATTTACGTCGTCTCATATCTCCCTATTAATGGCTAAAATGTTGGAAAATTCTGATTCCCACATAACCTTAAAAAAGGACCTGACCAAATTATCTAATCTATATTTGAATCAAAATGGAAAAAATTGCTATTAAAAGATGAATGTCTGAATTTTCGGCGTTCTTAGCTATTATTTGTGATCACTTTTTAAGGCATGATATATTGAATAATTTAAATGGCTATAACTCCCTAAATATTGAGTTTTCGCCGTTTTTATCTATTATTTGTGGTCACTTTTTGAAGCATTAATTATCGGAAATCTTAAAATGGCCATAAGTTCTAATATATTGAGTTGTCGGCGTTTTTAACTATTATTTGTGATCTAAATTATAAATTATAAAATTTCAAAGAAATGTTTCTAAATCTGAAATTGAAAGACTTTCGTTTGGGCGTGTAATGACTCAATTGCCTAGACGGTCATATGCTGAGGTTATATATCTGTTGGCTTACAGACGCATACTTTCTAAGTTCTCTTGATTTTACATTCTCCTTCTTATACAAATTTGAAATTTATAAAAAATAAATTTCAAGTCCCAATCACTCCTTAAAAGAAACTTTTGATTGGACACAGGTGAGGTTAGCTAGCACATGCATAACTACCCACCTACACTCACACACACACACACACACACACCACTAACCTTAATTTGAAATCTTGTTGAAAACTGCATCAATGACAGAAAAAAATATTTGTCTTGACATCTACTCTGACAAGAGATTGACAATTCTTGACACGTACGTACGAATATAACATGCATCATACTAAGCGATATAAGTAGATTTCCAATGAAATTGAAATTGCAAAATATATATTTCCATGGAAATCACAGTGGGGCAATGCTATAAATGGACCAAATGGTAAAAAACGGGTTAAGAGATTTATTCAAGTATTTGAAGATGGGAAGGCAATCCTTCAAATTCTTATTAAGTTATTGAATAATTTTAAAATTTAAAATAATTCGAGGATTCACTGTTTATGAACAAATGTATACAAAATAATGAAATAGCAAATATATATTTGAAATAATCACGAGAATATGAAATACCATAAACATCAGAACACACAGAAGAAAAATTTCCAATGAAGCAGTAATTGGATTTTTTTTCTTTCGATTAAATGAAAACCTTTGATTTCCATAAAGTTTATAAGCAATGGATAAAGGTTTTAAAGCTTGAATCTCCTTAACTTGGCTCTATGGTGATGGTGATGATGCCAACGATGCGCTGTTACATTTTGCCCCTGCCATCCAGAATTCATTTGCATTTTCTTCTTTAATTTTTACACTTCAAAGGATTTCAAGGCACTGCTATCTATCGACTTTTTTTTTGCACTTGTCTGGGTGGTGGCAATGGTGCCTCTCTCTGTCTCGGGCTTGATATTCATGTCGTTTGGCGATGACAGCACCAAGAAGCCAGAGTAAAAAAAAGAAACACAACAAACGTCCTTGACCCTTAAATCTCTATTCATATTTATGGAGGAGATATAGGATAGCCCTAGTTTCCCTGTTGTCTATATATTGTTTGGCTAAATGCCTAGACATTGGGGTGGTGCGGAAAGTGAAGGAAATTCTTTTTTTTTTTTTTTTTGTAAAATTTTATAGGTTCTTCCTTGCATTTCCGTCAAATGCCACCTAGCAGTTTAACTAGGCTTTATGGTTTAATAACGTTGATGTTCATTTTATGCCATGACAGTTTAACGATGTTAATATTGTTGTTGCTGCTCCTGGTGTCGCCGTTGTTGTTGCAATTATTGTGACACATTCAGCCATTCATTGTGAATTCAAGTACGACACCACAAAATGACACACGCACGCCACAGCAACAGCAACAACAACAGCGACAACGATTGTAATTCTACACACGAAGAAAGTTGAGTAGACAAGAGAGTGAACTCAACTGAACAGCCAACCAGCCAGCCACCCAGTCGGGCAGCCTTGCGGCCTTAGTTGCAAAATACTGACATAAAAAGGACTCTGTGAGCTAAGGACATAGAAACGACCTATCATAGGAAAAAATGCGCAAAAAAAAAAACTGAAAATAAAATGAAAGCAAAGCAAAGCTGAGCTGAGAACGAGGGGGGAGGAGACCTTTTACATGCTGTTGCATAAAATTAATTACTCACAATTTTCCTGAATATGTAATCCTTTGAGCATACATGGCCTGGGCATATGTATGTATTCATGCAAGATACTTTCATTTTCTTCTTCTTCTTCTGCCTTGATGTCCTTTAACGTTGTGAAATAGAATTAAAAGACGTAGCAGGGGAAGACGAATAAAGAGTCACCAAAGCATGTCACTTTTGCTTAGAAACGTAACAACGATGAAAGTTGTTGCAATACCATGGCAGACCTTTAAGTCGTTATGCAGTTGATGACGATGATTTATATAAGGATTTTTTGCATGAACAGCCTAAGGAAATTGATAGGGTTGCTTGTGGACAAAGGGAAAAGTCCTGTGAGATAAATGCATTTCAAGCTTAATACTGAACAAAAAGGGGAAAGCTTTCCTTTGAAAAGAGCAAAACCACTCTTTTTTTAGGGAACGGCTACTGCAGGTCTCTTACGAGAAGAGCTGTTACAGTTTTAACAAGAGAGGAGAGGATAGGAGCGCCAGCGCCAGTGCAGTTGAAAATAGCTTCAACTCTTCTAAGAGAGAAAAAAAAGCTTCACCTCTTCTACTCTGAGAAGAGGAGCTTCAAGTCTCCTACTCTGAGAAGAAGACCTTGAACTGTTCCACACTAAGAAGACAATCTTTAACTCTTCTACTCTGAAGAGAAGAGCTTCAATTCTTCCACTCTGAGAAGAAGAGCGTCAACTCTTCCACTCTGAGGAAAAAAGCTTTAACTCTTCTACTCTGAGAAAAAGAGCTTCAACTCATCTGATCAGAGAAGAAGAACTTCAACTCTTCTGATGTGAGAAGAGGAGTTTCAACGCTTCTGATATGAGAAGACGAGCTTCAAATCTTCTGATCTGAGAAGAAGAGTTTCAACTCATCTGATCTGAGAGGAAAAGCTCCAAATCTTCTGATCTGAGAAGAAGAGCTTCAACTCTTCTGATCTGAGAACAATAGCTTCAACTCTTCTGATCTGAGATGAAGAGCTTCAACTCTCCTACTCTGAGATGAGCTTCAAATCTTCTACGAGAAGAGCCTCTGTAGCTCTTCTACGAGAAGAGCCTCTGTAGCTCTTCTACGAGAAGAGCCTCTGTAGCTCTTCTAGGAGAAGAGCCTCTATAGCTCTTCTAGGAGAAGAGCCTCTGTAGCTCTTCTAGGAGAAGAGCTTCTATAGCTCTTCTCTGAGATGAGCTTCTATAGCTCTTCTATGAGAAGAGCTTCTATAGCTCTTCTATGAGAAGAGCTTCTATAGCTCTTCCATGAGAAGAGCTTCTATAGCTCTTCTATGAGAAGAGCTTCTATAGCTCTTCTATGAGAAGAGCTTCTATAGCTCTTCTATGAGAAGAGCTTCTATAGCTCTTCTATGAGAAGAGCTTCTATAGCTCTTCTATGAGAAGAGCTTCTATAGCTCTTCTATGAGAAGAGCTTCTATAGCTCTTCTATGAGAAGAGCTTCTATAGCTCTTCTATGAGAAGAGCTTCTATAGCTCTTCTATGAGAAGAGCTTCTATAGCTCTTCTATGAGAAGAGCTTCTATAGCTCTTCTATGAGAAGAGCTTCTATAGCTCTTCTATGAGAAGAGCTTCTATAGCTCTTCTATGAGAAGAGCTTCTATAGCTCTTCTATGAGAAGAGCTTCTATAGCTCTTCTATGAGAAGAGCTTCTATAGCTCTTCTATGAGAAGAGCTTCTATAGCTCTTCTATGAGAAGAGCTTCTATAGCTCTTCTATGAGAAGAGCTTCTATAGCTCTTCTATGAGAAGAGCTTCTATAGCTCTTCTATGAGAAGAGCTTCTATAGCTCTTCTATGAGAAGAGCTTCTATAGCTCTTCTATGAGAAGAGCTTCTATAGCTCTTCTATGAGAAGAGCTTCTATAGCTCTTCTATGAGAAGAGCTTCTATAGCTCTTCTATGAGAAGAGCTTCTGTAGCTCTTCTATGAGAAGAGCTTCTGTAGCTCTTCTATGAGAAGAGCTTCTGTAGCTCTTCTATGAGAAGAGCTTCGGTAGCTCTTCTATGAGAAGAGCTTCGGTAGCTCTTCTATGAGAAGAGCTTCGGTAGCTCTTCTATGAGAAGAGCTTCGGTAGCTCTTCTATGAGAAGAGCTTCGGTAGCTCTTCTATGAGAAGAGCTTCGGTAGCTCTTCTATGAGAAGAGCTTCGGTAGCTCTTCTATGAGAAGAGCTTCGGTAGCTCTTCTATGAGAAGAGCTTCGGTAGCTCTTCTATGAGAAGAGCTTCGGTAGCTCTTCTATGAGAAGAGCTTCGGTAGCTCTTCTATGAGAAGAGCTTCGGTAGCTCTTCTATGAGAAGAGCTTCGGTAGCTCTTCTATGAGAAGAGCTCCGGTAGCTCTTCTATGAGAAGAGCTCCGGTAGCTCTTCTATGAGAAGAGCTCCGGTAGCTCTTCTATGAGAAGAGCTCCGGTAGCTCTTCTATGAGAAGAGCTCCGGTAGCTCTTCTATGAGAAGAGCTCCGGTAGCTCTTCTATGAGAAGAGCTCCGGTAGCTCTTCTATGAGAAGAGCTCCGGTAGCTCTTCTATGAGAAGAGCTCCGGTAGCTCTTCTATGAGAAGAGCTCCGGTAGCTCTTCTATGAGAAGAGCTCCGGTAGCTCTTCTATGAGAAGAGCTCCGGTAGCTCTTCTATGAGAAGAGCTCCGGTAGCTCTTCTATGAGAAGAGCTCCGGTAGCTCTTCTATGAGAAGAGCTCCGGTAGCTCTTCTATGAGAAGAGCTCCGGTAGCTCTTCTATGAGAAGAGCTTCGGTAGCTCTTCTATGAATAGAGCTTCGGTAGCTCTTCTATGAGAAGAGCTTCTGCTGTAGCTCTTCTATGAGAAGAGCTTCTGCTGTAGCTCTTCTATGAGAAGAGCTTCTGCCGTAGCACAGCTCTTCTCTGAGAAGAGCTTCTGCAGTAGCTCTTCTCTGAGAAGAGCTTCTGCAGTAGCTCTTCTCTGAGAAGAGCTTCTGCTGTAGTTCTTCTATAAGAAGAGCTTCTGCTGTAGCTCTTCTATAAGAAGAGCTTCTGCTGTAGCTCTTCTATGTAGCTCTTCTATGAGAAGAGCTACTGCTGTAGCTCTTCTATGAGAAGAGATTCTGCTGTAGCTCTTCTATGAGAAGAGATTCTGCTGTAGCTTCTCTTTGAGAAGAGCTTCTGTAGCTCTTCTATCTGAAGAGCCTCTGTATCTCTTTTATGCGAAGAGCCTCGTTAACTCTTCTCTGACAAGAGCTTCTTTAGCTCTTTTATTAGAAGAGTTTTTGTAGCTCTTCTATGAGAAGAGCATCTGTAGCTCTTCTATGAGAAGAGCATCTGTAGGTCTTCTAGGAAAAGAGCATCTGTAGCTCTTCTATGAGAACAGCATGAGGAGAACTTCTGTTTCACCTTTGGCAAAACTTATTTGTTCCTTAAAAAGCATTCCCGATTTAAAACCACAAACAACGATGCAAACTATTTCCTCGTCCCCTTGCTGTATTACATTATGCTCCACGTACATAAATTCTCACACACACATCCGCAGATATGCCATATGTACACACCGTCCATATATGTAAATGTGTGTGTGTGACAGTTTGTGTTTATCTTTTAAGTCGTTACTCTTTTCACATGCATTTCTACCTAAGGACGAGCATTCATGCACTTCTAAGTTTCCTTTTATATTCTCCCATGGCTAAGGTAATGTCGTCCTGTTGAACGTACCTGTACCTGTATGTATGGATATACTCTGATGTAAGGAGATGATGATGGTGGTGATGCTGGCGATGGTCTTTGTTATACCTTAAGCCAAAATACATGCTGCAGCAATTTCTACCAAAAAAAAATGTTATGTGGATTTCAAATACTTGGATTCACTCACGTACGGTTAACTAAACTTTACACAGTATTTTGTTTGTTCACTCACCTCTTTATATATACTCTCTCACAGATGCATGGGCACTTACACATGCACTTATACTTGTATATATACGTATGCATGTTTGCTATGTCATTGTCGTAACTGTATGGCATTGTTGGTCTTGGTCTTGTCATAGTTGAAGTATTTGCATATTTATGCTATGTATGTATAACGTACACACACACACACTCACACTCTAACCCTCACATGCACATGTACTTGAAATGGTTTTTGATTATTGGCTAAGTCAAGTTCTTTAGCCAAGGCGTAACAAATCCTCAACAATCTTCTCTATTCTTTTCATCGTCGTCTAGCATCTCCGCAAGGCATGCAAAAACCCCATCAATGTGAAGTCGAAAAAGAAGGATAATAAGAGAGAGAGAGGGGCGAGAGCAGAAGAAGAAAAGGGAAATGATTGGAAATTGTTATAGAGAGTTCAATTGAGTCATTAGAAAGTAAAGCTTTAGGTTATCTTTTCTTCTTCAAAAAAAGGGTCATATGCAATTTCTAATCGATTTGAGTATTTAACGTACCATTTGTGTGTGTGTGTGAGTGTGTTGGTGTCAATATGTGAGTGATGCTAGAAAAGATCAAGTACTGCATCAAGTAATTGAAAATAATGTTATGGCCGAAAAAATAATAAAAGAAAATTGTTACAATTTCTATAAGAGCTGGTATGCAATTTGTTAAATTAAAATTTTCTGGAAATTGATGTTTTGAGAGCTTGAGAGCTTATGTGACATGAAAAAGTGTTTACTTAATTTGAAAAAAATTGTGTTTGGTAGGTTGGACTTTTTAATTGGGTAACTATTTTCGGAAGAGTACTTAAAAATGTCATATTTTATGAAGGGTATTTTTTTAATTTTTTAAGATTTTTCTTTTATAAAATTATAACATTTTATTGAGGTCTCAAGAATATCTTTAGAACTAGATGAAACATTGTAAATTGTATATTGTCCAATTTAGAACAATTTGAAAGTTTGCAAGGTATTACAGATTTTTAGGAGCATATTGTTAAAAATTCAAAAGCCCACAAGCCCAAAAGTTTTATAGTCACAACAAAAGTCGAAAAAACGGAAATATTACTATTACAATATTATAAAATTAAAAAAACAAGTTAAAAAGCATAGGTCGGTTTTCTCGACAAATTATATCCTCAGCCAATGTTCAATTGTTTAAATATACTTCAACTTCTTTTATAATTATTCAAATTGTTGACTCTCTATGGAGTAGGTTCCAAAGGAAAGGGACCAATATTGTTCATTTCGTATCGGATCTGCGACATGACAGGTTCGGGCTATATTGGTTACTTCCTTCACTTTGTATGAGATATGTAATAATTTTTAAAAAATGTTAAATTGGGCGTCAGGTATCAGATATAGTTGACCAATTTATTTCATTTTCATACTTCATATAATACAGATAAAAATACTGGTATGTGCAAAATTTCAAGAAAACTGAACATTTATATCCAATTTTATGCGGAATTATAAAATTTTTATTTATCTCAGGTTTGTGTGAAATTTGAAGAGTTGGATAATTATTTCGCTTTTTTTAGTGTTTTTTTTTTAATCTTGAATCCTATGTGGGTACCAGGTACCAGAAGAAATGGTCCGATCTCTACCATCTTTACAAAAAAACCTTTGGTTTTATGATAGTTTTACTTTTTTAAAATCTTGAACCCTAGTTGGGAAGGAACCATCTTTATAACAGATCTTGTGTTGATAGAAATATTCCAAGTCTGAATGGAATCTGAGGTTAATTTAACCTTTTATGAGCTTCATAGGTATTCAAAATTTCGACTTGTTGTGGGGGAGGTACCAGAAGCAGTGGGCCGTACCGTTTTCGCAGCAGATCTTATCTTAGTAGAAATAATGGGATGTGGGCAATTTGAAAAGAACCGTATGCTTATTTCGGATTTTATGATCGTTTTGGTCATCCAAAACTGTGACCCTTTGTGGGGGAGGCACCAGAAGAAATGGTCAAATCTCTTCCATCATTATAACAGAACTTGTGTTTCGCTTTTATGAGCTTCATGGATATTCAAAGTTTTGACCCTTTGTGAGGGTGGTACCAGAAGGAGTTTTTCGATATATTTCATCTTCACACCCGATGTGTGAAATTTGTAGAGAATTGGACCATTACCCTATTTTATAGAAGTTAAAATTTTTCAAATGTTTATCCTTTGTGGGGGAGATACTTGATGGAGTATGCCGTTATTGTTTAAAATTTCGTAATTGAAGTTCATAATAGGCACTACAGCCTATGACAGAAAATTAACTATGCAGGTCAAGGTCTTCGCAGAGTACATCCCGATATTATGTCTTTTGATAATTTTAGCTAATTGTTTCAAATTTCGTATTTGTAGTTCATAATGGGTACTAATGCCAAGAACAAAAAAGTACCAACGGAAATTTGAAACAATTCGGGTAAATAATGTTTCTTAAACCATAAAAATACAGAATGTGGGAAGGTACCGTTATATGGGGGCTATACGAAGATATGGATCTGCGTAGGAAATTTTCTTTCATAGGCTGTAGTATCCATTACGATTTTTAAATACGAAATTCGAAACATTTCCAGTTAATAAAGTCACTTATTCTAGTCTTCAATATACTAGACATAGAGAGGTACAGTTATATGGGGTCTATAAAAAACGTGGACCAACATAGGCAATTTCCTGTGATAGGCTGTAGCACACATTACGAACCCCAAATTTGACATTGGAAACTTCTTCTATGACTTATGTCGCTACAATCACCAAAATACCGGATATAAGGAGGTAATATGGTGGCTATATCAAAACATGGACCTATTAGCCCGTTTTCAATACCAAATGTCCTGCAGACAAAATATAAGTTTGAGTAGAATTTTATAAACTTACTTCATTTCGTTCGGAAGCTAGAATGATTTCCACAGACGGATGGACAAAGAACAAAAAAATTAAAACACAAAAAAAATATGACTCGTCCATTTCTCAAACTGTTTTAGTGATCTCTCCAGTTTTAAAAAGCTTATAAAATTCTCTTTTTAGTAGATATAAATAACACAACAGTTTGGTATCAGCTTTACAGTGTAGAGAACGAAGAAATTCGTTTTTCTGTTTTTGATGTGTTTTTTTTTACACCTAAACCACTGTAACGTTGCTATTTGTTACGATTTCAAAAACCTTCGATTTGTTTGAAAGCTAACACTCGACTCTTCCAAAAGGAAGAAACAATAGAGATCCGTAGAACTTATGCACTATAGTTTCCATAAAAAAATCAATTTTCGAAGTGACCCAGAAAAATCAAAGGCATATTCGTTATCTGTGGGCACCCAAACACCAGCTTTGTTATATTCTGTGTTACATATGTTGTTTTAAAATTTTCCAATTGATTTTTAGGGTTCTTTATGAGTTAATTTACTCCTTTCAAAAAGTATTGAATATTGCGGAAATTCCTCATTTACGCAATTATGATGTAAGCTGATTGGGCCATAAATCAAATTTTAAAATGTTGAAGGGTTGTTTCAACGTGTTCTTTATGAGTTCCTGTCTGGTCACTGATTACTACAAATAAGTATTTGAGGACTACTCCGTTTAAATTCGTTCTATTTACGAATGTGAATTAAAAGATGCTGGACACAGAATAGCATATAAAATGGTTTTAGGCAAGAAAAGTAGACAAAAAAAAGTGGACAAGTATATTTGTCTATGAAAATCAAAAGAGCATTTAAAGGAAAAATTGTAAAAAACTGAAAACGCCAAAATGCTGAAAGCCAACAGTTGTAACAAACTGTAAAGAATATAAAAACCTCCATCGAAAAAATAGAAAGCTTAACAAATGAAGTGGAAATCACTTGAGAATATCAGCATTACTACACATATCCTATCATCGGTACATTTGTATTACACACGCACACACACACACACACCCATAAGTGCACACTCTTTATTCTTCTTCTTCTTCTAAATTTGCACACTTGCACACAAGTACATATAAGGACATAATCAGCCGTAATAGCATTCACAACACATATGCTCAGCATCCGTGCAGCAATGCATATAACTCTTTATATCCCAAACACACACACACAGAGAGACACATACACATGTACACACATTAATACCAAGAACAGCAGAACTCTTAGTATTATTTAAGCCAGGTCACACAGAAATCGTATCTGTGTGTGTGTGTGTTAGTGTGTGTAAAAGAGAAATGAATAATAGCTGTAAAGCACTGCAGGCATATGGTCTGGTCTAGAATTATTTGCTTTCTTGCTTCTCATATTTGTTGCGCTCCCCCCCCCCCCCCCTCTCCCCCTCTTTTGCAATCCTAACATTTCTTCTTTCTGCCAATATCTATCGATTCATGGCTGTGTAACATTTTGAACTTTAATATTTTATTGTGTTAAAAAGTCATCATTGGATTTTTGGGTACATTTTAGAAAGTTAGAGAGAGAGAGAGAGGGAGAGAGGGAAAGGGAGGAAAGAGAGACCCCTCTAAAAGTAACAAACAGCAAAGAACGTGAACTAAAAAAACTTCAACATTATGTAATGCTTTTAGTTTAACACCCATAAATGACATTTATTAGAGTGCTTACAACACGAAACCCCTATTGCACTGCTTTAAGTTCTCGTGTGCCCTTCCAGCTGCTGCCTTTGTAAATGGCCAGACGACGTTGAGCATGACTCCACACAAAGCTGGCTAGCTAACACGTCATCAATATTTTATTCGTTTCTTAGCTTCCTTTAGCATATTTATTCAATGCCCCCCCTTTCAATGGCTTGGTTGGTAATCCTTTTTGGTCACATCATAAATTTGTCCTGATGATGTCCCATCCACCACATCATTAAAGCCTGCAAATTTGTTTCCAATGAATTTGCCAAAGACAAGAGGGTTGTTGCATCACAAATAGCTGGCAATATGATAAATGTGGCAAGGTTGGAGGATATCTTGGAAATATGGAAATTATGAACATATGGGAAGAATGGTCGCCGAGTCATTGCGTCTTAGAGGACATAAGGAAAGGGAGTATGTGTTCGGAATATTGACAAAGAAAGCCTGCATCTTTCGATATTTTAGCCTAAATTTTTTGTGAACTTTAAGCCCATCGAATACCATCCAAAGTTTTTAAAATTGGCGATATCAAAAATTGAAAAGGGCAGTTTAGACTTCAAAATCAAATCACAAAAAAATAAATAATAATAAAAATAAATAAATAATAATTGCGATAAAATTTGGCTGGAATATGGATCGTGGTTTCGCTTGATTAAATGCAATCTAGAGATCTCCAAAAATGTCAAAGAAACTAGGATTTTTGCCCATGCACATAGTGTTTTAGAGGATATAAGAAAATTACCAAATAAAGCCTGCATCTTCAACATTTTTGACCTAATTATACCCTCATTCATATGGCTATAGAGGATATATATCATACGGCCAAAAAGTGCCTCATCGAAATAACAGTTTTAGACCCTAGGTCTCTTTGGACCAATTCCCTTTTTAAGACATTTGGAGTCGATGTAGGGTTCGTCGTCCGTCCATCTGTATGGCTGCCTGTTGCGCACGATAACTCTCGAAGGGAGTATCCGATTTGGTACAAACTTGGTACATCGTAATATTATTCTCAAACTTAAATCGAGTTCAGAAACGGACAATATCGGTCCACTCCTACTGGCACCTCACCCAGAAAAATTAAAAATTTCCAAAGAAAAAAAATTACCTCAAAGAAAGAGAAAATATCTTTCGGTTTTTTGCAAATTTTCCAAATCCAAATATTAGCGTACTTGCACTGACAGGTGTGAAAATGGACATGATCGGTCCACTGCATCAAGTATGTACCCCACAAAGGCGCCAACATTCGGAATAATCATAACTCTTATAAAATGAGACAAAGGAGTCAGATTGCCTTCAAATTTTGACACATGTCAATAGTTTTATTAACCCAAAATCTGCTATAAAAATGGAATATATGGGTTGACTCCTGGTACCTGAAGTACCACAACGGGTCTAAATTTTTAATAGCCATGAAACTCATAAATCGCAAAATGAGCATCCGATTTCTTCTAAACTCGGCACATCTTAATAATTCTATCAACACAGTATCTGCTGTGAGGATGGTAGATATCGGCTCAGTCCTTCTGGTACCTCATCCGCAAAGGGTCGACATTTTGAATAACAAAAACGATCATAAGTTGCGAATTGAGCATCAAATTCTCTTCATATTTCACACATTCTAATATTTCTACTAAAACAACATCTTTTGTGAAGATGATAGATATCAATCCACTTATTCTGGCACCTCCCTCATAAGAGATCAATTTTTTCAGAAACTTATTTACTGTAGAGAAAGAAAAAAGCTCATTCGATTTTGCTTAAACTTGGCAATTCCTAATATTTGCATCAGTGCTAGGTCAGGTGGGAAATGAACAATATCAACCCATTTATTCTAGTGGTGGGTTAACATTTTGAATAATGATTACTTGTTTAAATGTAAAATAGGGTGCGATTGTCTTCAAATTTCCCCCATTACCAAATTAGGTACCATTTAGTAGAATTATAGTACGTATATCCAACTACCAACCGTGACATCCGTATTCAATTTGGTGATTTTAGCTCTGTTGCTTCACCCAATACCAATTTTATTACTATTTAGTACTTTTCGCACAACTTAAGTAAAATTTCCCAAACTACCTCCACATCTCAATAAAATATAATAAAAGAGACCTAAATATCAAATTTGGGGATTCTAGCCCTATCCCTTCATCCAATACCAAATTTAGTACCATTAGGTACTTATTGTAAAAATAAAGTATGCATTTCCAAGCCACTGCCAAATCCCGGCACAGAAATCATCAGTAATCTAAATATCTAATTTCAGAATTTTTTATCTAGCCCTTCACTCAATACCAAATATATTAACATTCCGTACTTTTAGTTCAATTACAGTAAACATTTCCAAAACCACCTCTATATATCCAGGCTGCGTATGAACAGTGATCCTAATTCAAAATTTCAGATTTCAAGCCCAATACCAAATTGTACCAAATATAGTACTATTTAGTACTTTTCGGGCTCTTGTGATACAAATTTCCAAAATCACCTCCAAATCCTAACCACAGAAACCAACAGCGGACATGGGATACAAGTCATTTACTTCCACCAATACCAAATTTAGTACTATTTCGTACTTTTGGTACAATTGTAGTACACATTTCCAAAACCACCTCCATATCTCAATTTCAGACACCTCAATATTAAATTTGAGAGGTGAGAGAGGTTTGAGGTTACACTTTGCTTTTCAAAATACTCCAGACACAATAGTCCAACGGATTGGTATCCGGATATTTTGGTGGCCATTGTGCGATGGAAATGATGCGTGGAACCTCATTTTGTAACCATTCTTGAGTGGCGTGTGCTGAGTGCGATGTTGCTGAGTCCTGTTGGAATGTCCAAGGTCTGCGGCAAAATGTGTGCGTGCCTAAGACTTTAATACACCCTCCTGAATATTTTCGCGAATAATATTAGATTAATACGAGCTGAGAGCGACCATTATGGTGGCCCACACCATCACCACACAAGGTGCACATTGTCAGCTGACCTCTTTGGCAAGTAAACACGATCATTTTGTTTGTTTACAAACTGCTGGACAACGTCTGTTTTCTCACCACCACCTTCGGCCAAGCGAAGCAACTCTTAAGCTCTTTTGAGTCTATTTTCTTTCTGTTGCGGTGTAAGTTCTTGTACTTTTTGGAATTTCAATGCCTTTACCCCGAGCTCATTTTTCAATATTTGCCGAATGAAATACTGCGATATGTTCAGATCACGAGCCATTTTTCGACCACTGCGACTCGGGTTTTGATCAAGTCGCTTCTTTACTTTTCGAACCATTTCTGCTGATTTTTGCTGCTTTCTTTCGTCCACTTCCTTGACGTGGGGCTACGCTACCAGTATCACGGTAACGAGCGATAGTACAAGACACAAAAGATTCATTCACATTTAAATGCTTGGTACCAAATTGTACCAAATATAGTACTATTTAGTACTTTTCGGGCTCTTGTGATACAAATTTCCAAAATCGCCTCCAAATCCTAACCACAGAAACCAACAGCGGACATGGGATACAAGTCATTTACTTCCACCAATACCAAATTTAGTACTATTTCGTACTTTTGGTACAATTGTAGTACACATTTCCAAAACCACCTCCATATCTCAATTTCAGATACCTCAATATTAAATTTGAGAGGTGAGAGAGGTTTGAGGTGACACTTTGCTTTTCAAAATACTCCAGACACAATAGTCCAACGGATTGGTATCCGGATATTTTGGTGGCCATTGTGCGATGGAAATGATGCGTGGAACCTCATTTTGTAACCATTCTTGAGTGGCGTGTGCTGAGTGCGATGTTGCTGAGTCCTGTTGGAATGTCCAAGGTCTGCGGCAAAATGTGTGCGTGCCTAAGACTTTAATACACCCTCCTGAATATTTTCGCGAATAATATTAGATTAATACGAGCTGAGAGCGACCATTATGGTGGCCCACACCATCACCACACAAGGTGCACATTGTCAGCTGACCTCTTTGGCAAGTAAACACGATCATTTTGTTTGTTTACAAACTGCTGGACAACGACTGTTTTCTCACCACCACCTTCGGCCAAGCGAAGCAACTCTTAAGCTCTTTTGAGTCTATTTTCTTTCTGTTGCGGTGTAAGTTCTTGGACTTTTTGGAATTTAAATGGCTTTACCTCGAGCTCATTTTTAAATATTTGTCGAATGGAATATTGCGATATGATCAGCTCACGAGCCATTTGTTAACCACTACGACTCAGGTTTTCATCAATTCGCTTCTTTACTTTTCGAACCATTTCTGCTGATGTTGCTGCCTTCTTCCGTCCACTTCCTTGACGTCGGGCTACGCCACCAGTATCACGGTAACGAGCGATAGTACAAGACACAAAAGATTCATTCACATTTAAATGCTGGAGTGATCTAACGATAGCCACTTGTGGGTTTCCAACCAAATGTGAAGAAATCACACTATCACGCTTGAATTCCATCACGAATAACTTTTTTTTCTGAAAAATTCTCACCAAAATGCTTTTGTACGCTTGTAAACAATATAATGAGCTGTCACCGGAATAATTTTAACAGCTGTCGTACGAGTGGCTTAGAAACGACAGCAGTCTGAAGTTGGTTGCAGTTTTTTCGCCTCGCCCCTCTATTTATTACTTTTCTTGATTTTCATACGAAAATTCAAATTGTTAGCTCTTTCCGTTCACATAATACCAAATGGTACCATTTTAGAAGTTTAGTATCATTTTAGAATTTTTCGTAACATTAAAATTCGAATTCAAAAAAAAAAAAAAAAAACATTTCTTTCTGCACTCCATCAGTGACTTTCTTTTAAATTTTCAGAATTCTAGCTCATTCTGCTTTTCCAATGCAAAGCAGTCAATTTTTAGTACACATTAAAACTTTTCGTGCCCTTTCCAAAAATTCCAGCCTTATCACACGTATTCGCTCTAAGGTTGACCATCGAAACATAAAAAAAAAATACATGGTATGGACATTTAATTATGATTCTGAAAAATGCCAAAAACTCTCAAAAGCTATCCATGCAAGGTTCAATCTTTTCCATGATGTAGTTCAAGAAAGTCCAAATTATATTCTCATCTACTGCATTGCCATTGGGCGAATAAAGACGATATTACAGCAAATGATCCAATATTTATACCCTACACCACAAGGTGGTCAGGGTATTATGTCTTTGTGCATTTGTTAGTAACAGGCAAGAGGAAACGAGATAGACCCATAGTTCCTTTTAATGATCTGCATAGAATCATATTCTGAGTCGATTTATGCATGTCCGTCCGTCCGTCCGTCTGTCCATGTATTTTTGTAAACAAAGTACAGTTCGCATTTATTGCCCTATCCGGATGAGATTTTGCACAAATCATTTGTTTGGCCCAAGGACGAAACCTATTGAAATTGGAGATAATCGGTCAAAATTTAGATATAGCTCCTATATATACCTTCGTCCGATTTGCTTTTTATTATGCACCAAACGTGTAATATCAGCCCGAATAGTATGAAATTTTGCACATACAACCAAATTAGGCCTGAAAATAAGTATGCCAAATTTCTTTCAGATTTGGATATAGCTCCCATATAAAATTTCGACCGATTTACGTTTTATTGTGCACCAAACGTCTAATATTTGTCCAAATGGGATGGAATTTGGCATTTATGACCAAATTGAGTCTAGAAGCTAATATATCAAATTTGGTGAAGATCGGTTCAGATATAGCTATAGCTCCCATATATATTGTTCATCCGATTTGTTTTTAATTGTTGTTACCCACAGCCGTAATATGCACTCCGTAACAACGATATTCAGGGAAATATATCAAATATAGCTCAGAAATATCTTTGCCAAATCTTTTGCCATTTATCCAGCTTCCAATTAAACAAACCTCGTACAAACCACTTTCTATACTACCTTCCGTTTTCTTGGCACTTCACAAAAAAAATATGAATGTCATCCCCGCCATTATTACCTTAAATTTTATTACTGTTGCAGATGAAAGTTTGTGCCAATATTTTGCAGTCAGTTGTTATATTAGCAATGAACAACAGAAGCAGCAGCAGATGGATGGATGGACGATTGCACGTGTTACTTAAAGGGGCAGACAGACTCATATTCACATTGATGATGAATCATATATAGCTAGCTAGTATATATACAGACAGCCAATAGTATGTATGTATGTACTCTGCAATAGTTATATGAATGCTCCGGCATCCTTCAGTTTGCACCGTCATTACAAAAGTGATTAGTTTTGGTTGTGATGAAAATGCTGTGGTTGGTTGTTGCCAGAAGTCTCAGAGAGAGAGAGAGACACACACGTGTCCATATGTATGTGTGGCGACCCCGAGACACACAACTCTGCATTGCATATTCAGTAACACTCATACCGCAAAGAATCCATCCAAGAAGAAGCTATTGTAGAATGGTTTCTTGGCTGGTTAAGGTTTCGCATGGCGCTAGGTAGCCAGGTTATAAGGTTGAATGTCGACCATAACGACGATGATGAGCACCACAACGGCGACGACGTTGAAGCTGAAGCTGACGTTGACTTCGACATTGCTCATTAATGTCAATTTGATCAAGTCGAACATGCCATCGATTAGAGATGGAGAGAATAGAAAATTGCACAATTTTTCTTCATTTACTGTTAGATGGATGTTTATGGTTATGTGGTCTCTGCTGCCGCTGCTATTCTACCTTGGCTCACCTTGCTTTTCGCACACGTAGCACACGTTGTATAGCCGAGAATGGTCCACAAACCTTGGCTGTGTGTGTGGCAAGAAAAAAACGCCGAGTGGAAAACGTGAGTAATAAGAAATTTAATATAATTCTGTAGCATTTTTTTTAGTTTTTTTTTCATATTTCATGTAACAGACGCAGGAGGATATGAAGAATATGAAGCAGAAAAACACACATTATGAATATTTTTCCTATGTTTGTAGGAGAGTTTGTGTGTGTGCGTAATATTATTTGAATACCCGTGTGCCTGATTGCAATTTAAGTTTTATGTAATGGGTTTTGTTGTATTTTTACTATTTTTTATTTAAAGTTGTGTAGATCACCAGTCTTAGAGAAGAAATGAGGATACATTGGAGTTGGTTTTGTGCTAAGAAAAAAAAATATGACAAATTATTTTGGAGAATATTCTGACTTCCTATGATCCCGTTTAAAGGGAGTTGTTAACAATATTAAAAAAAAAAAAAAAAAACACCAAAAGACCGCTTTGGTGACTCGCGAAAGGATTAAAATTTTTGACTAAAATATTCCTCGTATTTTATCTGCAATATTGCCAAAGACGCTATACAGGGTGAGATGAAAAAACTACAACCAACTTCAGACTGCTGTCAATTCTAAGCCACACGTCCATCAGCTGGTAAAATTATTCTGTTTACAAATCATTATATTGTTTACAATCCTACAAAAGCATTTTGGTGAGAATTTTCCAGAAAAAAAGTTATTCGTGATGGAATTCAAGCGTGATAGTGTGATATCTTTATCTTTGGCTGGAAAACAAGAAGTGGCTATCGTTAGAGCACTCCAGCACTTGAATGTGAATAAATCTTTTGTGTCTCGTACCATCGCTCGTTTCCCTGATACTGGTAGCGCAGGCCGACGTCAAGGATGTGGACGGAAGAAAACAGCTCGTGAGCTGAATACATCGCAATATTCCATTCGGCAAATATTGAAAAATTAGGTCGGGGTAAAGCCATTAAAATTCCAAAAAGTGCAAGAACTTACTCCACAACAGAAAGAAAATAGACTCAAAAGAGCTAAAGAGTTGCTTCGCTTGGCCGTAAGGGGTGAACTGCCGAATTTGATTTTCTCCGTTGTAGTTGCCAAAGAGGTCAGCTGAAAATATGCACCTTCGGTTGGCCACCAAAACTCAAGCGCCGGCCATGGTGATGGTGTGGGCCCCCACAACAGCAGATGGTCGCTCTCCACTCGTATTAATCGACCGTGGCATCAGAATAAATGCCGAATATTATAGCGTAAATATTCTGAAGGGTGTATTAAAGCCTTGGGCACGCAAAAACTTTGGCCACAGACCTTGGACCTTCCAACAGAACTCAGCACCATCGCACCCAGCACGCGCCACCAAAGTATGGTTACAAAATAAGGTTCCTCGCTTAATTTCCAGCGCACAATGGCCACCAAAATCTCTGGATACTAATCCGTTGGACTATTGTGTCTGGAGTATTTTGGAAAGCAAGGTTGGCGTTAAAAAATACCAAAGTGTCGATCACCTCAAGCAAGCGCTTCGCCGGGAATGGGCCAAAATACTGCAGAGCAACATTGGGGCAGCGTATGACGGTTTCATTAGCCGTTTGAAGGCCATAATTCGTGCCAAAGGTGACCAATTCGAACAAATTTCAACTTATTCTAAACTTTGATGCTATTTCCGACATTTTTTGTGTTTAAGTTCGTCCATTCCAGGCAGACAGACAAAAGAATGGGCGGACACCTCTAGTTCGACTACAAATGCCCCAAAACGGATTTGTTCCAATCAGACCTAACCGTTATTACGATGGGGCAAAGAATACATACCCTCTCTATCAAAGAATACATACCCTCTCTAGCCATTCTGGTATCTGGAGGCTAGGAAACATATATTTCTGAGATTTTACGCTGTTTGATCTATGTTTTGGGTGTACCCGTTTAAAGTTATTGCAATAATATTCCCTTTAGTTTAGAAACAACTTTCATATAATACCAAATTTACCAAAAATAATATAAATGCCTTTGTACAATTTTATGGATAAAATATTCCATAAATTTCGAATAAGAACCCAACTCACATTTTTAAAATTATTTTATATTTTTGCACGCTTTTAGCCCAGAGAAAGCTGCTTGTAATCTTGAGGAATTTTAACTTCCAACAAGTAGAAAAAACTTTAAATACATTAAGTTAAAATCGTCAAATTACCGAATATCCGAAGATATTGCTTTATGGGAGCTATGAGAAAAGGTATACCTAGACGATGTTCTGCCACCAGAGGTAGAACCTGTTATAATCTCGTAAAAACAAATTTGCATCAGTTTCGTGGAGCATTGTGTCAAAAATTTTCAAAATACCAAATATCGGGAGGTACTTTTATATGGGCGCTATATGAAAATGTGGATCAATACATAATATTCAGCCACCGAAACTGGAAACTATTACCAAATTTAAGACACATCCACTAGAAAATGTGGCTTTAAAAATACCGAATTGGGCTGTACAAAAACATGGACCTCATTTTTAATACCAAACATCCTAGACACAATACAAGTTATTGCAGTTTCAAATTTCAAAGCCCTGCGTTCAATAATGGGGTCTGGTATGTTCATCGTTAAGTCGGGTTAGAATTTTATGCTGATCATGAATGTATATAGTTAATGGTGCTTGCGTTAAATATTTAGAGGTGTTACAAACCGAAAACAAATTTTATATAACCTCCTTACAAAGGAAGAACGTATAAAAAAACCAGATATGTCCCTATAAAAAAGCCTCGACAATAGGTTAAATTTCAAGAATTTCGATGGATAACTAGGATATTAATTTATATTGAGATGCCTCAAAGATTCATTTAAAACTATTTTATAACAAATATTTTCCAATTGTGGGATTTCTGTGGGATCTATGCCTTTAGAATAGTACCTAGTACAGGCCCACCTACCTTTTCGCTGACATTTTGTTAACGGATTTTCAAGCCCGACGATGATTTTAAATACTCGTTATAAATATAGGCGATGCAAAAAAATTATATCAAAATCACTAGCAACTTATTTTTTTTCTCTCCTTTACTACCATTTCTTCTAGTTTGTTATCCTTGTATGGTTTCTAAAGCATTGGTTATATTACAGTGGCGTCGCGGCTACCATCCGATTTTGTACCTCAATTTAATACTGGTTTCCCTACAGCTCTTGACCTTATTTGGTAATACCTTTTAATCCCAACAGCTTTACATTTACACTCAATTTATTTCAAATATTTATTATTTCCTTTGAAAAGCAATTGTTTTCAAATAGCCGGCCAGTCAGCCAGTCGTCTGACCTTGGCCGTTGTTGTGTTCACATTTCAAATTTATTGCATTTGACAGAGGATACGTAAAACCAAATTGTCAGATAGCCGGCGAACAATTACGATTTGGGTGAACCGTGGATAATTTTCTGCGAAATTAATTACCCTCTATATGTGCGAGTGTGTGTGTGTGTCTGTTTATTTAACGCAATGATTTATCAGTTATTGGTGAAACTGTATGTATGTGTGGGGCAATGAAAATGTTTGTGGGTATGTTTAAAGTCACATAGGTTAATGATAAAGGTAAATACTTAAATATTTGAAATTTAACGAATCATGGATATGATTTCAATAACTTGCTTTAAAGCCAAGCGAATTTGCGTAAATGGGGATTTCGGGTTTAATTTTTTCGGAAATATATAACAAATAAAGATAACAAAATATTTTGATTTATTATTCAAAGAAAATTACGGCCTGTTTATGTATGTTGAAGGAAAATTTATGAGAATGAGATGTAAAAATTAAATTTTGGTTGAAATTTTTGATATTTCATATTTGAATATAAATTAAAAGTTTTGAGAAAAATAGGTTTTTTTTTTCGAAATACAAATTTTCAAATAATAATTCAAAATATTTTTATGTGTATTAGAAAATATTTATTATACGTATTGATGGTTACCAAAGGTTACGAACTTTAAGGCTACGCAAATTTTGACATTTTGTATTGGGGTTCCTGTGGGTAGTATAAGTATATATATGTATAGTATAGTATAAGCAGGTTTTTTTGTAAATGTGCACTAAATTATCGTACTAAATACGGTACAATTTGTTTTGGCTGAACGGATTGATTTGGACATTAAAAATATTAATATGGGGACATATTTTGGTGGAATAGGTTAAGATAAATAGTTGGGTTTGAAGATGCCTTCAGCAAGCGTACGAAAGTTACTAAAATGTACTAATTTTTTTATTGTGTGCTTGAAATCTGAAATTTGACATTGGGATCACAGTTAAGTGTTTAGATTGAATATTTGGAGGTGGTTTTGGAAATTCGTTTTAAATAGTACTAAATTCAGTATTTGGGTATGGGATTGGGTTGGAAGTCTAAAGTTGGCATTAGGATCGCCTTTTCTGTGTGGCTTGGTTGATACATGGCAGGGGATTTGGAAGTACGTACTATAAAGTACGAAAAGTACAGAAAATTATTAAGTTTGATATATGTGAAAGGAATATAGTTGGAAATCCGAAATGTGGAATGAGATTCTATGATGTTGAGTAGAATAGACAAACTAAAGTTTTTTTTATTGAAATTCTAACAATACATGTACCAAAAGTACTAAAATGTTCTAAATATGTGAATAGAGGTAATATCTTGAGAATCAATTCTTAGAAATAGGATTGATGTAAGGAGGTGGTATTGGAATCGGCTACCAAGTGTAAGAACTGTTCTAAATGGTACTAAATTTGGTACAACTCCGTTTTGGATGAACGGAAGAAACTGCGAATTTGAAATGTTGGTATTGGGTGCCCTGTTGGTGTTAAATTTAAAGAGAGTTGGATCCTTATTTCGCCTTCTTTGGGCGTTTTGTTTTTTAAAATCTTGAAACCTATGTGGGGGTGGTACCAAAAAAAAATGTCAAAATCGGATCATTCTTTCTCTTTTTGTGCAATAAAATATTTTTTTTTTTTTTGAAAATTTCGAAATAAGGATAAAGATTTGGTTTTGGAAATGTGTGCTACAATTGCACGAAAAGTACTAAATAGTACTATATTTGGTACAATTTGGTATTGGGTGAACATCTAGTGCTAGAAATCTGAAATTTGGTATTAGCGGTGCTGTTAATGTATAGCCTAGACTTATGGAAGAGGTTTCGGAAATGTGTAAAAAATTGTACAAAAAGTACTGAATGGTACTTTATTTGGCATTGGGTGAAGGGATAGAAATAAAATTCTTAAATTTAAAATTTAGATTACCGAAGGTATTTGTGTTTGAGATTTGGCGGTGGTTTGGAATTGTATCCTATATTTGTACGAAAAGTACTAAATGGTACTAAATTTGTTGTTGGGTGAAGGAATAGAGCTTGAATCCTGAAATTTGATATAGGTGTTACTCTTGGAAATGCGTCCTATATTTTTACGAAAAGTACTAAATGGTACTAAATTTGGTATTGAGTGAAATTATAGGGTTGAAATCTTCAAATTTGATATTAAGGCGCCTGTTGGTATCTGGAGTGATATATGGAGCTATTTTTGGAAATGTTACTATAATTGCACGAAAATTACTAAGTAGTACAAAATTTCGTATTGCCTAAAGGAATAGAGCTTAAATCCTGAAATTTGATAGAGATGTCACTGTTGGTGTCTGTGGTTTAGATGGTGGTTTCGAAACAGTGCTAATTGGTGCCGAAATTTGATATTTAGATTATTGATGGTATTTCTGTTTGAGATTTCGTGATGGTTTGGAAATGTACGAAAAGTACTAAATGGTTGGCAGGGCCTCAAATTTGATGTTGAAGCCTCTGTTGGTATCTGGAATTGCGATATGGGGTGGTTTTGGAAATGCGTACTATAATTTTACTAGATGGAGCTAAATTCGATAAGGGGGGAAACTACAAAGCTGAAATCCCGAAGTCTGATATGGGTATCACTGTTGATGTCTGTGGTTGAGAGAAGGAGCTGGTTTTGGATATTTGGGATAGGGCTGGATTTTGCAAATTTGATATTGAGGTGGCTGTTGGTATCTGGAATTGAGATATGGAACTGGTTCTGAAAATGTGTACTATAATTGTACGAAAAGTACTAAATAGTACGTAAGTTCGGTATAAAGTGAAGGAATAGAGATTAAATTCTGAAATTTTATATGGCCGTAATCGGTGGTGGCTGTAGTTGAGAGAAGTAGCAGATCTTGGGAAAACGTATTGTAATTGTACTTAATGGTACTAAATTTGGTAATGGGGAATATTACAGAGCTGAAATCCCTAAATTTGATATGGATTTTAATGTGGATGTCCGTGGTTGAAATGTCTATGGTTGTACTAAATGTTACTAAACTTGGTATTGTGTGAAGCTGAAGTTCTTAAATGTAATATAGAGGTCATTATCGCTTTCTAAAGTTTACATATAGAAGCTTTAAAATAATTTTGGATAGAAAAATTGGATGTGGGTCCATTGTGCAATAATTATACTAATATCCACCTCAGTAAAGTTTAAAGTGAATGATTTTTAATAATAATTTAATAATTTCGGTATAAAAGGCAAACATTTTCGTATTGATTTTTTTTTTTTTTTTTGGAAAAAAGAAAAACTTGAATGGTACAAAAAACCTTGAAAGTCTGAATATTTTGTACGAGGTATAAAGTTTTGATTGAAAAATGTTTTCAAAATACACAAGTTGTACATTTTGAGTACTTAAAACGCCTACATGAATTTTTGGGATGAATGTAAAATTTTAATGTGGACTTTTAGCGGACAATGTAGAGAGCACTTGCTGGTATTTATATATAAATCAATTTCATTGTACTTACAGAGATTTTTTTCATTTGAATTAGTTATAGACACTTACCTAAAATAAATATGAAAAAATAGAAAACATTAGCATTCGGAAATTAAATACATATACTTTATGACGATTCAAAAAAAAAAAAAAAATAATAATAATAATAATAATGGAAACAATAGCAATAATAATTATTATTTTAAAATGTTAAAAAATATCTTCGTTTAGGAGATTATCACAACAAAAAGGTTCTCAAGAAAATCTTTCCTGTGCCAGAATCTCCCATATTTTTGGGGAAAATGTCAAAATGAGAAATATTCTAGATCAAATTTCCCGGTTAATCTCTGAACAATAGAAATGTGCAGAGTACTATTAAAATATCATAAACTTTGGTTTATTACAAAACGTTTCCCATATTTTTCCGATTCATTTGAAAGTCAAATCCTTCCGAATAATGTTTTTTTTGTTTATTGGGCAAATTATTTGTTTTAAATGGGTTTCAAATGAAAAGTTAATATTATCAGAATATTTATTAAATTAAGGGAAAACTTGAAGGATATGAAGTTTTCCCTTAATTTAATAATTATTCAGAAAAAATATTAACTTTTCATTTGAAACCCATTTAAGACAAATGATATGCCCAATAAACAAAAAAAAAAAAAACATTATTCGCAAAAGTAAAACAAAAACTGTGAAACTTGTGAAAAGTTTATTAATTTAACATCACTGGCAAAATTTGTTTAACATGTTAATCAGCGAACAAAAACAGAAACAAGAAAAAATCGAAATAACTTTTTCGTTAAAAATCATCATTGCTGCCATTGCCATAGCCATCATCGTCATCATCAGCAGCAACTGCTTCTGCTGCTGCCGCCTTCATCATCAGTGATTTTTGATTAACTTTAAATTAATTTTTATATTTTATGTTTGTATTTTTGCGGAGAACAGAAATTTATGCCCTGCCAAAGATGTCGACAGTGATGATGTCGTCTTTAATGGCGAAAAGTTTTTTGTGTGTGTTCAACAATTTCAATTTTGCGCAAAAAAACTGGAACAAAATATTAATTGCAATTTTATGGACCAATTGTGGTAAAAGTCAAGCAGTTTTTTTTATTATTCTTTGAAATATGTTAACCCTTACTATCGGTTCAATGGGAAAGTTTTTATGGATTTCTTTTTATTTATGAAAAATTGTAGGAAATGTATTTATGCGGTGAATTATTTCAGAACTAAGAATAGATGACTCCCCCAGAAGACAGAATAAAACAAAAAAAATTACATGAAGAAATTTAGCAGATTCTGAAAGCAGAGCTGGCAGAATACGTGTGTCGACGTTTTAAAAGTTAACATTGAAAATTAACCTAACCATAGGGGCCAAGTTCCCCCTCTTCCAATTTATTTTTAATTTTTAGGATTAAGATTCTTTAAAATTTGTTGGATTTGTGCTTCGGCAATATTGCAGAAAAAATGCGAGGAATATTTTGTTTGGACTTGATTTGGGCTTCGGCAATATTGCAGAAAAAATATTAAATATGGTTAAAAACTCCTTTAAACGGAATCCTAGCATGTCAAATCCTACAAAATTATTTGTCATATAATTCTACTATAAGTCCCAAAAGAAGTCAACAGTCTATATCTTACCTAAACGCCAGGAATTCATATATATTAAACAAACATTTTAGGTTTAAAACCATACTTATTGTGAGTATGTGCAAAAATCTCGGAGAAAGCATAATTTTAGAAGGATGACGCATAAAGCAAAAATATTCCTCATCAAATTGCACTATAAATCACCTCGAAGAAAAATTCTCTATTTCCACTATATATCAAAAAAATATAAGAATCAATATTCCAAAAAAAAAAAAAAAAAAAAATATATATATATATATTTCCTAATTTTTTTTATCAATTTTTTCAAGGACTTTTTTTGAGTTGGCGCCGAAAAGAAGCACGCAATTAGGTTCTAGGCAAAAAGTGTGAGAAGAAGAAATATTCTATACAAAATTTCACTATAAATCTCAGAATAAACCACAATCCTAGGATAAATAATTTTCAAGAAAATTCCTTTCGAAATTTTCAGGGTGAGATGAAGAAAACTGCAACCAATTGCAGACTGCTGTCATTAGCAAGCCACTCGTCTGATAGCTGTTAACATTATTCCATTGACATCTCATTATATTGTTTACAAGCAACCAAAAGCATTTCGGTGAGAATTTTCCAGAAAAAAGTTATTTGTGATGGAATTCAAGCGTGATTGTGTGAATTCTTTATATTTGGCTGGAAAACCACAAGTGGCTATCGTTAGAGCACTCCAGCATTTAAATGCGGATAAATCGTTTGTGTCTCGTACCATCGCTCATTAACGTGATACTGGTAGCGTAACCCAACGTCAAGGAAGCGGACGGAAGAAAACAGAAACATCGGCAAAAATGGTTCGAAAAGTAAAGAAGCGATTTGATCGAAACCCGCGTCGCAGTGGTCGAAAACTGGCTCGTGAGCTGAACATATCGCAATATACCATTTGGCAAATATTGAAAAATAAGCTCGAGGTAAAGCCATTGAAATTCCAAAAAGTGCAAGAACTTACACCGCAACACAAAGAAAATAGACTCAAGACAGCTAAAGAGTTGCTTCACTTGGCCGAAAGTGGTGAACTGCCGTATTTGGTTTTCTCCGATGAGAACACATTCTCTGTCCAGCAGTTTATAAACAAACAAAATGACCGTGTTTACTTGACAAAGAGTTAAGCTGCAAATGTGCACCTTCGATTGGCCACCAGAACTCAAGCGCCGGCCATGGTGATGGTGTGGGCCGCCATAACAGCCGACGGACGCTCTCCTCTCGAATTTATCGACCGTGGCATCGGAATAAATGCCGAATATTATTGCGAAAATATTCTGGAGGGTGTATTAAAGCCTTGGGCACGCAAACATTTTGGCCGCAGACCCTAGTCATTCCAACAGGGCTCAGCACCATCTACTCAGCACGCGCCACACGAGATTGGTTACAAAATGAGGTTCCTCATTTCATTTCCAGCGAACAATGACCACCGAAATCTCCGGATACCAATCCGTTGGACTATTGTGTCTGGTGTGGTTTGGAATGCAAGGTTGACACTAAAAAATACCAAAGTGTCGATCACCTCAAGGAAGGGCTTCGCCAGGAATGGGCCAAAATACCGCAGAGCAACATTCGGCCAGCGTTTGACGGTTTCACTGGCCGTTTGAAGGCTATAATTCGTGCCAAAGGTGACCAATTCGAACAAATCTAAACAGATTTTAAAATTTGATGCTATTTCCGACATTTTTTGTTTTCATTCAATAAAATTTGGAAAAAATGTAAAAACTATGGCATTTGACTTTGTTGCAGTTTTTTTTTTTCATCTCACCCTGTATATTCTAAAACGATCTAACAAATGAATTGAGATAGAAGACTAAAATTTTGCATAGTTGGCCAGTAGGCAGGTTGAGTTCGTAAATGGGCCATCTCGGTCCACGTCTTCGTATAGCCCCCGTATAACGGTACCTCCCAATATTCGGTATTTTACTGATTTTAGCGACATTATTTACCGGAATTGTTTCAAATTTGGCATTTGAAGTTCGAAATGGATACTACAGCCTGAGACAGAAAATTGCCTGTGCAGGTCCACGTCTTCTTATTGCCCCCATATAACGGAACCTCCCATTATTAGGTATTTTGATGATTTTAGCGACATTATTCACCGGAATTGTTTGAAATTTGGTATTGGAAGATCTTAATGGGTACTTCAACATATGGAAAAATTCTCGTATGTAGGTCCACGTGTTCGTATAACCCCCATATAACGGTACCTCCCAATATTCGGTATTTTCAAGATTTTAGCGGCATTATTCTCCGGAATCGTTTTAAATTTTTGGTATTTGAAGTTCGTAATGTGTAAAACAGTCTATGACAGAAAATTATCTGTGCAGGTCCACGTCTTCGTATATCCCCCATATAACGGTACCTCCCGATTTTCGAGATTTTAATGATTTTAGCGACATTATTACCGATTTTCTTAAGTTTCGCATTTGAGTATTGTTGTGCCTTGTGACAAACGTTGCCTATGCAGGTCCACGTCGTCGTATAGACCCTAATATAACAGCTAAATTTGGTATTTTTATGATTTTAACAGAATTTTTAACGGTTTTTTTTTTTTGTTTTTGACAATTGCCAAATTTGTCCCACTGGTGGAGTGTATTCAAAGTTCGGCCCGGCCAAACATGCAGCTTATTTTTTTTTTTTTTTTTGAAAAATTTCAAGTTCCTTCCAAATGGTGGAGGTTCAGTCCGAACTTTTCTCTGTTTTTACTTGCTACATTTGTATGCTATGTGACATACTCCCACAAAATTGAGCTATCTATATGTTATGCGACCTATTTTTAATAATTATATATATATATATATATATATATATATATATATTTTTTTTTTTTTTTTTTTTTTTTTTTTTTTTTTGTTATTTATTTTACAATCATTTTAATGGTCATTTATTTTATAAAATTTTATTTCATTCAAAATTTGATATTTTAGTTGTCAATCACTTCAACGTCGCAAGGACTTCATATTACTTAAACCCCCATTCCAGCGAAAAAAACGGACACAGGACAAAAAAGAAATAAAAACAATGAAATCACTTAACAAAAAAATATATTCTATATTTTCATTTTGTTTTATTTCCCAAGAGATTCAATATTTTTGTCAAGAGTTTGACATTTGTATGCAAATTTATTCATTTTACAACAATTCCGGTTTCAGCTCCTGGTTACCCCCTCCATCAACGAATGGTGTTTGTTCCCAGAGCTGTTGGCAGTGCACCACCAATCAGGCAACATATTTTAGATTAGTCTATTTTTTGTATTCTCTTCCTCTCTCTCTCTAAATTTCAAGGGGCACTTAACCAAAAAATATACCAAAGAAGAACATTCATGGCACAACAACAAGGAAAGGTACAATAAAATAGAAAAAAAATCAAGCTCAAAAAAATAAAAGAAAACAATAAAACCAACAAAAATTTCAAGCACTCCCCGCAAACACACACCCACCGACAAATAACATACCCAAGTACACTCATCACAGAAACAAAAAAGAAATACATTCAGGTAATGACATGTACTTTGCGGATGGATAAAATTGCTTGGAAACGGAACAAGGACGAGTGGTTGAATAAAACAAAAAATATAAAATAAATAAAAATACAAAGAGGACCACTAAAAAGAAAATCAATTTAAAAAGTTTTGCTGTTATGGAAAATGTAAATTCAAATCGAAAAACAATGGGAATCTAGGAAAAAAGCTTTTGTTGCCATTACAAATTTTTGGTTTGATTCGGTTCCTATGAAAAAGTTGGAGGGTAAACAAATGATTTGTTTAATTGATTTGGTATAGCAACAGGTGAAATAAAATAAAATAAGATAATGGCAAACTCTCTTTAGAAAGCTTGTAACGCCAAGAATATAAAACCTAGAATACACAAGAACTATATCCAAATCTGAACCGATGTCAATATAATTTGACAACATTTGTTGTTGGCCAAATTCAGTCCCAGTTCCAAATTTGAAGACTGTATCATCTAGGGTCGATCAAAAGATATTTGCATACAATGTGTAAATTTTTTGGAGGTACCTCCGACTCTGATTCTATATATCTCCAGTTCCCAGTGGAATTTTGAAAATATATGTAGCCTATGTTACTTTCAGGTGATACCGTAGTATATTTGGACATTTGTGAGTCCATAAAAAACAAACAAAAAAAAAAAACGTACGAAAAATTTCGAACCTTAAGGTTAAAAAAGTTCTAAAATCGTACTGAACTTCTAAAATGGTACTGTTAAGTATTATGTGAACGAAAAGAGCAAAATCCTTGAAATTTGGTATGAGAATAAAGAGAGGAAATTGTACTAAGTGTACAAACTGCACTAATTGGTACTAAGTTTGGAACAGGTCTAGGGTGAACAGATTGAGCTGAAGTTTGGGAATTTTTTATTCGGGTCCCTGTCGGGGGTAGGTTTGTGATAAAGAGGGGGTTTTTGGGGTTCCTGTCGGTGATAGGTTTGTGATTAAGAGGGGGTTTTTGCAATGTGCACGAAATGTACCAAATAGTACCTTATTTGGTACAATTTCGTATTGGTGCTTGAAACCTGAAATTTGATATTAGAAACGCTGTTCATGTAAAGGGCCATAATTTTTACGCCATAACTTTTACATTTTTTTAAATTTTATTGAAATGTCGGAAATATCATCAAATTTTATTATATGTTTAGATTTCTTCGAATTTTTCACCATTGACACGAATTATGGCCTTTCAACGCCCAACAAAACCCTCACCCGCTGCCCCAATGTTGCTCTCTGGTATTTTGGCTCATTCCCGGTGAAGCGAGGCACCTCATTTTGTAACCATTCCTGGGTGGCGCGTGCTGAGTGCGATGATGCTGAGTCCTGTTGGAATGTCCACGGTCTGCCGCCAAAATGTTTGCGTGTCCAAGGCTTTAATACACCCTACAGAATATTTTCGCGATAATATTCGGCATTTATTCTGATGCCACAGTCGATTAATACGAACGGAGAGCGACCATCGGCTGTTATGACAGCCCACACCATCACCATGGCCGGCCCTTGAGTTCTGGTGGCCAACCGAAGGAGTACATTTTCAGCTGACCTCTTTGGCAAGTAAACACGATCATTTTGTTTGTTTACAAACTGCTGAACAACGAATGTTTTCTCATCGGAGAAAACCAAATTCGGCAGTTCACCACTTTCGGACAAGCGAAGCAATTCTTTAGCTCTTTTGAGTTTATTTTCTTTCTGTTGCGGTGTAAGTTCTTGAACTTTTTGGAATTTAAATGGCTTTACCTCGAGCTCATTTTTCAATATTTGACGAATGGAATATTGCGATATGTTTAGCTCGCGAGCAATTTTTAGGCCACTGCAACGTGGGTTTCGATCAAGTCGCTTCTTTACTTTTCGAACCATTTCTGCTGATGTTGCTGTTTTCTTCCGTCCACTTCCTTGACGTCGAGCTACGCTACGGTAACGAGCGATGGTACGAGGTACAAAGGATTTATTCACATTTAAATGATGGAGTGCTCTAACGACAGCCACTTGTGGTTTTCCATCCAAATATAAAGAAATCACTCTATCCCGCTTGAATTCCATCACTAATAACTTTTTTTGTGGAAAATTCTCACCAAAATGTTTTTGTACGCTTGTAAACAATATAATGGAATAATTTTAACAGCTGTCGAACGAATGACTTAGATATGACAGCAGTCTGAAGTTGGTTGCAGTTTTTTTCATCTAACCCTGTGTATTCAAAGTTTGAACCGAATACTCCTTCTGAGTTATCATGCGCATCTCTATATAGACGGACGGACATGGCTAAAATGAATTTCTTTCAACATGATGTAAGGTCTTAAACCATTTTTTTGACCTAATTTAGCCGTATATGGCTGAGAGTATGACAAGTAAAAGACCATCGGCTGGGTCGATCTTTGATACAAATTTGGAAATTTGCAAAAAAAAAAAACTAACAAATACGGCTGTGCCTAACAAAAACAAGCTGTGCCATTGGAGTCTATATGAAGACGTGGAAATGTACAGGCCATTTTTGTCTTATAGGGAGGTATCGTTATATCGGGGCTATAGGAAGATCTGGACGTGCATAGACAATTTTTGTCACTGGCTGTAGTGCCTATTAGGATTTCCAAATACGAAATATAGGGAGATACGAATATATGGGGCCTATACGCACCCCTTTACCTGCATAGACAATTTTCTGGTATAGACTGCAGTTCCCATTACGAATTCTAAATACGAAATTTGAAAACTACTCCGGTGATTAATGTCGCTAAAATCATCAAAATACCGAATATTGGGTTGTCATACGTATTTTTTTGTCATAGGTTGTAGTACCCATTACGAGGTCTGGGCTGAGCCGAACTTTGGAACAAATTTGGAAATTTTCAAAACAAAAAAAAAAAAAAAAAAAAATCTAACAAATACCGCACTGCCTAACAAAAACAAGCAGTGCCATTGGAGTCTACATGAAGACGTGGACCTGCATAGGCTACTTTTGTCTTATAGGGAGGTACCGTTATATCGGGGCTATAGGAAGATCTGGACCTGCATACACAATTTTTTGCCACAGGCTGTAGTGCCTATTAGGATTTCCAAATACGAAATATAGGGAGGTAATAATATATGGGACCTATACGAACCCCGGACCTGCATAGACAATTTTCTGGTATAGACTGTAGTTTCCATTACGAACCCTAAATACGAGATTTGAAAAAACTCCGGTGATTAATGTCGCTAAAATCATCGAAATACCGAATATTGGATTATCATAAGGAGGTTCTAATATATGGGGCCTATACGCACCCCTGGACCTGTGTAGACAATTTTCTGGTATAGACTGCAGTTCCCATTATGAACCTTAAATGTCGATCAAATTTGACATACTAGATTCTAGACTAATTCGGTCGTAAGTGCAAAATTCCCTACTATTCGGGCTAATATTACACGTTTGGTGTACAATAAAAGGCTAATCGGACGAAGATATATATGGGAGCTATATCTAAATTTTGACCGATTATCTCCAATTTCAACAGGGTTCGTCCTTGGGCCAAACAGATGATTTGTGCAAAATTTCGTCTGGATAGGGCAATAAATGTGAACTATAATTTGTTTACAAAAATACATGGACAGACGGACGAACATGCATAAATCGACTCAGAATGTGATTCTATACAGATCATCAAAAGGAACTATGGGTCTATCTCGTTTCCTTTTGTCTGTTACAAACAAATGCATGAACACATAATACCCTGACCACCTTGTGGTGTAGGGTATAAAAATTTGATAAATAGTGTTGTACCTTTTGATTTCAGAGATTCCCTCTGTTCTAATTGAAAGCTATATTTTCCATAAATCAACATACCTAACAATTCGTAATAATTTCCATTTGAAATTGAGAACAAATAATAATAACATGTTCTCCATGTTTGCAAAGGCAACTGAAGAAATATGAATCCACAGAAAGGAAACTTTTGTTTTATGAAAATTTTTCCGAAACAAAAAAAAGAAGAAAAAACTATTCCAATAATAAATGTATTCAAGTAGCTAAAGCTCTTGCCAAGAAATAACAGGATAAACGAAATAACATATCCTTATTGATTCGCCTCTGATATAACAACGACAACAACAATTCATATTCACATCAGTTTTCTGGGCTCGTACAATTTGCTGCCATCACCCCTCGCATTCCCCCTCTACTACACATCTTGTATGTAAATCTATAAATTTGTAGAGCTTTGTTGGTTCCTTGTTTCTTGTATGCACAACATGTGATTGGTTGGCGGCGGAGGGGAGAAGGATGCGATGAATGCGAATGAAAATTCCTATGGTAACCAGAAAAATGCACGCAAAGCAAGGAAATGTAAATGAAAAAGAAGAAAAGAAAGAACGAAGAAAAAACTTTATGTGTGTTATCAGTTTGGTGTATAGAATTTCAAAAATTTCCTTTTGTTTAAGGCAATTCCTGAATATATGGGATTTCGATAAATGGGCGGGTGTGTGTGTGCGTGTTTGTGTTCTACATGAAATTTGGTAAGAATTTACAAGGTAACGAATATAATATGATACAGTTATGTATAATAATATTGCATATAGTATTGCCAAGGTTTTATTTTAGTTATTTTAATCAAACTAACAAATATGTGTCTGCAAGCACCCATATTTGAAGAGAACCATTAAATCTCTCTGGAATTCATTCTTATTTTACCCTCAGCCATATGGCTAGAAAGGGTAGAGAGAGTCTGTCTGTCTGGCTGGCTGCTGCGCATGATAACTCTAGCATGGAGTATCCGACTTGGTCCAAACTTGGTATATTATAATAATATTATTAAGCATAGATCGAATTTGGAGATGGGCAATATCGGTCCACTCCATCTAGTACCTCCTCCTTAAAAAGTCGAAATTATCTAAAAAATATTTTACTGCACAGAAAGAGAAAGGATTTTTGCTCCAACTTTTCAAAACCTAATATTTGCAGCAGTGCTAGGTCATGTGCGAAAATGGACGTTATCGGTTCACTCCATCAAGTACCTCCCCCACAAAGGTTCGAAATTTTGAATAATTATAACACTTATAAAAGGTGACATAAGAGTCCGATTGTCTTAAAATTTCACAACATCACAAAATTTTTATTAACCGAAGGTATGGAAATGGAATATATCAGTCGACTCGTTCTGCTGCCTACCCCACAAAGGGTCAAATTTTTAAACATCCATTGTAACGTGGTTTTTTCGTCGGCTGAGGTAAGCTCAGCTGTACCCAGGGTTTCTATAAGGTCCAACTAAATCTTATGAAATAATAAGAGTAGATCTCTCCCTTTCCTGGGGGTAAAAATCGGATGTCGGAATAATAAGAGTAGATCTCTCCCTTTCCTGGGGGTAAAAATCGAATGTCGGAATAATAAGAGTAGATCTCTCCCTTTCCTGGGGGTAAAAATCGGATGTTTTATTGATCTTTAATGCGAAATTAGAATATACTCGGGTTGAAATACGATAAGATAAAGATGGAATATGGGATGGCAAATGGACTTCGGTGGTGTTCCTGAATTCAAAGTAATGATGTTTAATGAGTGATCGGGAATTCGATGTTTACTCGTACCGTAGGCAACAGGGTGTACGACTCTTGGACAATCGGGGATGAGAATGTCGGGTTAAAGAAAATCGGGAATTGCGGTGTTGCATTCGGGTGACTTGTGGTCGTCGATTGTCGACGGTTTCACTGTTATCAGGAATTACGATGTTTGTATACGGGTGATGAGGGTTGTTGACGATTTGAAGGTAATCGGGAACTTGTGGTCTTCGGTTGTGGACGATTCGACTGTTATCAGGGATTACGATGTTGGCATTCGGGTGTTACGGTAGATTGACGATTTAAAGGTAATCGGGAACTTGTCACCGTCGCTTGTCGACGATTTGACTGCTATCTGGAGCCACGATGATTGTGATCGGGTGATGAGGGTTGTTGATGAAGTCGGTCGGTCGAAACTCCTGTGTGAATGAATTACCGGCCACCCACCTTAATGAGAGCCAGTCTTGGAAAAAGTATTCCCGTCCAACGCTTTGTTAGTCGACGCAGATGATTTATAAAATCATTAGCTACAATTTCGCAAGCCTTCTGCAGTAGCGAACCTCTCCTCATCGCACCTCAAACCGAACACTATATGTGACCGGTCCTACCAAGTCATTGCGAATTCTTTGCTTTATGCTGAGAACGGCATACCACCGAAATCTATTTTGTCCCCTATGCGCCCAACGAATGCTGTGGTTCTTGGTCTGTGCTGTTGTCGCCTATGACCGTGTTGTGTGAATATTGTGGTGGTGGTTGGTTGGTGCTCTGCTTGTATTCTTGCAGTGGCCGTTGTCCCACTCAGACTGGGCACATCTCCATATTCCCATCAACACAAGATCTGTTATAAATATGATAGAGATCGGGAGATTCCATCTGACAAAGTTTTGAATAATTATAACTCATATAATGTGTGAAATAATAGTCCGAATATCTTCAAATTACATACATCAAACTATTTATATTAAGGCCTGGTGTGAAGATGGAATATATTAGTCGACAGTCTGATAGTTCCCCCCCAAAGGGTCAAAGTTTTGAATATCCATGAGACTCATAAAACGGGAAAAAATCATCCTATTCCATTTAGACTTAGTATATTTCAATATTTCTATCAACACAAGATCGGTTATAAAGGTGGTAGAGATCGGATAATTTCTTCTGGTACCTTTCTCACAAAGGGTCAAAATTTTGAAGCTCATAAAACGCGAAATTAACATCCGATTACATTCAGACTTAGTATATCTCAATATTACCATCAACACAATATTTGTTAAAAATATGGAAGAGATCGGGCCATCTCTTCTGGTACCTTACCCACAAAGTGTCAAAGTTTTGAATAACCCAAACGATTATAAAATCCGAAATAAGCATCCGGTTCTTTTCATATTTCCCACATTTCATTGTTTCTACTGACATAAGATCGGCTGTGAAAATGGGATATATCGGTCCACTCCTTCTGGTACCTCTCCCAGAAAGCGTCAACATTTTGAATATCTGATTCCATTAAGACTTAGTAAATCGCAATATTTATATCAACACAAGATCTGTTATAAAGATGATAGAGATAGGACTAGACCTCCCCACAAAGGGTCCAAATTTTGAATAACCAAAACGATAATAAGATCCGAAATAAGCTTCCAGTTCTCTTCTTTTTACTAACACAAGATCTGCTGTAATGATGGGATATATCAGTGCATTCCTTCTAGTACCTCCCTCACAAAAGGGTAAACATTTTGAATATCCATGAATCTCATAAAACGCAAAATTAACACCCGATTCCATTAAAATTTGGTACATACCAATATTTCCATCAACAGAAGATTGTTATAAAGTTGGTAGAGATCGAGTCATTTCTTCAAGTACTTCCCCACATAGGGTTCAAAATTCAAAAAAAAAAAAAAAAAAAACATTCAAAGAAAGCGAAATAAGCATCTGACTCTCTTCACTCTTTCACACCTTGTGAAGATGATATATATCTGGGAACCCCTGGTGGTGCCTCACCCACAAAGGGTCGTAATTTTCAATACTTATATCTGTCATAACTTGTGAAAGAAATCAGCAATACTTTACAACTTGCTATATCTAAATATTTCTCTCAACCAGAAACCTGAGATGAATTTATGATTTCGCATAAAATTGGATACCAAGTTTCGAATTTCTTGTAAATTTACCATACCAAAATTTTTATATGTATTATACAAAGTATGAAAAGGGAATACTTCGGTCGTCCATATCAGGGACTTCAGCCAATTTTAACATTTTCTAAAAACTATCAAGTATCTCATATAAAGTGAAGGAAGTAACGAATATGGTCCAAATCTGGCACGTCGCAATATTTATATCATATTTATTTAGGTCCGATACGAAATGGACAATATTGGGCCATTTCTGCGGAGCATATTCTGAAGAGAGTCAACAATTTGAATAATCATAACAGAAGTCTACACATATTTAAATAATCGAACATTGGTTGAGGGTATATATCTGTTGGCAAAACCGACTCATACTTTAAAGCTTTTTTTAAAATGAAATGATTGAACCTACATCCTTCATACCACATTAACCTCTAGCCAACAAAAAGACAAAATATTTATATTGAGTCTATTTAAAACTAAAATTCATGCATACATATCATCTCCTAGAATTTTAAATTCAAATCCATTCCCATATTTACTCTATTATTTCGTTCTAAATTTAACTTAGAAACTCAAACAGATTTTGATTTACTCGTTTCGCAAAATATTAATCCAGTTTATTCTTTAAATATCAATTTTTAAAGATTAATCTGCATGCACAAAAGCATATATATTTGCTCTTTCATTTGATATGCAGATATCATTTGCTGTGTGTGTTCACAAAACTACAAAAATATTTATTTTCTAAAATATTTGCATACGTTTGTGTGTATGTGTGTTCGTTTGCATAAACAAATATCCTGCACATAAAATATGCATACATATTTTCTAAATATAGAAATATTTGTTTAACTTATGAAAAGTTAAAAATGCCTCTCTATACAAACAGACATACACACACACATATATATTTTAATACAATATTGTTTAACGTGTGTTAGTTATTTTTATCAACACAGATACAGTTGTGCTTATTTTTTGAACATTTGTTGTCTTTGTTGGCCACAATGAGAAGTGGTGATTTGGTACTTGTAAAGAAAAAATATCCAATTAACATTTATATAAAAAGCGAATTTTTAATTTAGAAAAAAATTATAGTGGAATGTAATTCTGAACTGGCAGATTTTACTCAACTTGTTTAGCGACTGGATTTGGTATTTGAGGTCAAAGGAAAACATTGTCTTCGGCCCAATGCAAAGCACTTTATTGTATTTAAATGTAAGCCAGATATAATATTATTGTGAGGAGTAGTAGGGTTATGAAAACGGATTCTCATTTCGAAACAAAATTAGAAAAACTGAGATGACAGATCAGCTCAATTCTTCACGAAACGAAAGTTTTATTTAACTGCAGAATAGAAACATTTTTGTGAAATTTTTTAAACTTGTAAATTTATGAGAGGGGAAGGAGGGAGGCCCATCTTTGAACATATCCTCTATTTCATTCCATATATATTCTCCATTTTGAACATAAAATTAAATAAATTTCGTAAATGGCCGAAGTGTGGATCAACGCGGATGCATATGGGATTCATGATTTTCGAGCCTTATCGCACATCATCTCATTTCCACAAAAAAGGACATACTTAATATTTGAGAAAACCAGAAATGAGGCACTAGTTCCACAGTATATGAGAGTACTGTTCTTCATAAAGTGTATCTTTTATAGATATGACCCGAGAAAGAGTTATTCGTTCTCCCACCTAACATAAGCATGAGACAATGATTATCGCCACATTTAAAGAATATTGTATTCGGCATACGTACCTTATTTTGATAATTCCAATTTTTTTTACAGAAAGGTAACAGAGGACCTTGCTCTGTATTAAAAAAAAAAAAAAAAACTTTACTCATAGTTTGTTTTTCAACTTTTTAATCGATGAAATTTACATAATATGCCTGCAGTAGGATCTTGGAATGAGTAAAAGGGAATCTCACCACATTTTATGGAAGTTATAAAATGTTGTTGCAAAATGGTCAGGCTTATCCCTTTATTGTTGTTTTTATAAAAACAACGTTTGTATATTAGTGGAGAACGATGGTAATGTTTACCAGGGGGTAAGGCAGGGAATACCTAGGTTTCGGAAAGAGCCACCAATCCTCATCAGTTCCCTTGTTTTTTGTCTGGGATACTCTCCCCAGAAGTTATTTTAAAAAATAACTTCTATGACAAAAAACATTTTTTACCCAAGTGACGAGATCGTAAGCTCAATAGAAGAGGAACCAAAGAATTAAATAAAACTAAAATTCTTTTGGAAAGTCTTCTAAATCTTACAACCGCACTTATAAACATTTACATCTTTCTCCACTTGTTATGCTTTCGTTCAACCTGAACGAAGTAGCATAACCATGTAAGTTGGTTTTGTCTGTTACAACAAAAACCACTTCGTCGACCGTGCCTTGTCTATAAATAGAACAGTGTGGCTTGTTTGTTCGGGATACCGTAGTATTTTGTTGTTGCAAAATTTTTTAAAATAACTTCTGCAACAACAAAATACTACCGTATCCCGAACAAACAAGCCACACTGTTCGAAGTTATAAAATTTTATAAAATGTTGGTTTTTTGAAGGCGAGAGGGGCGGGATGTTTTTGAACAATCATGATCTGGTCATATCTGACTTTAGTGTTGTATAAACATTGAGATATGGGAACTTTAAACAAAAATTGTCGTTTCTACAAGAGATACGATATCTTTTTTTAATTTTGTACTTCTGAGCTCGGTTGCCAGATTAAGAGAACGGAGTTAGTTAGGTAGCATCAAATGAGATAAACACTTGGAAAGTATCATGAGACATGGGGTCTAAATATGTAATTGTGAGTAAGAACATATTGGCCGTATCAAATGTGATCGTACAGCTGTGGGACCATATTTAGAGCTCTTCGTAGGCGTATGGAGTTAAAGTTAGGTTGTCCGCCTAAAACGTGCGATACTTCTCGAAGGACCAAATTTGGTACATCGAAATATTTTTACAAATCTTAGATACATTTTGGATATGGGCACGCCGACTCCTTCGGGTAACTCCCACATAAAGGTTCAACATTAAAAAAACATTAAATATCATATTGAGCGTGAGCGAAGGAATCGGAATACCACGCCCATAAATGGTGGAAACATTAATTAATCATGCGAATTTTCTCCAGAATTCTTGCGAGAAATACAGTGCCATCTTCACAGCAGAACTTGTATTAGTAGAAATAATGGGATGTGTGAAACATATAGAGGACCGGATGCTTATTTTCGATTTTATGATCATTTTAGTTATTGAAAACTTTGAATCTTTGTGGGGTAGGTATCAGAAGAAATGGTCCGATCTCTACCATATTTATATGCATACATATTCTATGCTGATGGAAATATTGAGATATACCAAATCTGAATATGTTCATTTCCCGTTTTATGAGCTTCGTGGATATTGAAAATGTTTACCCTTTTGTGGGGGAGGTAGTAAAAGGAGTGGACCGATATATCCCATCTTCATACCAGACCTTGGGTTAATAAAAATATTGTGTGGTGTGTAATTTAAAGAGGACCGGATGCTTATTTCGGATTTTATAATCGTTTTTGTTATTTATAAATTTGACCCCTTATGGGGTCCGGTACAGAAGGAGTGGTCCGATCTCCACCATCTTAATAACAGATTCTATTCTGATGGAAATATTGAGATGTGTCAATCGGTGAATGGAATTGGTTGTTAATTTCGTGTTTTATGAATTTCATGAATATTAAAAATTTTGAACCTTTTGTGGGGGAGGTATGAGATGAAGTGGAGCGATATGTTCCATCTTCACACAAGATTATGTGTTGATAGAAATATTGCGTGAAATTTGAAGAGAATCGGATGCGGATGGGATTTCGCAAATTATAAGAGATATCATTATTCAAGATTTTGATCCTTTTTGCAAAGGTACCATCTTCACACCTGATCTTTTGTTAATACTGATGTCGGAAAATTGAAGAGAATCAGATGCTTATTACGCATTTTATATGAGTTATAATTTTTCAAAGTTGCGACCCTTTGTGCGGAAGTTACTTGATTTAGTGGTTCGATTTTCAATTTTAACACCTGATCTAGCACTGATGCAAATATTGAGATTTGCAAAGTTAGAACAAAATCAGATTATTCTTTTTCTCTTTCTTTATTTTGAAAATATCGACCTTTTGTAGGAGAGGTACCAGAAGGAGTGCACCGATATTACCCATTTCCGAACCCGATCTAAGTTTGACAATAATAATACGATGTTCCAAGTTGAATCAAATCAGATTCTCCTTTCAAGAGTTATCGTGCGCACCAACCCGACGGACGGACGGACTTCGCTGGAATGACTCCAAATGTCCCGAAACGGATTTGGTCCAAAACGACCTATTGCCAAAACATTATTTTTTGCCCGGATCAAATGATATATACCCTCTCTAGCCATACGACAGAGGTGATAAAAATCAGGTAACCATTTATAGCCACATGGTAAATAAAATATTTGAATAAGTATTGCTATTGCTGTTGCATTGTCTTAGTTTTTATTTCAAATCTTTAAACTGTAAAAAAATAAAAAATATATATATTTTCCGAAAAATGTGTAAGAGCAAGAAAAATAAGTTTTAAGATGATGTTCGATCCCTAATACATAATTTAAATTCTGGCCATTAGTTTAATCCAAAAATATGAGGCTTGCATGAGTTTATATTTTGGAAATAATGGATTCACATGAATTATCTTTTACTGCTGATCCTTTATTTATTTTTTTTTTATTTATTACTTAAGTCTTCTAAGGAAAAACCTAACGTTTTTTTTTAATAATTACAAACATGGGTTCTCATAATTTTAATTATGCCTCAACATTCTAAATTATGCATGTAATACCCCTCTTGAATTAACAGCATTTCAAAAGAACATTTTAATATTAAATATTCTAAACAATTCAACCCTTTTGGCATAAGCCAAGCCGGTGGCTTTGTCTGGTTAGATAAACGGATGTTGTGCGCAACATAATCAAGTGACAGCACACACACACTTTGGTGGGCAGAGAGAGAGAGAGAGAGGCTGAGTGACATTAAGTAATCACTTGTTTTATGTTCATAACTGAAATTCCAGGTTAAAAAAATACGCAACAACATAGAGCTGGACAAACAGTTGGAAACATAATTCACTGGCAGTGAAGGCGACATAAAAGATACCAAACGGAGGGGATGGAGTAGGGAGGGCAAGGCATGCAACAGCATTTGTGTGTTTGAAGGTGACAACACAAATGTTGTGCAACAAAGGATGCATGGAGATAAATAAAACATACTCGAACCCACACTCACACACACCCCCACACATGTAGGACAAACCCACTCATAAATATGTTCACAATTCAAGGACCTTAGAAGTACCCCAGAGTGAAGTAGCGTAATATGAGTTAGTGAATGGGCTTTGGTTGTTGCCATACCATTTTTGCCCGACTCACAATATTTTGTTTGCTTGTTTAGTTTAGCTGCTTGCTGTCATGCCATACTAGAATGCAACAACAATCTGTTGCATATTATCCTGCAACATAGCAACATAAATGCTCCAATGGCATACTTCATCATCGCTTGGCAGTACTTGGCTGTAAATATCAAAGGTGGAGAGAGAGGGAGAGAGAGAGAGAGAAGATGTAGGTGTACGTTCAAATGACACAAGTATGTTGTGTTGTCATTGTTTTTGCTGCTTTTGTTGTTGTTATTATTTTTATTTGTTAAGCACACACTTGAAATGCCATTGTTTAGAGTATCCATCCATCCATTATTTTATTATTTTTTTTTGTGCATTCTTTTGTATAATATTAATGACAAACAAAAGCTTTGTGTCGTCCTTGCCCTCACTCATATGGTCAAATACACACACACTACCTCACTCACAAATACAAATGTATTTCTTTCACCCCTCCTGGCATTAAATATTTAAGCATCTATTCATTCAGTGAGTCGTGGTTTTATGAGGAGTTTTAATTAAAATTTCTAGTAGCAATTAATTCGCCGCTTTGAGAGGGTGAGATAGAGAGAGAGGAGAGAGTTATTGTTCAGGGCTATTAATTAAAATAGAAAACAAAAGTGAAATTGAGGACTACAGAAGAAAAGAAAACAATAAAAGATAATATTTTATGGAATTTATTTATAGGTTTGGAGGGGATGTCCTTATGGTATGTGTTTTGTTGTCATTAAAGGATTGTATGTTTTTTTTTTCGTGACAGACAAGTAGTGGAGAATAAGAGTAAACTAAGTGATGGGAATATAAGAGGAAAAGTTCTTTCTATATAATAATATATTATAAAAACAGTCCCAGCTTGGTACAATAAAAATTTAAAGTGGAGCTACCTGTTGTAGGATGCATATTCAATTTATTTACCAGTTTTGCTATGAATTTAAAAGATTGAACATTCTGGATGATATTTTTGAAAGAAAATTCTTTTTTTCGGGATATTTAACTCATTTTACAAATGAGAAAAAAATTACAAATAAATGTTATATACAATTCAGAATAATTCTGACAGGAAGCTGGCAAAGCCTCAGGGCGGTATTTCTGTACTTTCACAAAGCTGTTCTACCTCCTTCTAAACAGTCTTAATTATTTTCAATACTTTCGGCAAAAATTAAGCAGATTACGAAAGTAGACAAAAAAACCAGTGAAGAAAGTCCTAAAGTCGGGCAGGGCCGATTTTATGATACCCTACACCACTTTGCTAATTTAGTTGAGCTCCATATAACAATTAAAAGTTTTTATGGGAGAATTCAATCATACACCCTATGATTATAATTATAATTTAAAATTCAAAGGACTAAATATGCCGAAGCATTTGTATCTTTTAAATTCGGACTTGTATTGCCCATTTGGCGTAAAATTAATTTGACATCAGATAAAGATATATATGGGAGCTATATCCAAATCTGAACCGATCTCGATAAAATTTAGCAAATGTATTTCTGAGCTGTATTTGATATATTTCCCCAAATATTGTTGTTACAGAGTACATATTACGGGTGCGGAGGACAAAAATAACAAATCGGATGAACAATATATATGGGAGCTATAGCTATATCTGAACCGATTTCGATCAAATTTGGCATACTTATTTTCAGGCCTAATTTTGTTGTATGTGCAAAATTCCATACTATTCGGGCTGATATTACACGTTTGGTGCTCAATAAAAAGCAAATCGGACGAAGATATATATGGGATCTATAACTAATTTTTTACCGATTATCTCCAATTTCAATAGGGTTCGTCCTTGGGCCAAGCAAATGTTGTTTGGAAAATGTCATCTCAATCGGATAATAAATGCGACCTGCATTTGGTTCACAAGAATACATGGACAGACAGACGGACTGACATGCATAAATCAACTAAGAAAGTGATTTTATGCAGATCATCAAAAGGAACTATGGGTCTATCTCGTTTCCTTTTGCATGTCACAAACAAATGCACAAAGACATAATACACTGACCACCTTGTGGTGTAGGGTATAAACAGACAAGTGTATCGGCGTTTTAAAAGTTTACATTGCAAAGTAGCCTACATGGAGGGGAAAATTTCCCCTTCTGCCTCACTTTTAGAAATTTTCAGATTAAGATTCGAAGAATATTTTGGTAGAAAATTGTAACTTTCAAGCGAGTCAACAAAGGGATCTTTTTAATCCATTTTTTTTTAATTTGGTTAAAAACTTGCTTTAAACGGGATCGTACCAAATCAAAATATTCCACACAATTATTTGTCATACAATTCTACTACAGGTCCTAGAATATGTCGAAGGTCTAAATCCTACCTAAACGTCAGGGATTCATATATACTTTAAACACATTTTATGGTTTAAACCGTACTCTATGTGAGTTTGTGCAAAATTCTCCAACAAATCATCATTTTAGAAAGATGACGTCAGAGACAAAAATATTCTTCATCAAATTTTCTAATAATTCACCAAAGAGAAGTAATCTTTATTTCCATTGTCTGCCAAAATATTTGCCCTTCAAACATCCGCAAAAAAAAAACAAGAAAATATTTCTTAATGTTTTGATCGATTTTCTTTGGCCTTTTTATACCCTCAGCCATATGGCTACAGAGGGTATATATCATTTGATGAGGTAAAAAAGTGCATCATCGAAATAACGGGGTTAGATCCTAGGTCTATTTGGAGTCGATCTAGCGATGTCCGTTCGTCCGTCTGTCTGGTGTGCACGATAACTCTCGAAGGGAGTATCCGATTTGATCCAAATTTGGATCATCGTAATATTATTGTCAAACTTAGAAGGAGCTCGGAGATGGGCAATATTGGTCCACACCTTCTGGTATCTCCCCCACAAAAGGTTGAAATTTAAAAAAAAATATATATTTTTTGTATATTGTATATCGGTCTACTCCTTCTGGGACCTAATCAACAAATGGTCAACATTTAGAATATCCATGAAGCTCATAAGCCGCGAAATTAAAATCCGACTCCATTCAGACTTGACACATATCAAAATTTCCATCAAAACAAGATCTGTTATAAAGATGGTAGAGATCGGATCATTTCTTCTGGTACCTCCCCCACAAAGGGACGAAGTTTTGAAAAACCAAACCAATTATAAAATCCAAAATAAGCATCCGGTCTCTTCATATTTCATACATCTCATTATTTCTACTAACAGAAGATCTGCTGTGAAGATGGGATAAATCCGTCTACTCCTTAAGGTACCTCCCCCACAAAGGGTCACAATTTTTAATAGCCATAAAGCTCATAAAACGAGAAATTTACATCTGATTCCATTCCGAATTGGCACATCTCAAAGAATGCGGAATAAGCATCTAACTCTCTTCAAATTTCACACACACAAACATTTTTGGTAACACAGGATCTGTTGTGAAGATTTTATATATCTGCGGACCCCTTTTGGTACCTCATCCACAGATTTCTATATTTATACCCTACACCACAAGGTGGTCAGGGTATTATGTCTTTGTGCATTTGTTTGTAACAGGCAAAAAGAAAACGAGATAGACCCATAGTTCCTTTTGATGATCTGCATAGAATCACTTTCTGAGTTGATTTATGCATGTCAGTCCGTCTGTCCGTCTGTCCGTCCGTCCGTCCGTCCGTCTGTCCATGTATTCTTGTGAACAAAATGCAGGTCGCATTTATTATCCGATTGAGATAAAGCTCCCATATATATCTTCGTCCGATTTGCCTTTTATTGCGCACCAAACGTGTAATATCAGCCCGATTAGTATGGAATTTTGCACATACAACCAAATTAGGCCTGAAAATAAGTATGCCAAATTTTATCGAAATCGGTTCAGATATAGATTCAGCTCCCATATATATTGTTCATCCTATTTGTTATTTTTGTCCTCCGCAGTCGTAATATGCACTCTGTAACAACAATATTTGGGGAAATATATCAAATGCAGCTCAGAAATACCTTTGCTAAATTTTATCGAGATCGGTTCAGATTTGGATATAGCTCCCATATATAACTTCGTCCGATTTACCATTTATTGTGCACCAAACGTGCACCAAACGTCTAATATTTGTCCAAATGGGATGGAATTTGGCACATACGACCGAATTTAGTCTAGAAGTTAGTATGCCAAATTTGGTGAAGATCGGTTCAGATATAGTTATAGCTCCCATATATATTGTTCATCCGATTTATTGTATTTGTTACCCACAGCCGTAATATGCACTCCGTAACAACGATATTCAGGGAAATATATCAAATACAGCTCAGAAATATCTTTGCCAAATTTTATCGAGATCGGTTCAGATTTGGATATAGCTCCCATATATATCTTTATCTGATGTCAAATTAATTTTACGCCAAATGGGCAATACAAGTCCGAATTTAAAAGATACAAATGCTTCGGCATATTTAGTCCTTTGAATTTTAAATTATAATTATAATCATAGCGTGTATGATTGAATTCTCCCATAAAAACTTTAATTATTAAGTGGAGCTCAACTAAATTAGCAAAGTGGTGTAGGGTATCATAAAGACGGCCCCGCCTGACTTTAAGACTTTCTTTACTGGTTTTGAATTATATTAAGTATTTCCTTTTTATCCACCTTCTCATAATATCAAGACCACATCTCCACTAAAATAAATAAAAGTTGAAACCTTTTTATAAATTTTAAAATTTTTTCGATATTACAATTTTTTCACTTTTATAATTTGGAAACTTCAATTCAAACAACCCATACCCCTGCTAAATTTTGGGTATATTCTTTCCTACCTATGTGCACCATTTAAGCTATTATCTCCAAGATATGGGTATTACAGTCTAGAATTCCCCTTCCTAATTTTATTAAAAGTAGTTAAGAGAAAGGTGTCGTTCCTTTCTTTAGGATTTTTTTATTGTTATTAAAAACATTAAAGTTTTTATCCTTTAATCCTTAAAATGTATAGAACATAGTTATATCCTTTACAAAACTCACCCCTTTCCCTTTCTCTCTTTTCATTCAAACTTTTAATATTATAACTCACTTATATTTAATTAATTGTTATTTATAATCTTTAAACTCTGATTTGTCTTAAGTCTGCATTTAGAGGACTTATGCTGTGTAGCTTAGATAGTATTTCCTTATTTATCTGCCCTTTAAAATCTTCTGACACATTTTCTGCCGTATCCTTAAACTTTTGTCTAAATTCCCTTTATGACTGTTAAGTTTGTGTTTTTGTTTGGAAATTATGTAAATCAAGTGGATTTTGCTCAGAGAGTGATAACTTAATTAGAAAAGATGGATGGATGAATGGATGGATAGACAAGGAAGTCAAAAACATAGACACATAGACACACAAGAAGAGACGCAGATGAAAGAGATATGTTTTGTGCAAATATAGGAATAAGTTTCACATAAATTTGGTTGTGTAAGAAATATTTGCCCTTAAATTTAAATTTTGGGAAATAGAGAAGGGATGTTGTTGCTGTTAGTGTTGTTAACAACACTTTGATATACGATTTCTTTAACTCGAAGGCAACCAAGCATTCACTTCCTTCCTTTAGAATTTTTGCTCCATATTTGTTATCTGCTACTTCCTTAAGATGAATAACGCAATCGACACACATCCATCTTTGGGATTGACTTCCCGTCAGTGTACTCAACAACAAAATAAATATTTTAACACAATTCCATTTAATTAAAAAAGGCAGGCATTCATAAATTTTGTTTTGGGTATGATAATAAACAATTTGTAAAGTAAATATATCCCTTTTCAACAATGTCATCCAGTCAGATAGTTATAATTGAAAAAAATATAATACAAAATTAAAATAATAAAATTAAAATAATACAAAATTAAATAAATCTGGGTAATTTGTTTAGAAAGAAAAATAAACTTAAAAACTCTATTTAGATTAAAAATAAATAAATAAATTGAATATTTGCTACAAATTAAGTCAACACAGAGTGACATTGGGCTCCGTTTGATATTGGTGATTTGAAAAGTAGAAAATTGCAATATATCTTTCAAAATAGGTAGGCAGTGTCAATTCTTTTAAAAAAATCAGCCTATTAAATTGACTTCAATTATTGAGAAGGACTGATGAATAGGAACTGTTCCATCTTTCGAACAGAAAAACCCAGCTTTTCCCATAAATATTTATGTATGAAAAGGGTAAAATGTTAAAAAAAATTTTTTGTAGGTAATAAGATTTATCTGGCAGTAAATAAAAAAAACCTAAAATATCCCCTCCTCCCTTAAAAAATATTATGAAAGTTTTATTTTTTAATATTTTTGAAATTAAAAATGAAAAAAAAAAAAAAAAAAAAAAAAAACATGGTTTGCATGCACAAGCGTGACTTTAACACTGGTTTCTGGAAAAACGAAAAATCTGAAAATTTTCAGAGTACATTTTTGACATGACAGTGGGCCCAAATTGCCCTAAAAAGATAAATTAAAAAAAAAAATAAATAAATAAAAACAATAAAAAAAACATTAAGTTCGGCCGGGCCAAACTTTTAATACCCTCCACCTTAGGATAAAGGACACATTAGAACCCATTGTGTCCCACAACTAGCAATTTTTAGACATATTCGTGGGAAAATGTCGCAAAATCATCAAAATATTGAATATCGGGAGGTACCTCTATATGGGGCTATACAAAAACGTGAACGTGAATACCAATAGACAAATCCGCGAAGAAATGTGGCAAAAATCATCAAAATACGGAATGAAAAAAATGTGACTAAAGTCATCAAATACCGCATATCGGGAGGTTACCATTATATGGGGGCTATACCAAATCGTGAATCTATACATCCAATGTTTTGCCACCGGAGCTAGAACCCATTATGACCAACAAATACCACTTTTTAGACAAATCCGCAAAGAAATGTGGCAAAAATCATTAAAATACGGAATATCTGGAGGTACCGTTATATGGGAGCTATACCAAATCGTGGACCTATACATGCAATGTTTTGCCACCGAAGCTAGAACTCATTATGACCAACAAATACCACTTTTTAGACAAATCTCTGAAAAAATGTGGCAAAAATCATCAAAATACCGAATATCGGAAGGGACCGTTATATGGGGACTACACCAAAACGTGGACGGATATATCTCATTTTCAATACCAACCATCCTAGACACAATACAAATCATTCTGCTAAATTTTGACGCCCTACGTCAAATAATGTGGGCTGTATCGTGATATTAAAAGACAGACAGACAGACGTCGTTAAATCGACTTAGAATTTCATGCTGATTATATATATATATACTTTTTGGGTCTACGACGAATATTTAGGGATATTACAAACGGATTGACAAAGTTAATATACCCTCCTTTCCAAGGTGGAGGGTATAATTATATACCGGAACGAACTGGATTAATAATTTAATGCGCACAAATATGTTCCTCATCGAAATAATGGTTTCTTAACCTAGGTCTCCTTTGACGAAGCCGTTTCAGCCCAGTTGAAGTCGATCTAGATATGTTCATCACTACATCCGTCTGTGCGTCTGTTGCATCGGATTTTTTTCAAACTTGGATTATTGTAATATTTTTTCCAAACTTAGATATACTAACATCGGTTAATTTATTCTTGTACCTCTGCCACATTAGTTAAGAATGTTTCAAACAAAGAACTATAAAAATGTTATATTAAGCGAAGGAGGTACCCGATACAATTTAAACTTGGCACATCGTAGTTTTTAGATAAGACATAGGTCAGGTTTGAAAATAAATAACATTGGTCCATTCGTTCCCGTACTCCCCCACAGATTATTAATGACAACAAATGCCTTAAAGTGAAATATCTAATACAATATTTATATCTTAATATTTTTGTCCATATTGGAGCTAGTGTAAAAATCGACAAGCAAAAAAGAAGCTGAGCTCAGCCGGGCTGAATTTTTAATACCCTCCACCATTTGGAAGGAACTTGAACAATTTCAAAGAAAAAAATCCGAAAACTACCACTTAAATGAACTTACACCGCAACAGAAAGAAAATAGACTCAAAAAAGCCAAAGAGTTGCTTCGCTTGGTAGAAAGTGGTGAACTGCCGAAATTGGATCTGGTTTAAGCAAAAATATTTGTATGTGTGAAATTTGAAGAGAGTTAAATGCTTATTTGGCTTACTTTGAGTGATGGCATGTGTGAAATATAAAGAGAACCTGATGGTTTTTTCGAATTTTAGACTAGAAGGAATGGTCCGATTCTACCGTTTTTATAACAGATCCTGTGTTGATGGAAATATTCAGATGTGCCAAAAGTAAATGGAATTGGATGTTAATTACGCGTTTTATGAGCTTAATAAATATTCAAAATTTGACTTTTGTGGGGGAGGTACCAGAAGGAATGGACCGATACATTCCATCTTAAAACCAGATCTTGAGTTTATAAAAATATTGGGATGTGTGAAATTTTAACACAATCGGATTCTTACACCACATTTTATAAGAGTTGCAATTATACAAAATTTTGACCCTTTTTGCGGGAGATACTTCATGGAGTGGACCAACATTGTCCATTTTCGTACCTGACATAAAACTGACGCAATTATTAGGATTTGCAAGATTGGAGCAAAATCGGATTTTCGTTTCTCTTTTTATGCAGAATATGTATTTTTTGAAAATTTCGACCTTTTGTGGGGGAGGTACCAGAAGAAGTTGACTGATATTGCCCATCTCCGAAGTCGATCTATGTTTGACAAAAATATTACGATGTACCAACTTTGGATCAAATCGGATAGTCCTTTCGAGAGTTATCGTGCGCACCATCCAGCCAGACAGACAGACGGACGGACATCGCTAGATCGACTCCAAATGTCCTGAAAGGGATTTGGTCCAAAGAGACCTAGGGTCTAAAACTGTTATTTTGACTAGGTACGTTTTGGCCGTATCAAATGATATATACCCTCTGTAGCCATATGGCTGGGGGTATAATGATCGTGTTTACTTACCAAAGAGGTCAGCTAAAAATGTGCACCTTCGGTTGGTCACCAGAACTCAAGCTCTTCGCTCGTATTAATCGACCGTGGCATCAGAATAAATGCTGAAAATATCCTGGAGGGTGTATTAAAGCCTTGCACACGCAAACATTTTGGCCGCAGACCTTATACATTCCCACAGGACAAAAATCTCCGGATACCAATCCGTTGGACTACTGTGTCTGCAGTATTTTGGAAAGCAAGGTTTGGCACTAAAAATACCAAAGTGTCGATCACCTCAAGCAAGCGCTTCGCCGGAAATGGGCCAAAATACAGCAGAGCAGCATTCGGGCAGTGTGTGATGGTTTCATTGGCTGTTTTAAGGCCATAATTCGTGTCAAAGGTGACCAATTCCAACAAATCTAAACTTATTCTAAATATTGACCGATTCCGAAGAATCTTAATTGAAAATTTTTAAAAGTGTGAAAGAGTTCCCTCTTTGCTAGGTATACCCTCATATACGTATATAATGTGGTACATACCATCTGTTAGCAAATCGTCCGATACTTTCGGCCACATTTTAGTTTATATTTCATCCTATCAAGTTAATTGTGATCCACTAAATTTAAATATTTTCTATATGCGGATTATTTAGTGCGTTCAACATAGGACCACGTTCACCTTAATAATCCTCTTCTCGTTCCATATCCTTAATACTGTTCTCAAAAATATGTGTATTTTTCTTTGAGGAAAAAAAAGAAAGGAAAACCCATTGAAATAATGAAAGAAAAGAAATTGTGGATGCCATCTACAAATATCTCATTGTAACTAAGTGAGTATGTGTGTGTGTGCGTGTGTGTGCGAATGTGATTATTTATATTCTTCATACACACAAAGCGCAAATGATTTTCCAGTCTACTGCAGACATATAAAAGACGCGTTTTATGGCTCTATTAAATTGAAGGACTTTACTTGGAGATGAGGTTTCTTTGTTGCTGTTGTTGTTGTATTTTCTTTTTTCATTTTCTATTTACATTTCATATGCCAAATTCTATAACTGTAGTAAAGACCACATGTATGTGGCCACTGAAAAAAATATTGAGGTGTATTAGGGTGGAACGATGTGAAAAATGGTTTAGTGTCAAAAAGGCAAATGCTGTGAGAAATTATTAAATTTCTAGAAACTGAGAAAAAAAAAACAGGTCCAGCTCTATTAGGGTCCAGAACAGTTGTAGTTCCTTCTATATAATTTTGGGTTCTAATTAAAAACTCCGAAGAAGAATTATTAACGATTTTACCCCCTTTGTCAAAAACACTTTTTTGTTTTTATACCCTCCACCATACTATGGAGGGTATATTAATTTTGTCATTCCGTTTGTAACTCCTCGAAATACTCATGTCAGACCCAACAAATTATATATATTCTTGATCAGCGTAAAATTCTAAGTCGATTTAGCGATGTCCGTTTGTTTTTCTGTTGTAATCACGCTATCTTTCGAACGAATTGAGATACACACATGTTTATTTTTTTCAGTAGGCAAGTTATGTTCGTAAATGGACCATGTAGGTCCACGAATTGTTTCAAATTTGGTATTTGAAGTTCGAAATGGATGCTACAGCCTAAGACAGAAAATTGTCTGTGCAGGTCCACGTCTTCGTATAGCCCCCATATAACGTTACCTCCCGATATTCGGTATTTTGGTGATTTTAGCGTCATTATTCACCAAAATTTTTTCAAATTACACATTTAGAGTTTGTAATGGAAACTACAGTCTGTGACAGAAAATTGTCTATGCAGGTCCAGGTCTTTGTATAGGCCCCATACACCAGTACCTCCCTATATTCGGTATTTTGACGAGTTTAGGTACAATACTGACCGAAATTGTTTGAAATATCGTATTTGAAGTTCGTAATGGATGCTACAGCCTATGACACAAAATTGTCTACGCAGGTTCAGGTCTTCGCACAGCTCCGATTAAACGGTACCTCCCTATATTCGATATTTTAATGATTTTGGCTACATTATTCACCGTTTATTTCAAGTTCCGAATTTGAATTTGGTAATGACTTATGACAAAAAATGCCTGTGTGGGTCCACGTCGTATAGACACCAATATAACGGCTATATGCGATATTTTTAAAATTTTAACAACATTTTTTAAGGATTTTATTTCCAAATTCTTTCCAAATGGTGGAGGGTATTCAAAGTTCGGTCCGGCCGAACTTACTGCTTTTTAACTTGTTTGTTTTTTTTTTTCATCCCACCCCATTTAACACACATATCTCCCCTCAGTAACGCCGCACATGATGATATATGTTTGTTAGCCAACATCAGATGTAGTAGAAATGTATGAATATTTCCATGAAAGGTAGAGACAGCTTTTGTTATGAAACCCCCCAACATGCCACATCATTGCTGAAAGTGTATAGTATTTTCCGTTTAGTTAAGACCCTAACGATATCAACACTAATGTCGATGCCACAGAAAGCGAATAACAACAAAACACACTCTCTCTCACACACACACCCAACTTGTCTTACATATGTTAACATTATTATATTTTTGTATGGCATTTTTATTCTCTCAATTACTATTTGCTGTTACGCTTCTCTGGTATTCTGTTCGAAAATGTGAAGGACGTACTTTCTGTAATAATCTCTGGAGCGCAGCAGTGTAACATTAGACGAAATGCACAGCGCACACACACACACTGGCGAACACACACACACATTCATGTGAACATCAAACAGTGGTCGTTTCCATCCATTCGTCTGTTGGCCCATTACAAATAAACATAAAATTTAATTAGTTGAAAACGAATGGCTTAAACAAATAACAAAAATGTTATTTTCCTATTTTTTCCAACACATGTGGCCAGCCAACCAACCAGCCAGCCATTTCGTCGTAATTCGTATTTTTCATGGAGTTCCTGAGAGAATAAAATTAATTTATTGCAAACACGAATTGACAGAGTATTGTAATTTGAATTTACTGCACCCGCCATAATTGAATAAACATTCTAATTTTATGACGTACTTTTTGGGGGTACTACAGAAGTGCGTAGAAAAGATGAAATTGTCGGGGAAGAAAATTATAACGTATTGGTGAAGTTCTCAAACATAATGTAAATTAAAATAGAAGTTGGAAGAAAAGTCCAACTTAAAAGTTTAAATTCGTTCTAACAGTTCGTGTTAGGCCTTTTTAGTACTCAAAATGCACAAATATTCAGACTTTCAAGGATTTATATATTTTTCACGTTCTTTCTTTCTCGGAGAAGTAATAGTAAAATATTTACCTTTTCCACCAAAAAGTCTTCAAAATCTTTTATTTTAAAGTCTACCGAGAAGGATATTAGAAAAACCATTGCATAATGGACCCACATCCAATTTTTCTGTTCAAAACTTTTTAAACGACTCCATATGTAAACCCTAGTAGCTAACAGTGAACTCAATACCAAATTTCAGAATTTGAACATTATTCCTTCAACCAATACCAAATTAAGAAAGAAATTTAGAGTGCATATCCAAAACAATCTACATCTCACCATTCTAGATACCAACAGTGATCGAAAATTTGTACCATTTAGTACTTTTCGAACAGTTATAGTACGTATTTGCAAATTCAACGCCAGAAAGAACACATTGCAAACATCAGGATTTCATCAGCTCTATTCCTTCATCCAATACCGAATTTAGTACCATTTAGTACTTTTCGTACAATTATAGTACATATTTCCAAATTCACTATATCTCAATTCTAGACACCAACAGAAACCCCAATATTAAATTTAAGGATTCCGGCCCCATCCCTTTATCCAATATCAAATATGGGACCATTCAGACCATTTGGGACCATTTTCGTACAATTTTAGTACACATTTTAGGCTACACATGGACAGTGACCTTAATACCAAATTTCAGAATTTCACCCAATGCCGAATTGTACGAAATATAGTACTATTTAGTACTATTCGTGTACTTGTAGTATACATTTCCAAAACCATCTCTGTATCACAAAACTACCACCAAAAGGGACCCCAATGGACATTTTCAAAAATTCCAACTTCATATTCTCAACTTAAAACAAGCCGTTCCAAATTTAGTACCATTAAGTACAGTTCGCACATTTAGTACACATTTCCAAAACCACCTTCACATCTATCAAACTCACTTCCCAACCTTGATTCTCATACCAAATTTAAAGATTTTATCTCTATCCGTTTACATAATACCAAATGCTACCACTTTTAGAGGTTTAGTACCATTTAGAACTTTGAGTAACCTTAAAATTCGAGTTTCCAAAAACCCTTTGGCACATTTATCGTGCCCTATATCAGTGACTCTAATTCCAAATTTCATAATTCTAACCGATTCCGTTTGTCCAATACGAGTTATTAACTTTTTTAGTAAATTTTTGTACTTTTCGTACCCTTTTAGCACGAGAATAATGATTTTTTTGATTTTTTTTCGGGAGTTATCGTTACGACCAATCAGCCAGAATCTAATACCTTTTTGCTTTTTATGAGGCGGATTATTTTCTTTAACATTTTTGTTCATTTTTTCTGACAGAAGGAGTGGACCGATATTAACCATCCCCAAACTCGATCTACGTTTGGAAAAAAATAGGATGTACAAAATTAGAAGCAAATCGGATTCTCCCTTCGATAGTTATCAGAACAGACCGACAGACGGAAAGGGCCAGATCGAATCCAAATGTTCTGAAAGGGACTTTGCCCAAAGAGACCTAGGGTCTTAAATAGTTATTTCGATGAGGCATATAAAATGAGCAATTTGGCTGAGGATATGGTTACGGAGCACCATTAAAATGGAATCTTAGAGAGAGAAATCAAGAGCCAGTAAGATCAACCATTTAATCATCAAAAAACTCAAAGAAGTCCAAATGCCGTTGAGTTAAAAAGGGAGTTCCCCTAGGTGGGTCTCCAGATCTGTTTTTGCCTTCCAGAAATTCCACTCCTCCAGACGGGTTCTGCCATCGATGACATATGTGCTGGGTTAAACTTCTATTTAGCGAAATTGACCGTCCTCTTCCATGCGAGGGATAGGGAAATATCCGTCACATATCAACATGGACTGAGAACACTTCTGAATGTGTATACTGGGAGATCCCTGATACTTGGTCCTTGGTTTCACATACAACAGCATGTTCAAGTCGGCCGTGTAAGAAATAGTATCTGCGATAAACTGAGAACAGGGCACCTATCGGCAGCACTTGGGACGCGGGTATCTAGACCTTACTGACTTTTTATGAAGTTATATGTTGGTCTGTTCGGGGGTAGCTATGCAGCTCCAGAGCAGAGTTGGTATTTGGGGTTCGCAATAGGCACCGCCTCCTTTGGTAGATAATTGGCTATACTGATGTTCGTCTTCGTATAGCCCGATATATGCACCAGCCGACATTCAGAAATGTTAGTCAATTTTTTGGAACACTACTTATCTGAGGAGACGACGGTCCTTACTGCATGTCATTATGTCAAACCATCATATTATACGTAAAGCTCCATCCATCCAGGCGTGTCAGAATGGACCTATACAATATAATGAGGAAGGTTCAAAGCTACAAGAGAGTGTCTCTAAATCAAGAAGCCTGTCTGGCAGGTCTGAGTAGCATTCATATTGATGAGGACATAGATGCCATCAACAACAACAGTATGAATGCCTTCGAGGATCCATCCACTGAAAAAAGCGGTTGTATGGACAAACTAGAGTAGTTTTGCCTCAACTATGTTTAGTATGGTGCAATCGTCTCAATTCGTATTGGGCTAAGGTATGGAGATGGAGATGTGCGACTTATGATACAGGGCCGCACAATTCGCTGCATCTCTTTAATTACCCTGCCAAAGCTGCGCTACTCACTACAGAGTATTTTGGTTGCAGCCTATTAAAGTAACTGATTTGCTAAATCTAAAAGTCGAAGCAGTAGCTGGCAGAGCATGTGCAAACAGACCTCCGAAAAACTCGCTCGAATATGAATAAATAGTGAATTTCGTCCTGAAGTTGAGCGAAATCACTCCCGAGAGTAATGAAAGCAAATCGGGAAAAACTCTATTTTTCGGTTTCTCTCGAATAAGTGCGATAAGGATTTTCACGTTTTAGAGTGGGAGCAAAATTCGTTTTAGCAGATTTTACTTTTGTCGATCACTCTTTTAGTTTTCGCATATCGATGTCGTATTTTTGTGTCAGTGTAATTTCTCGATTTCACTTCTAGAGCAAACTCTCACTCTAATTCGAGCGATGCGGCCCCTCTCTAATTTTTCAAATAGCAGTGACTCGGGAGCGCTCACATACAAAACAAAAGAGTGAAGATAAAACTTCATTTAAAAACCCCGACTCTTCGAGCAATCCCGCTCGCAAGCAAGTTCCACTCTCGAGTGAAAACGAGATCCCAGGAGCTCCCTCACACAAAAAAGAGTGAAGAGTAAACTTCACATGAATGTAAACTTCGTATGGTTTCACTCCTGAGTGAAAACGAGTACATCTCTTCTCTATGTGTAACTGGGTAACTGGACATGGAACTAAGATAAACAAAAATTCGCCTACTTGCTACGGAAAATATCATTACGAACAAGATTTATCCAGTGACCCATTGAAACATTCCGCATTTTTCGGACGCCGAGATTTCAATTGCAATCTTTTGAGCTTTCCAATGATTTACTAACAGGAATTCCCTCGAAATGTGTAAGGAATCCGTAAGAGTTTAAGTCAAGAATGTAGACTTGGGACGTATATCCATATTGGAACTGTACTATATAATCAAAACTTGCCCTGAGAATTCAAGCCTCTTTAAGGGATTTGCTAATTACCAAAAACGATAAAATCCATTTAGAATTTTTCAACCCCTATACAATATTGATTGGGAACGTGAACTTGGGAGGTGCCGTTTTATGGGGACTATACCAAAGTGTATAACTATGTTTTTCTCTAAGATGATTCTCAAAATAGGTAAAATCAGGAGTAAAGCATATTTATAATGGAGGTATTATATAAATAGACCCTACTCCAAAATATTGACCTTTATTAAAAAATTTCTGCGAATAGAAACCAAGATGCCAAAGAAGGGCAAAATCAATTAAAAATGTGGAAATAGCTTAAATTTGGGTATACATTTATGTGGGGACTATACAAAAATAGGGACCGACATGATCCAAATTTTGAAATAATGATTTTCCATATAATCTATAGGTTTGTATAAAATTTAAAAGCTCTATATTAAATTTTGCGAAGTACAGGGTGAGATGAAAAAACTGCAACCAAATTCAGACTGCTGTCACTTCTAAGCCACTCGTCCGACAGCTGTTTAAATTATTCCAGTGACAGCTTATTATATTGCTTACAAGCGTACAAAAGCGTTTTGGTGAGAATTTTCCAGAATAAAGTTATTCGCTTGGCCGAAAGTGGTGAATTTGCCGAATTTCGGTTTCTCTGATGAGAAAAAAAAGAGGTCAGCTTCAAATGTGCACCTTCGGTAGGCCATCAGAACTCATGCGCCGGCCATGGTGATGGTGTGGGCCGCCATAACAGCCGATGGTCGCTCTCCGCTCGTATTAATCGACGTGGCATCATAATAAATGCCGAATATTATCGTGAAAATATTCTGGAGGGCGTATTAAAGCCTTGGACACGCAAACATTTTTGTCGCAGACCTTGGACATTTCAACAGAACTCAGCACCATCGCACTCAGCACGCGCCACCCATGAATGGTTACAAAATGAGGCTCCTCGCTTCATTTCCAGCGCCCGATGGCCACCAAAATCTCCGAATACCAATCCGTTGGACTATTGTGTCTGGAGTATTTTGAAAACCAAGGTTGGCACTAAAACATACCAAAGTGTCGATCACCTCAAGCAAGCGCTTCGCCGGAAATGGGCCACAATACAGCAGAGCAGCATTCGGGCGCCGTGTAACGGTTTCATTGGCCGTTTGAAGGCCATAATTCGTGCCAAAGGTGACCAAATCTAAACTTATTCTAAAATTTGATACTATTTCCGACATTTTTTGCTTTCTCTCAATAAAATTAACAAAAATGTAAAAATTATACGATTTGACTTTGTGGCAGTTTTTTTTTATCTCACGCTGTATATCTGCGAACCCCTTCTTGTACCCCACCCGAAAAGGGTTACAATTTTTTAATAATTTTATCTGTCATTACTTGCGAAAGAAATCAGCTATATTTCTCACAAAACCAGAAACCTGAGATGAATATGGAATTTATGATCTCGCATAAAATTGGATATACATGTTCGATTTTCTTGTAATTTCGCCCATACCAATACGACTATACGACTATAGCTGGTACACATTTTAACATTTTTTTAAAAATTATTACACATTTCGTATAAAGTGAAGGAAGAAACCGATATACTTCAAACCGGACATCTCGCAATATTTATATCATATTTATATTGGTCCGATACTAAATGAACAATGTTGGCCCATTACTTCGGAACCTGCTGCATAGTGGGTCATCATTTTGAATAATCATAACAGAAGTCAAAATATATTTTTGGAACAATCGATCATTGGCTGAGGGCATACATCTGTCAGGAAAAAACCGACTGACACTTGTATAGTTAATGCTATATATAGTGGGTCCTGCAAAAAAGTATGGCCTGTGAACCCAACGACCTTTAGGGATTTTGATCTAATACCAAAATCCTACCACCTCCACTTAGAATTTCCCACCTCCTGATCATGACAGGAAATTTATCGCACGGTATTATTATTTAAATAACTGTATTATTTAAATAACTGTACGTTGGGACAACAAAAAACAGACTTAAAACGAGAATGTCTGCACACAAATCAAACATCAAATGCAGAAACGAAAATGAGACACAAAAGACAGCTCTTGCTGAGCATTGCAGGAGAAATAACCACACACCAAACTTTGAGAATATTAAAATACTACAAACGGAGAGTAACTACAACAGGAGATTGACTTTAGAAATGTTACATATTAATAACCTACCAACAACAAAGAGAATAAACTATAAGAGCGACACCGACAACGCAGCTTATTGCTACCGCCATCTCACACAGAAAAATAGATCGTGCAATATGTAAAACAACTCAGTGCAATATTTACCACAGACGATGATAGTGAAATTCTATCGTAGGTTTAAGTAAAACTTGACACTTTTATAGATGTTTTACATGTAAGCAATATATTTATTTTCTGTGTATTTTTCTGTTTGTCTTTTATCGTTTTGTTAAATAATTTAATGCTGTGATAACATGAAATATAAAAATCAAAATGTATTTTTGTAGATCTCCCTGAAGATGCAATGTAACCCATTGCGAAATATCGGATTTAAATAAAGGAAAATAAACCCAGACCTAAAGCTCAAATAAATATTTATTTATTGAAATTATTTAAATAACATAAAAATGTAACCTAATTCAAAAATTTATTCAATGATTATGAGACAAATATCTAACACTTAAAACTATCTTCATGTCTTCGCATAATCTCTGACACATAAAGTAATTTTCAATTAAGTAATGTGTAAAATATTTGACATTACAACACCTGCATACTACCATAAATACCACTGCTTAATTTAATTTGTCTGTTTTTGCCAAACAATCTTGGCTAATAAACCAGCAATACATTGATATCATAACTTGCATACGGTTTGATATCCTTCGATTTTTTTGCTCGAATTTTTCCCATTCAATGTCTAACAATTGGTTTACCTAATCACATCGGAGAAAAAACAAAAGCAAAGATAAAAACCAAAATTCAATTACCCAAATTCCATTTCCTGTTGCTGATCCCAGGAAAACTGCAAGACAATCTGATAATTTAATTAAAAATCCTTTGGATATGTGAGTTTCCAGGATACGCTGGCTTGTGTTGGTCATAAGCCTTAATACAGGCATGTCCATCTACATATGTGTCTGGGTGTGTGTGTCTTAATGTTGGCAGGAGATTGAGAGTTGAAAAATACATTTTGAAGAAACTACCAAAACTCCCTGGCTTGGGGTTAAATGTTGTCACTGTCGAGTGCGATATCCGGCAATGTTTGCTCACACAGCTACAAATGTGGGTCATTCGGAGCTACTCGTAGCCCCCATTTCATGTTTCGTAAATCCTTAAAAGAAACATTAAGTTTTCATTTTTATGTATTTAACTATTTATTACCCAATTCTTTTACTCAGCCAACCAACAAACCGAGCAACCCAAAAAAATGTTACCAAAAACGAAGAGCTTCCAAGAATTCCTTGCCAACAACAACACAATCTAAATTCCCATCATACAAACTTAATGTTAGCCGCGCTCTACCACTTCAGAGAAAATTTCATACCCACAGACCCCATTTTGGGGATGGGGAGTGCAATAAAACTTGGAAAATTGTTGAACGTAACTAATGCTGACATAAAATAACAGCAGGATTTCGTTTCCTTTATGTTTTGGACTTAACCTAGTCTACTCCGTCTCTATCTATCTCAAGAAAAAGGACAAAGAGATAGACAGCCAGACAGACATCCACACAATCAGACCGAAGTAAATGATTGCGAGTGTGTGTGTGCGGATGAGTATCACTCTGTCCGAAATAAGAAGCTATGGTGTAATACGGAATGCAACAAAACCCCACCAAAAAAAAGAAAATTGTAAGGGGAAAATTACAGACCAGAGCATTAAATAAACTAAAGGTGTTATGAGTCAGGTGAAATAGGAATTTCGTAGGGAATTCTAAATTTGAGAAATTTATTGGCATTATTCACATAAATTAGGGGAATTTATTTTTGCCATTTCCCAGAGGTTGGAAAATACGCAGTAATCTGTTATCCTTCGTTAAGAAAATAAAAGTCGTTAAATGTATTATATATTTAAAAGTTATTTTTTGGAAGTATTCAAAAAATTATGAATTAAAAACAGAAATATTTTTAAATATTTGCATTAGGAAGAAAGTGAGGAACCCTTCTACAGCATCAATCCTAGTTTTCTGTAATGTGAAAAGTATCCTAAACTTATTTATCTGTCAGTTAAATATAGAATTTTCTGGAGCCCTAAAAATATTTTTTTTTTGCTGTGAAAGATTTTCAGAAGAAAAAAACAATTTAAAAAGCATCAGTTGATTTGTCGACATATGTATACCCTCAGCCAATGTTCGATTACATAACTCTTTTTTTACTTCTGTTCTGATTACTGAAATTGTTGACCCTCTATGGAGTAGGTTCCGAAGGAATGGGCCAATATTGTCCATTTCGTATCGGACCTAAATAAATATGATATAAATATTGCGACGTGTCAGCTTTGGAATACTTCCTTTAATTTATTTGAGATATTTAATATATTTTAGGAAATGTAGAAATGTGCGGGCGTGGTATATATAGTCGAAGTATTTTATTTTCATACCCGAATAAAAATATTCGTATGCGAAAAATTATCAGAAATCAGAAATTACGATAAATTCCATATTCATCACAGTTTTTTAGAGGAATATTTAGATATAGCAAGTTGTGAAGAATCGCTGACTTGTTTCGCAAGTTATGACAGATAAAAGTATTGAAAATTGTGACCCTTTGTGTGTGTGAGTACCAGAGGGGGTTCGCAGATAGATGTTGTGTATGCAAATATTAAAGAGAGTTGGATTCTTATTTCGCTTTCTTTGAGCGTTTTGTTGTTTTTTAAACCCTGGACCCTATGTAGGGCAGGTACCAGAAGAAATTTTCCGATTTCTACCATCTTTATAACTAAATTTATGTTGACAGAAATGTTGAGATGCACCAAGACTGAATGGAATAGGATGCTTCATTCATATTCAAAATTTTAACCCTTTGTAGGGTAGGTACCCGAAGGAGTCGGCCGATATATCCCATCTTCACAGCAGATCTTGTGTGAGTAGAAATAATGGGATGTGCGAAATTTTAAGAGAATCAGATGCTTATTTTTCGTTTTACGAGCTTTATGGCTATTCCAAATTATGGCCCTTTTTGGGGGAGGTACCAGAAGGAAAGATCCGATCTCTACCATCTTTACAGCAGATCTTGTGTGAGTAGAAATAATGGGATGTGAGAAATATAAAGGGAAGCAGATGCATATTTCGGATTTTATAATCGTTTATGTTATTCAAAACTTTGACTCTTTGTGGGAGAGCTGCCAGAAGGAGTGGACCGATCAATTTCATTTTCACATCAGACCTTGGGTCAATAAAAATATTGTGATGTGTGTAATTTTCAGAAAATCGGGCTCTTACAGGGTGAGATGAAAAAACTGCAACCAATTTCAGACTTCTGTCATTTCTAAGCCACTCGTCCGACAGCCGTTAAAATTATTCCAGTGACAGCTCATTATATTGTTTACAAGCGTTCAAAAGCATTTTGGTGAGAATTTTCCTTAAAAAAAACTTATTCGTAATGGAATTCAAGCGTTAGAGCACTTCACCATTCAAATGTGAATAAATCTTTTGTGTATCATACCATCGCTCGTTATCGTGATGCTAGTAGCGTAGCCCAACGTCAAGAAGGTGGATGAAAGAAAACAACAACATCAGCAGAAATGGTTCGAAAATAAAGAAGCGACTTGATCGAAACCCGCGTTGCAGTGGCCGAAAAATGGCTCGTGAGCTGAACATATCGCAATATACCATTCGGCAAATATTCAAAAATGAGCTCGGGGTAAAGCAATTGAAATTCCAAAAAGTGAAAGAACTTACACCGCAACATAAAGAAAATAGACTCAAAAAAGCTAAAGAGTTGCTTCGCGTGGCATCAGTTTAAATGCCGAATATTGTCGCGAAAATATTGTGAAGGGTGTATTAAAGCCTTGGGCACGCAAACATTTTGGCCGCAAACCTTGGAAATTCCAACAGGACTCAGCACCATCGCACTCAGCACGCGCCACCCATGAATGGTTACAAAATGAGGTTCCTCGCTTCATTTCCTGCGCACAATGGCCACCAAAATCTCCGGATACCAATCCGCAGGACTATTGTGTCTGTAGTATTTTTGAAAGCAAGGTTGAAGGGCATAATTCGTGCCAAAGTTGACAAGTCTTCTATATTTTTTGATAATTTCGACATTTTGTGGGGGATGTACCAGAAGGAGTGCGAAAATGGACAATATCGGTCCACTGCATCAGTTACCTCTCCCAGAACGGGACTAAATTTTGAGTAACCATTAAGCTTATAAAACGCGTAATGAACTTGGAAAAATATTTCTATCAAGATGAGATCAAGTGCGAAGATGGAATGTATCGGGACACACCTTCTGATACCTCCCGCTCATAATTGGGTCTCTTCAAATTTCGATATTTTTTATTATTTTTCCGCTCCTTCTAGTATTTCTCCCCCAAATATCAAAATCTGGTTGGAATATGAGACACAGCAGACCACTTCTTCAAGTAGCCCCAAAAAAGGGTCAAACTGTTGAGTACTTTTAACCCTTACAGGTCAGTGATTCTCTTCAATCTTACTATAAATAGCACATGTTGGTTCCGTGTTTTGTTTCACTGTCAAGCGTCTTCCGTTTGGTCATTACTTTGATCATGAATCGTCTTTAAAGGACCAACGGTTGGAGATAATTTTTGACCCAATGGGTACAAGAATAAGCAGAAATGTAGATTTTGGAGTGATCTGCAAGAAATATAGCAATAGCTACAAATGCATCGAGAAAATGTTATAGTTTGGTGTGGTTTATGGCCTGATGGCGTAATTGGGCTTCTGTAAACGGTGAATTGTGAGTGCTACCGTGAGATGATGAAAAACAAGTAAAAAAGCTGTAAGTTCGGCTCTCCACCATTTGGAACGAATTTCTCAATTTTCAAAAAAAAAAAAAAAATAAATAAATTCCTGAAAAATTCTGTTAAAATCTGAAAAATACCGAATGTAGCCGTTATATTAGGGTCTATACGACGACATGGACGTGTATAGGCAACTTTTGTCATAAACCATTACAATATTCAAACGCGAAACTTAACAAAAAAAAAAAAAAATCTGTGAATAATGTAGCTAAAATCATCAAAATACCGAATATCGGGAGATACCGTTACATGGGGGCTATACGAAGACGTGAACCTGCACAATTTTCTGTCATAGGCTGTAGTATCCACTGTACCTGCACAGACAATTTTCTGTCATAGGCTGTAGTAGCCAATACGAACATCAAATACCATATTTGAAACAATTCCAGTGAATAATGTCGGTACCGAATATCGGGAGGTACAGTGGTATGGGGGCTATACGAGGACGTAAACCTGCACAGACAATTTTCTGTCTTAGGCTGTAGTATCCATTACGAACTTCAAAAACCGAATTTGAAACATTTCCGGCAAATAATGTCGCTTAAATCACCAAAATAATGAAAATAGACAGGTACCGATATATTTAGACTATGCCAAAACGTGGAACTACATGGTGCACATTTTCAATACCAAAAGTCCTGCTGACATAGTATGCATTTGAGTGAAATTTTATCAATCTACTTCAATTCGTTCGGAAGCTAGAGTGATTTCCACAGATGAACGGATATCGCTAAGTCGACATAGAATTGTATGCTAACCTAAAATATAAATATTTTGTGGGGTCTAAAATGGGTGTTACAGGAATGACAAACTTAATATACCCTACATGCTATGGTGGAGGGTATAAGAAATGAATAATGCCATGAGGTTACAACAAAACGAACACATGTACGATGGATGTTTTATCTCGCGTTATGGACCCGCCAGTTGGCCTCAAAGATCGTGCAACGTAGGGCATTTAGCCTACTTTTGTAGGCCCATGTCTATGTAGACAAGTCCGCTTCAATTAACGCATTAAAAAAACAGCATTGAAGCATTTATTCGTGAGATACCGGCCGAAATGTTGGAAAAAGTGTGCCAAAATGGGAGTAAGCGGATAGGCCTTTTGGGGTACATCGCGGTCAATATTTACATGAAATAATCTTCAACCATTATATCAGATGGGCCATGCTCGCAATCGACTCAAAGAAAGACTTTCGAAATTTTTTCATTTCTTTAATTAAATTTTCCTTTAGCTCTTAATAAATCACCCTTTTAGCTCTTCATTTCTCTTGTATTTCAAAGCTTGCCACATGTTGTTCATCATTTCATTCTCCCTTTATATTTATTGCAATTTTATACCCCCAATAAAATGTTGAAAACGCTTGTTGACAGAACTTATTGCCCCACCCCTCGTTTTACGGCATACAACCAACATATCAGGCAAATGATACTGGCAATAATGGCGACATTATATTGCTAACTACTTTTGTATGTTTTGGGTAAAAATAACTCAAAGTGTCCTTGGAGCGTAGTCTTTATTTTTTCTTCTTCTTCTTCCACTTCTTTGTTCTTATTCGGTTACTGATGTTTAAATAAGAATGAGTTGTCGTTTCTGCTTTCTACACTAAATGTCGACATGATATTAAAACTCCCCCGAAATTTATTTACGTATATAGAGCTCAGTATATAGAGCTGAATGTGGAAACTTTGTCCTGCCAGCAAAAATTGGAGATCCTGCAAGAGCATGAACGCACAGCCAAGCAACTGCAGTTTTGCAATTCCACGAAAGCACGTCAAGCAGCAATAGCAGCAGCAGGAAGACATAAAACTTTTCTGCCAAAATGAATCTTATTTGCAGCGACAACAACCAGCTGGAATTATAGTAACAACGAAATGAAAAAGACAAAAACCCAGGATTTCCACTACATGTTAATCTTATCCAAGGATGCCCTCCTTCTTCGCACACAGAGACTTCTGGTGGGTGGGGGCAACTGGCAACAGCGGGATGTTGGTCATTACAAAACGTTAACAAGCAAAAGATGTCGTGTTCAAAGTTACTCTTCACTTCGTTTATGAGTTTGTTAAACTTTCGGCATAAGCGTATTGCAATTTATGTCTCAGCGTTAGTTATTTTTTGTTTTCTTTGCGGGATGGGGGTGAAAAGAGGGGGGATTGGAGGTTATTTATTTAGATTATGTTTTGAAATATTTTTATAGTGAATTAAAGGCAATTTTCTTTTAGCAGACTTTGTACATTATAATGATATATATAGGTTGGTAAACTAGTTGAGGGGAAGCGGAGAGGAAGGAAGGAGCTAAATTAATTATGGAAATTTATGGCGATCATTTCTAAGGAGATTTACAAGCAGGACAATATGAGCACAACATAAATCCCCAAAATTGCAAAACGGGTGAACTTCAAAAAATACTTAAATTACGAAACTTTTCAGAACCTTAGACATTAAAAATGGCTGTGAAAAGTTTAAATCTTAAAACTTACCCTCTAAGGATCCTGTATACACCCGGGATATATCATAATCCATGGGTCCATCTGTACTCTCAATGTGAACATCGCTGGCAAATACAGACAGCGGATCTTGGCGCAGCACTAAACGAAATTCTCTGCAAAGAAAAAAACAATCGAGAAACACATAACATTAACGTAATTGCAGAACACCAACAAAGCAATGGAAATCAAGGAAATGGAAAAACATGAAAGTAAAAATATCATTACGTATGTATTTCTAACATTTTAATAGTCTAGCAAAAAAAAAGCAACGAAACAATGAAGGATATTGCAAAAGAAGATATGTCGACAGCAGACAGCCAACAACCAACAACAAAGTAAATACAATGTCTTATTGCCGGCTTTGTTGTTGTTGTTATTCTCTTCAATCTAAATTGAAATGTTCCAACAATAGTTGAAATTGAAATCTTTTCGAGAATGACGGCAATGTAGATAATATCAGACCAACCACATGTAACCTCTTAAGGTGTTTGGAAAAACCATAACTGGGGGAGAATTTGAAAAAGGAGATACATAAACTAGTCTTAAATATGGTTCCATAGGGAAAAAGGAGTGGTGGTTTTATTTCACTAACGAGGTGTGTTTTGTAAAACCACAAATATAATGGAGCCATAATTTTTTTTTTTGCATGTTCCGGGAAGAGATAATGAACTTTGAATTTTATTGTCTACAATTTTTTTAATAGATGAGGTCAGTGAACTCAAAAAGGCCTTCTCTGAATAAGATTAAGAGGTTTACTCACAGAAGACAAAGGGGCCTTCACATGGAAGACCCCGGGGTATTCTAAATGAAGAACAATAGGTCTTATCATAAAGAAAAAAGGACAGCTCTCATATAAGGTCTTCTCAAAGAAGAAGAGAAGGTCTGCTCAGAGAAGAGCAGAAGGCCTTCTCAGAGAAAAGTAGAAGGTCTTCTCAGAGAAGAGCAGAAGGTCTTCTTCATAGAAGAGCTTAGGTCTTCGTCATAGAAGAGCTTAAGGTCTTCGTCATAGAAGAGCTTAAGGTCTTCGTCATAGAAGAGCTTAAGGTCTTCGTCATAGAAGAGCTTAAGGTCTTCGTCATAGAAGAGCTTAAGATCTTCGTCATAGAAGAGCTTAAGGTCTTCGTCATAGAAGAGCTTAAGGTCTTCGTCATAGAAGAGCTTAAGGTCTTCGTCATAGAAGAGCTTAAGGTCTTCGTCATAGAAGAGCCTAAGGTCTTCTCACAGAAGAGCTGAAGGTCTTCTCAGAGAAGAGCAGAAGGTCTTCTCAGAGAAGAGCAGAAGGTCTTCTCACAGAAGAGCTTAAGGTCTTCTCACAGAAGAGCTTAAGGTCTTCTCACAGAAGAGCAGAAGATCTTCTCACAGAAGAGCTTAAGGTCTTCTCCATAGAAGAGCTTAAGGTCTTCTCCATAGAAGAGCTTAAGGTCTTCTCCATAGAAGAGCTTAAGGTCTTCTCCATAGAAGAGCTTAAGGTCTTCTCCATAGAAGAGCTTAAGGTCTTCTCCATAGAAGAGCTTAAGGTCTTCTCCATAGAAGAGCTTAAGGTCTTCTCCATAGAAGAGCTTAAGGTCTTCTCCATAGAAGAGCTTAAGGTCTTCTCACAGAAGAGCTTAAGGTCTTCTCCATAGAAGAGCTTAAGGTCTTCTCCATAGAAGAGCTTAAGGTCTTCTCACAGAAGAGCTTAAGGTCTTCTCCATAGAAGAGCTGAAGGTCTTCTCCATAGAAGAGCTGAAGGTCTTCTCCATAGAAGAGCTGAAGGTCTTCTCCATAGAAGAGCTGAAGCTCTTCTCGATAGAAGACCAGCAGAAGGACTTCTTCATAGAAAACCAGCAGAAGGTCTTCTTTATAGAGGACCAGCAGAAGGTCTTCTTCATAGAAGACCAGCAGAAGGCCTTCTTCATAGAAGACCAGCAGAAGGCCTTCTTCATAGAAGACCAGCAGAAGGCCTTCCGCATAGAAGACCAGCAGAAAGTCTTCTTCATAGAAGAGCATAATGACTTATCATAGAACGCCTGTTCTCATAGAAGACCAACAAAGGACTTCACATATATGATCAACAAAAGGGTTTCTCATCGATGACCAGCAAAAGGGCTTCTCATAGAAGACCACCACAAGTCTTCTAGTGGAAGACCAGGAAAAAGTTTTTTCACAGAAGGTCAGGAAAAGTTCTTTTCATAGAAGAACAGCAAAAGCTCTTTTCATAGAAGACCAGTGAGAGCTCTTTTTATAGAAGACCAGAAAAAGAGAGACCAATATATGCTGCCATTGAAAATGTCCCCTCGTAGAAGACCAAGTCTTCTCTTAGAATATTAATAGATATTCACATAGATGACCACAACTGGCAGGTTGTTCGAGTCTTGGTAGAAACTCTTTTAGATTGTATTCCAATTAAAAGGAAATGGGTGCGTATGATAAATACAAAAGTATAAAATCGTTATTCATACGCTCTGTTGCACCTACCATTGGGTATTGCTCTTTAACAATTAAAGTCTTTATACTCAGAAGCTAAAGTTCCTTATCGAAACCATTTCCATTGAAAATGTAGAAATAATTTTTAAATATGAAGGACTTGAAAGAGTTGCACAGACCTTTATATGTCTAATTGGTACGTATTTCAATATTTATATTCATCTACTAGTTGTTCTTTATTACTATCAGATCGAGATATACAACATAAGTTTTACATTCATATCTCTAGTTCAACAAAAAAAAAAAAAAAAAATATATGAATTATAGAAAAGCAAATTTGTGACATATCTTAAAAGTTGCCGAACAAGAAAAACGAAAAAATATAATTTTATAAAAAATTATATTCCCCCGCACAAATACGAACTCTCAAAATCAATGTCTGCGGGCCAAACTGTCACTGTGTTCTAACAAAAATTAATATTTTATTGATGAAATAACATTTTCAATTAGCCTCTTTCTATTACATCATGACTTCCACACGAAATGACTGCAATGAAGAAACGTACATTAATTGTTAAGGGGGGTCAAAACGAAACAAGAATCGAAAGGAAATGAGACATTGCAGATGGTCAGAGGGCCACGCTTTACGCCGAAGATAACACTGTCATTGGTTTTAATGGCCTCCATAAAATAACAAATTGACTGTTGTATTGCCTGCCCTACACTCCCGATAGACTGATTGGTGGTGGAAGCAACAGACTTTCTTGGCCGCCGCCATTATAGGCGCAGATTTTATGAGTTTCCAGTAAAGTAGAGTATTTTTACAGCCCCAAAAAGAGAGTCATCAACTTTCTTTACAACTCATAAATTTTCCATTTCAGAAAATAAAAATGACTTAGTATAGAAGCGTTTTTTTTTTTTTTTGCAAAGATGCCAATAACAAAATGTTGGTGTATTTAATACACAAGTGGGTGTATTTTGAATGATTGATGAATAAGGCATATTTAAAGTAATTAAATTTTTGCAATAAATATTCTTTTCATTTTTTGTAGAAAATTTAATGTTGGTGATGTGATGAACAGTCTTTTCCCTTGAATTTTTCACGGCTGATTACAAACGTTGTTAAATTTAATATATGAAAATATTTTACAAATTATATTAACTTTTATGTTTATTGACGAATTGAAAAGATATGTGTTATTAAGTAGAATATCACACTTGTTTTTAAAGACATTTACTGTTTTAAGATCCGCTTTAAAAAAGTCATTCCAATTTCGCTGTTTAACAAACTGATTGTAATGGGCTTTACAAAATTGTTAAGTTATGCTAAACACGGGGGCGTATGATTTTTAATTGTATTATTAACATACCACGTATACGCAACAAGGAACCGAAACAGGGTACCGAAACATGAACCTTTCCTTTGATTTACAAATTAAACTCTGATTAAACTAAGTATTTTGTCCGTTTTAATTATATTTTGTTTCACAAAATAAGACAATCTAAAAGCAAGGAAATTCAATTTGGGAAAAGTTAATTATTTTATGGACCAAAAACAATTCTGACCAAACTATATGGCTCCGCAGAAAATATTATGGAGTTCCCTAATGGAATTCGTTATAGTTTTTTGTTTTTTCAGCCTGCGAAAAAAGTTCCTGGTTATATCTGCCAACCGAATTGACTACAATTGGAAAGTTTTATTCAAATGTACCAACAATCGCACAAAATAAGTGTTGTTTGAAGAAGGGTAATATTTAAATCTATAAATAAGTCTATCAGAAAGAAAATATTGACAGTTGTCTGGTAAATTTTGAAAAAGTCCACACTAAATAAAATATTGTTTCCTTGTCTATAAGTATCGTACCTAAAATTTCAAGAGCGGTATTTGTGTAAAACATGTCAAAAATTCTTTGTTTGTGGCACTAATGAAGAGCGACTCTTTGTAATCGTGTACAAACGTGTCATCGCCCCCGTTAAATAGTAACATTTTAAAATAATATCCTACAAAAAATTAGTAAGTAGTTACCAACATTTTTCGAATTTACCACATCTCAATATTTTTGGCAATACTAGATCTAGTAGGAACAAGTAAAAAAGCTGTAAGTTCGGCCGGGCCAAACTTTAAACACCCTCCACCATTTGGGACGAAAATGGAAATTAAAAAAAAAATATGTAAAAAATTTAGTTAGACCTTATAATAGGGTCTATACGGCGACGTGGACCTGCATAGGCAACTTTTACCATTGAAACTTGAAAAAAAAATCGGTGAACAATGTAGCTGAAATCATCAAAATACCGAACATAGGGAAGTACCATTATAACCAAAACGTGGACCTGCACAGACAATTTTCTGCCATAGGCTGTAGTATCCACAACGAACTTCAAATACCTACTTTAAAACAGTTCCGGTGAATAATGAAGCTAAAATCATCCAAATACAGAATATATGGAGGTACCATTATGTAGGGGCTATACCAAAACGTGAACCTGCACAGACAATTTTCTTCCATAGGCTGTAGTATATATTACGAACTTCAAATACCAAATTTGAAATCATTCCCGTGAATAATGTCGCTAAAATCACCAAAATACCAAAAAATCGGAGGTGCCGTTATATAGGGGCTATACGAGGACGGTCAAAGGCTGTAATATCCAATACAAACTTCAAATACCAAATTTGAAACAATATCGGTGAATAAGATCGCTAAAATCACCAAAATACCGAAAATTGGGAAGTACCATTTTATGGAGGCTTACCAAAACATGACTGAGTTGCAATACCAAAAGTCCTGCAGACATAACACTAAATCGCTAAATCGATATCGAAATTATGCTGATCAAGAATATATGTACTTTGTGGGGTCTAAAATGTATATTTCGAGGTGACAAACTTAATATACCCTCCATACTATGGTGGAGTGTATAAAAATGGAGTATATCGCTCCGCTTCATCTAATATCTCCCCCATCAATGTTGAACATTTTCTGAAAAAACTTATAAACTTATGCGGAGATAATCGGGATTTGATGTAGTCGTAATAAAAACAGGTTGGACAAAAATGTCCAATGTAATGTTAGTACTTCTTCCAGAATTTTGAATAAATCGAACTCTCACAAAATGTGAAATAAGTATCCGATCAAACTTCTTACATCACAATATTTTCGTCTATATTAGATCCTCTGTAACACTGCCCAAAACTTCAAAATTGTAAATCACCTAAAATGGACCTGAAACTTGATCACAATTTATTCCAATCTTTAGAAAATTAAAATGGAACTTGGGGCGTATGATGACTCAAAAAAATTTAAATGCATTACTAATACGCTCCCTCGTACCAATTATGACAGATTTATTTCTGATAAGCAGGTTTTAATAGAGGGTAATATTTTAGATGCCTGGATTCATTGATAAACTTTCTCTAACTAACTTCTGGAAATAATATCCGCAGACAAAAATCAAGAGAACTGTTTTGGATTGGTAGCTCTTTCCGAAACCATGTCATGCCTTGCCTTACACTTTGGTAAGCATTACCATTTTTGGCTCTAATAAATAACGTATGCGATTAAGCCTAACTACTTTGTAATAAAAAATAGCTACGGCATTCTGAAAAAAAAATGCCAACACAGGATTCCAACTCTACCTTTTTTTTTCAAAATTTAAACTGTACTTAATTTAGTAACATTTAGTGCACTTAAGAACGTATTTCGAAAACTATCTACCTCAGTCCTACAAGGTAATAGTAATCTTCTTTCCAAATTACGGCATTCCAGTTCCATCGGTACACCCAATGGAAATTATACCAAATTTAGTACTTTTCGTGCACATAAGAACAAATTTCGAAAACTAATTCCATTTCCCAATCCCTGCGGCATTATAGTTAATTCAAAGCTCCAGCTCCATCCGTTCCTCCAAATTCGAATGCTATCATATTAAGAACTTTTCGTATAAATGAGTGCAATTTCCAAAACTACTTCCCTACATCGCCTCTATTCCTCAACCTTGATTCCCATTCTAAATGTCAAGTTTCTAGCTCTAACCGATACGAGATTGTACCAAATATACTATATTTTAGTACTTTTCGTTCACTTATAGTGGGAATTTCCAATGTACCATGTACCCCTTGGTATATTCATCATACACTCCATTAGGGACCTGATTCCAAATATTAGAGTTCCAGTCATATAATACAGTTCCAGCTAAGTACCTTTTAATAATTTTTGTAAAGTTCTAATATGAGTTTCCACAAACCAAGCCTTTTTGGTTGACCTATATTAGTAACTGCTGTACCACCAGATCTTTCCTTCACTACTACATGTGCAGATTTCAAAAAATCACATTTGGGCGAACTTTAAGCAGCAGCCTCTAAAGAAAATTAAAATATCACCCACAAAGAACAGTATCTCCCCTAAGGATCCACTTTCGAAACAACGAACCAACAAACAAACGAATGAACGAAAATGAAAACAATTTCTTATCATTGCCTTTAAGATCTTTCTTTTTTTTCTTCTGTTCTGTTGGTTTTCTTCTTCCTTGCTCTTGTTTTACTTAAGACGTTTAAGCCAGTCGGCGGCAGATAGGTAGGTTGGTACCCACCAACTGACTGACTGACTGACTGCGTTTAACGACTTTATTTTCCTTTTGAATGTTGCAAAATAAGATGGGGAGAATTTGGCAACACACAGACACACCCATACATGTATGAACGCTTTTCGAGTAAATGTAAGGTTACATGGGTGTGTGAGTGTGTGTGTAAAAGTTTTTTGTTGTAACCACTTTTATAGACTCTTCCATTTACCTAATGACACAATTTGTTTGTATGTGAACGAGCATTCGTGTTGATAATGTTGTTGTTGTTTTTGTTGTGTAAACCAACACCTCAGCTGTTTGTTGGTCGTTTGTTTATTTGGTTTGGTACTGTTTTGTGGTTGTTGTCAGCAGCAGCAGCCGCAGCAGTTTTTTTCGTTTAGTTAAAATTACAGCTGCTGCTACTGCCATTGACGTTCATTGAGTCTGGGCTCACACGACACACTCACATACACAACGTATGTACCGCATAAAATATTGGCGTAAATGTCGTATCGATAAGATCTGCACTCTTTTACGGCTGAATAAATGAAAGTCAGATACCAACGTTTTCATTGCAATGACAGTCTGGGCTGATTCATTCAGCTCGTCGCATTGATGGCTTGGGGGGCACAATTTTGTTGTTTTATGGCCTTATTTTCACACATGCTTCCGCGTGAGGGGTATGTGTGTCATTGGTGAATGTGTTATATTTTCCCTTTTTGTTTTGTTTTGTTCTCCTTTTTTTCGGTTCGCAATATGCAGTTATATGCTTCTTCTTCTACGATTTTTTATTTCCCACTAAAATATTTATTAAGTTGTTTGTTACTTTTTTATGTTGTTCATGGCATTAAGTTCGAGATTTGTTTTGTAACATTTGAATAAAAAAGGAATTTAGGAGCCTATATGCCTCCCATACAAAATTTTTTAAAAAAATCCACGCCTTTGGGCCTGGTAGGAGTCTAGAAAAAGTCTTTAATAAATCCAAGCCTTGGGCCCTTGTAGAAGTCTAGAAAAAAATTTTAAAAAATCCACGCCTTGGGCCTTGTAGGAGTCTACAAAAAATCTTTAAAAAAAAATCCACTCCTTGCAGAAGTCTAGTAAAAATTCCGCCTTTGGGCCTTGTAGGAGTCTAAAAAAATCTTTCAAATATCCACGCTTTTGTGGATGGTAGGTGTCTTTAAAAAAGGAGACCGAAAAAAGCTTTGAGAAAAAATGCCCGCTTTTCGCCTTGAGCCTCGTGACTTGATAAAATCTTTAAAAAATCCATATTTTTAGACCTCAAAAGAGGTAAAAAATAAAAATTGCATGCCTTTAGATCTTAAATGAAGCTGAATAAATCTTTAAGCCATCCACACAATTAGACCTCAAACTGAACAGGAAATATCCTATTTTAGCATTTGGTCAGTCTAGCTGTCCAAATTCAATTTAAAGTGCCACGTCTCGGTATTAATCTGATATTGACAAAACTCCATACCAAAAGGCGACTTCTCGGACACCCAACCGAATTTTGGGTCCTGTGGACATGATTTCGTCGGTCTAACTACCACGTCTCTACAGGTCTTCAAGAACAATACTCATTTTAACCCCCTTTCATAAAGGGCACATCTGATTCTTCACGACCTACCCTACAAATAACACAATTTAAGTACTCCATTTATCACCCTGATAGCTTGCCAGGCTGCTGCTGCTGTTGTTCGTTGGTAAGGTCTTTTACTTTTATGGAATCTTTAAGTTTAATGTGTCATCGTGTTACTTATGTTTGACTCCCTGGGTTTGTTTGCTGCAATGCTAAAATTTTGTTATATAGCCGGTTGTTGTGTTGTTGATCTTTGGGTTGTTACTGTGTCGTGCTTCTCGTATGTCGTATGTCGCGTGTGTGTGTTTTTGTTTTGTAGTATTTTTAAGTGTCACCACGCCTTAAGCTAAAATGTGTTATTTTGATGTGAAGTCATTTCCATTTACATTTTGTTGTTGGCATGTTGTTGTTACTTCTTCGGTTGCTACTGCCGTTGCCGTTTTGCCTTAAAAATGCTTGATGAATGTTTGATATGACTGTAGTATGGATAACGGGATGAATCTAAGGAGTGGATTTTTTGGACAGTGGTTCAAGAAGACAAAAAAAAGTTAGAAAATTGTGATTGGTCTGGAAAATAGGCTACGTCGGTCCACGTTTAGATATAGCCCTCCATGTACGGACACCTATTTGTATTCGTTATTCTGAATATTTTAGAAAGCTGTAGGATTTTTGGTAATTAGGTTTTCTGGTAAAAAAAAACTTGCCAATAAAGGTTCAGTCTCTGATTAAGCCTCCATTCTGACGGAATCTACAGATTTCAATTAGGTCAAAGGATTCGAAATTATTTTTCAACCAAATGTAGCTGTAATTTTCTATTTTGATAATCTTTTGCTATCGATTCCATATAATGTTACATCCTGTTTTTGACATTTTGAAGGTTTTAGATCCAAAAAACAACAGAATTGGTATTTACTAGTTATATTGAGTTCTCATTAGAATACGTTATACAAATATGTTTTTACGTTGATTAACCGTTTTATAATTTGAAATTATAAATAAATCAGAATGTATATAATATAAAATTTTATAATTAATTTTAAAATCCTTACAAACACAAATTGATCTTGAGTTCAGGATTTTGAACAGAAATGAAAAGAAAGAATGATGAAGGTGGTTTTTCATTACATTTAGAGGTATTCAGTACTAATAAGAACCCTCCTAAGTCAACTAAGTCAAATCAATCAAATCGATGGGGATGATATAAGGCAGCATTATTCATCGAATGAATACAATTTTGCTATGGGTGTCAACTTTCGATTCTGAGTCTGAAAAAAGGCTAGACTCCAGGACAGCATTAAATAAATATTAAAAAAATCTATTTTTCGACGGGAGACAAAAATATTTTTTTACGATTTTTGACCAGGAAGACTTTGAAAAATTTAAAAAAAAAATTCCCCATACTCATCGGGGAAAACTTGAATCCATCGTTCCGAAAATCAAAATCAAAAAGTATCAGTCGGTTTTGCCGACAGATGTATACTCCCTTGAACCCTTGTGGGGGAAATACCAGAAGGAGTGGACCGACATACTACACCAGAACTTGAGTTAATAAAAATATTATGATGTTTGTAATTTGAAGACAATCGGAATGTTACATTACATTTTATAAGATTTATATTTTTTTCCAAATTTTGACCCCATCCCCCTTGATTGAGTGGGCGAAAATTTGGATGATTCTTTCTTGTTCTAAAAGGTAAATTATAATCTTTGAAAATTTACGGGGAGGTACCACTAGTAGTGGAGCGCTATTATCCACTTTCGAGCTCGACTAAAGTTTGATGATAAAATTACGATGCACTTAGTTTGGGCCAAATTGCATTTAAGAACAGGATTTACATAGTGGAAGGCCTTAAAAAATATTTTAAGAAAATCTTCGAAGTTTTCTTAGGAATTTTTGTTAAAAAAAAATCCAAAAAAGCCCTTCGAAAAAAAAAAACAATTAAAAAAATGAGAAGTTAGTCATAAGGTTGATCAGGAATAAATATTTTTAAAAACTATTTTTGTTCTGGAAAAGCCTTGAAGCAATTTAAAAAAAATCTACGATGTTTGCCTAAACAGTCCTAAAAAAAAATATTTTTTTTTTCATTTTAAAAATGGAATTGAAAAAGGTTTCGATTCTTTTTTTCCTTTTTGTTGTTGCAAAATGGTCAGGCTTTATCCCTTTATTTTTGTTTTTATAAAAACAACGTTTGTTTATTAGTGGAGAACGATGGTAATGTTTACCAGGGGGTAAACATTACCATCGTTCCGTAAAAGTATAAAAAATGGTCCATAAATACAAAAAAAAAGAACTTTTAAAATCATGGGTTATTCAGACATTTCTTTTCAAAATTGTATAGGTTTGTGAGTGAGGACTCGACCTCGAAGTTTGATGAAAAAAGGATTTTTCAGTTAAGGATTAATACAAGTACCAGAGGAATTGGATCAATGCTAGCAACTTTAATGAAAACATTACGATTCATTAAATTTGGTTCAGACGCAGGACATTAGTACCTGATATAAATGTTTGAAGGAAAAACAAGTTAAAAAGCAGTAAGTTTGGCCGGGCCGAACTTTGAATACCCTCCACCATTTGCAACGAATTTGGAAATAAAATCCTTAAAAAACCGAATGTAGCCGTTATTTTGGTGTCTATACGACGTGGACCTACATAGTCATTGTTTGTCATAAGTCATTACCATACTCAAATTCGAAACTTGAAGTAAACGGACCTGTGCAAAGATCTGGACCAGCAAAGACGATTTTCTGCCATAGGCTGTAGCATCCACTACGAACTTCAAATACGACATCTCTAACAATTTCGGTGGGTATTGTACCTAAAATCGTCAAAATACCGAATATAGGGAGGTACTGATATATGGGGCCTATACGAAGACCTGGGCCTGCATAGGCAATTTTCTGTCACAGACTGTAGTTCCCATTACGAACTCTCACTACGTAATTTGAAACTATTCCGGCGAATAATGACGCTAAAACCATCAAAATTCCGAATATAAGGAAGTACCGTTTTATGGGGGCTATAAGAAGACGTGGACCTGCACAGACAATTTTCTGTCTTAGGCTGTAGTATCCATATCGAACTTCAAATACCAAATTTGAAAAATCAAAATACCGAATATCGGGAGGTACCGTTATATGGGGTCTTTATGAAAACGTAGACCTACATGACCCATTTACGAAATTAACCTGCCTGCTGGAAAAATAAACATGTGTGCAAAATTGTAGCCTTCTATCTCAATTCGTTCGAAAGATAGTGTGATTACAACAGACAGACGGACAGACAGACGTACACCGTTAAATCGACTTAGAATTTTACGCTGATCAAGAATATATATATACTTTGTTGCTTCTGACATGAGTATTTCGAGGAGTTAAAAACGGAATGACAAAGTTAATATATCCTCCATAGTCTGGTGGAGGGTATAAAAATCCTATATCCTTTCCGTCCTTCCTCCCAAACCACTGTCTCCAGGGAATAACACGAATATATATATTTTTAGAATTTCCATGAACATGAAGTATGCCTTAAAGTTGCATGTCAATTGCTATGTTGTTGCTGTCCAACTATTCGTTATGATGTTAACTGGCAAAAATTGACATAAATTTTACTCCATGTGACACATTACTTGAGATCCAACAACATATACAATGTGAGATGGTGTGTGTGTATGCAGGGGTTCAAGTTACTGTTGCAACATAAAATTTGTTAATGACACAACAACCAGTTACATTGTTAAGCAAACAAGTTGTAAACTAAACAAGAGGACCAGGACCAACCACTGCTACCCCTTTCCTTGCTTGGGTCAAACCGAAGGACAATTTTCTAAACAATTTAATAAATTTTACAAAATTTTTTGCAAAACATAATTTCAAGAACATCTTTCACTTCATCTACACAATTTATAAAACTGCAGCAGCAGCAACAACAACTACAATTGACATATACTTCTCCTAATGTTTTTGTTGTTAAAGTCTTCATGCAATTTTTTTGTTTTCTGTTTGCTCACTTCCTAACTTGCTGTCTATGATGTAACAGTTGTTGTTGTTGTTGCTGCTGCTGGAAATGAACAACACAACTTGAACATTTCTGCATCATGTTTTACACAATTTTCCCAAAAAACACACACACATACATTTACACACAAACATTCCTTTACGTTCTATGACAATGAGAAACAAACAAACGCAGCAACAATAAAATCGGCAGCATGAAACAAGCAATGCAGATATTTGCAGCAACAAATGCAGAGCTACCCAAAAACAACACAGCCACCACCCAGCCAACACATATGGTGTGGCAAAAAGGAAACGGAAACAGGAATAGTAACTGTAACACTATCAACAACAGCATCAGCAGCAGGCATTAGCTGCAGCAGGATTGTAGAGTAATTTTACACATCCCGAAATGAACACACACTCACGCACACACATACACACGTACACATTCGTTCTAATAACTGCCGCAAAACCCAAAAACAATAATGTACTTATCTCCGGCAACTGCATTTAAAATTCCTTTCATTCGTCCTTTTGAAACATGACTGATGTTGTTGTTGTCGTTGTCGTTTTGGTAACATTACCAAAAACGTTAGCCTAACAGAAAAAAAAGAACAGCAGAGACACGTCCGTTCTGTGTCCATCGTAAGCATGTGTCGAGGCCATATTAACAAGTTTATGCATGTTTTTCTGGAATTTACCAGCCTTTTTTTTCTTGCAGGATTTTAAAGTCAGACAGGCTTTAAGATGTAGCTGGAATTTTGGAATGTTTTTGTTGTTTTCAGTATTTTTCTATCAAATTATTATAAAACAATTAAGCAAAGGCTATAATCGTGCGGGGCCGACCATGTGATACCCTACAACACTACAATATGTCCGAAGTCTCCTTATATCCAAATCCATTTTGGAAGATTTCATTATTGAAATAATGTCAAAGAGACCTGTCCAGATGTTACTCTTAGGTTTTTGACTCGGAGAATTTGGCCAATATTTACGCACTCCTTCGTGTTGTTAAGTATTCAAAACAATTTCACACGAAAGTTGTGGTCCGTTATAGTACAATAGTCATCCAAAATCTCAGACTTCTTCCCTGTCCTTGACACTCTTCTGATGCGAAAATGCGTGTCGATTAGTTTTCAAATGTGGCCTTTGAGCGACTACAAAATTAGAAAAATTTTAGTTTTTTTAGTCCATTTGAACCCCCAAATGCACATCTTAAGAGCAATAGGCTTTAATTCTGACCCTAACGCTACCCCATGAAATTTCGTGAGGATCGGACGATAATTGCGACACGCATATAATACACTCAAAGTGTAAAAATTTAGAAAATTTTCAATTCAAAATTGTAAGTCAAATTGAAAAAAATCGCATGCGATAAAAAATATGACAAAAAATGGGAAAAAATGGAACAAAAGATATTCACTCATTTATTGGTATATTTTTCCACGATTTTCTTAGATTTTATCCTTTCCTGGCCAGAGGTCATCCCGAATTGGGGAGAATTGTGAAAATCGGCCCAGCGGTCCTTGACTTATAAGCAGAATAAATAAGATATATTTCCTTTAAATATATATTGTTCATATTTTGCTATATATCCGAGTTTTTGGCTATGAGTTTCATTGAATATTTTAAAATGACCATAACTCGTTAAATATTGTGTTTTCAGCTTTTTTAGCTATTATTTGTCATCACTTTTCGAGGCATGAATTATTGAATATTTTAAAATGACCATAACTCCTTAATTATTGAGTTTTCAGCGTTATTAGCTATTATTTGTGATCACTTTTTGAGGCATGAATTATTGAATATTTTAAAATGCCCATAACTCCTTAAATACTGAGTTTTCAGCGTTTTTAGCTATTTTTTGTGATCACTTTTTGAGTTTTATTTTATCTGCTACATATTGTCCGATGACCGCCCAAATTGGTAGGATTCGGTCTTAAACTCAAACTCCTTGTAAATTTCCGCGTCGATTGGTTCATAATTGTGGCCTATATCAAGAAAATTTTCTGTTTTTGGTCCATTTCAACACCTAAATATTTTGCAATCATCTCCAAAAACAATAGGGTCCTATTCTGACACTAACCCGCCCTCCATTTTCAATTTCGTGAGGATCAGGCCATAATTGCGACCTGTTGCGTGGTTACAATATAACATGGACAAACGGACGGACGGACATACATAGCTTAACCGACACAGCTCGGCGAGATAGATAGATCCATGTATACTTTCTTATGTGGGAAACCAATATTTCGAGGTGTTACATAATTTTTGGCCCAATCAAACTTGTAGGGTATATTGACGAAGAAACCTGTTCACTACTACCAAGTTAATTATCAATTGATATTACCATTGTAAAGAGGTACCAGAAGGAATGGAACAATATATCCCATCTATACACCAGACCTTGGGCTAATAAAAATATTGTGATGTGTGAAATATGAAGAGGACCAGATGTTTATTTCGGCTTTGATGATCGTTTTGGTACTTTAAGGTACCAGAAAGAGGTGACCGATATTTCCTATCTTCACAGCAGATTTTGTGCTGGTAGAAATAACGGGACCTGAGAAATATGAAGAGAACCGGATGGTTATTTAGAATTTTATAATCATTTTGGTTATTCAAAACTTTGACCCTTTATAGGGGAAGTAGCAGAAGGAATGGTCCGACCTCTTCCATCTTCAAATCAGATATAGATAATCTGAGTGGAATCGAATGTTAATTTCGCTTTTTGTGAACTTCATGGATATTCAAACTGTTGACCCTTTGTGGGGAGGTCCCAGAAGAAGTGGACCGATATATCCCATCTTCACAGCACATCTTGTGCTAGTAGAAATAATGGGATCTGTGAAATATGAAGAGAAACGGATGCATATTTCTTATTTTATTATCGGTTTGATTATTCAAAACCCATGACCCTTTGTGGGGGAGGTACCAGAAAGAGCCATCTGATCTCTACCATTTTTATAACAGATCTTGACTTTATAGAAATATTGAGTCTGAATGGAATCGGATGTTAATTTCGCGTTTTTTAACTTAACGGATATTCAAAATTTCGACCCTTTGTGGGGGAGATACCAGAAGGAGTGGACCGATATATCCCATCCTCACAGCACATCTTGTGTTAGTAGAAATAATGGGATGTGTAAAATATGAAGAGAATCTCATTATTTCGGATTTTATGATCGTTTTGGTTTTTAAAAATTTTTGACCCTTTGTGGAGAAGGAATGGTCCGATCTCTACCCTCTTTAGAAGAGATTTTGGGTTGATAAAAAAATAGAGATTTGCTAATATTACCAGACCTTGTATTAGAAGGAATATTGTGATGTCTGTAATATGAAGACAATCGATCTCTTACACCACATTTTATAAGAGTTATAATTATTCAAAAATTTGATCCTTGGTGAGGGAGGTACTTAATGGAGTGGACCGATATTGTCCATTTCGAACCTGAACTAGAACCGAGGCAAATATTAGGATTTACAAATTTGGAGCAAAATCCAATGCTCCTTTCTCATTGTGTGCAGTTAATAATATTTTCTTTGAAAATTTCGACCAGAGGTAGTGGTCCCATATTACCCATCTCAGAAATTGATTTAAGTTTGATAATAATATTACGATATATCAAGTTTGGACCAAATCAGATACTTCCTTCGAAAGTTATCGTGCACACCAGCCGTACAGACAGACGGATAGATCAGATAGATGAACTTCAAATGTCCTGAAACGGATTTGGTCCAAAGAGACCTTGGATTTAAAACCGTAATTTCGATAAGGCACGTTTTGGCCATATCAAATGATATGGTAGAGGATATCTATAGCCATATGGCTGAGGGTATAATTAATTTGCCAAATTATATTGACATCGGATTTTGATTCAGATATGATATAGCTCTCTTATATAATTTTTTCCGATTTTATGTATTTGATGCATCAAACACGCTATGTATCTTCAATTCCAAATAAATCTGGAATGTGCAAGGGACTTTGAAACAAAAATGTATTTGCAAATCTGTTTAGAAATCGATTGAGATTTGGATATAGGTCTCATATATATTTTCGTCCGATTTCATGTATTTGGTGCACCAAACAATTTCAACGAAATATGGAAGGTGTGACGGAATTCGGTCTATATATAAATTTGTCAAATAATGTTGTAAAGGGGTATTTTAGGTACTTTGCTGTTTTTAACGGGATTTTTCGGGATCCTGAACATACGGCCTTTGTTCAAGGATACTTGGCTATGGAATTTTATAAAAAAAAACAGGAGTTCTAGGTAATTTCCAATTTAAATAAACTTTACTTTAATTTACCGCACTTATCAATATTTCTGACTTGTCATTTGTTTATTTCTGACAAGTCAATGCAGTTTGTTTTTCTTTACTGTCTTGTTATCAATTTCGAAGAATAAGTCAATATTGAAATGTATATTTTATATTTGAAAAAAAAAAAAACTTTCCAATGATTTTTGCATATTTCAATTAAATCATAAATAGATAGATAGCACCACTGATTGCTGACTATAAAATTCCAAGAAAAGAAATAAACATATTTTGCCATTGAATCAATATTGGAAAATATTTTCAATTTATTTTCAAATGCATAAATAATAAGGCTAATAATGAGGTCTGAGCAAGAAGCAAAAGATGTTCATAAAAAAACATAATAACAAACTAGACAAACAATTAATATTGTTTTGCAAGTAAATAAATCATTCAATCTCAAAAAAAAAAAATGCAATTACTTTAAGTTAGGAATAAATAGGAAATGTCATTTATGAGTTTTAAGGCCGGAAATGCAGAGGTGAAACAGTGGCGTGGATACAATTCTCCCTGGAAGAATTTGAATATATATTCGTCTGTTGAGGTTCCTGGTACATAACACCGATAAGCCAACAATCGGTACCTCAACAATTAACTATTGTCGTCAGAGAAGAACGATCGCTAAGCAAGAAGAAGCTAAACTTTGCCATAACAAACAGAATTGTTTTGACAAATAAATCTATAAACCCAGACCGTCAGAGTCTTTTAATTAAAACAAGTGTTTTATAGAAGCCTTAACCACCAGTGCCTTATTAACAACACGTAAGTATCGCCTGTATACTTGTTGTGTTGTCTAATACTCATATCTTTGTTGTCTTTGTCTTTGTGCAACAAATAATACACTTTCGGCTCTAAATCTGCTCTGTAGATTACAGGTCCATACGCCTGTAACGGAGCTTGTACATCGTCTACCCCGCAAACATTTGGAAGTGAGTTTTATCTTCTCTGAGCGGTTTGATACGCTTTAGTGACCCTTTTTCTTAAAAAAGTCGATAGTTGGGAAATTTGGGAAAATATTTACATGGTTGGGACGCTTATATTTTTTCAATTTCTAAAATATTGTATTATACAGGGTAAGGTAAAAAAAAACTGCAACAAAGGCTAACGCCATAATTTTTACATTTTTTTTTTAAATTTAAATAGCATCAAATTTTAGAATAAGTCAAGATTTGTTCGAATTGGTAACCTCTGGCACGAATTATGGCCTTCAAACGGCCAATGAAACCGTCACACGCTGCCTAAATGTTGCTCTGCCGTATTTTGGCCCATTTCCGGCGAAGCGCTTCTTAAGGTGATCGACACTTTGGTATTATTTAGTGCCAACCTTGCTTTCCAAAATACTGCAAACACAACAGTCCGACGAATTGGTATCCGGAGATTGTGGTGGTCACTGTGCGCTGGAAATGAAGCGAGGAGCCTCATTTTGTAACCACTCTTGAGAGACGCGTGCTAAGTGCGATGATACTGAGTCCTGTTGGAATGTCCCAGGTCTGCGGCCAAAATGTTTGCGTGCCCAAGGCTTGAATACACCCTGCAAAATATTTTCGCGATAATATTCGGCATATATTCTGATGCCACGATCGATTAATATGAGCGAAGAGCGACTATCGGCTGTTATGGCAGCCTACACCATCACAATTGCCGACGCTTGAGTTCTGGTGGCCAACCGAATGTGCGCCAAAATGTTTGCGTGCCCAAGACTTTAATACACCCTCCAGAATATTTTCGCGATAATAATAGGCATTTATTCTGATGCCACGGTCGATTAATACGAGCGGAGGACGACCATCGGCTGTTATGGCAGCCTACCCATCACCATGACTGACGCTTGAGTTCTGGTGGCTCACCTCTTTGGTAAGTAAACACGATCATTTTGTTTGTTTACAAACTGCTGGACAACGAATGTTTTCTCATCGGAGAAAACGAAATTCGGCAGTTCAACACTTTCGGCCAAGCGAAGCAACTCTAAGCTCTTTTGAGTCTATTTTCTTTCTATTGCGGTGTAAGTTCTTGCACTTTTTGGAATTTCAATTGCTTTATCCCGAGCTCATTTTTCAATATTTACCGAATGGAATATTGCGATATATTCAGCTCACGAGCCATTTTTCGACCACTGCGAGGCGGGTTTCGATCAAGTCGCTTTATTACTTTTCGAACCATTTCTGCTAATGTTGCTGTTTTCTTCCGTCCACTTCCTTGACGTCGGGCTACGCTACCAGTATTACGGTAACGAGCGATGGTACGAGACACAGAAGTTTTACTCACATTTAAATGCTGGAGTACCCTAACGATAGCCACTTGTAGTTTTCCAGCCAAATATAAAGAAACACACTTGAATTCCATCACGAATAACTTTTTTTCTGCAAAATTCTCACCAAAATGCGTTTATACGGTTGCAAACAATATAGTGAGCTGTCACTGGAATACTGGCTTAGAAATGACAGCAGTCTGATGTTGGTTGCCGTTTTTTCATCTCAACCTGATATTGATTTTTAAATAAAGTTAAAACATATGTTAATGTGTTTTCCAGCTGTAATTAAGGTCCTACTTCTTAATTATAGAATCTTTAATTATTATTTATATTTGATGCAGGGTACGTCCTTTTAATCATCAAAAAATCCAAGACTTAATAATTTTAATATTTCCTTTTCCGGTCTTAAACTTCAGCAAAAAAAACCATAGGCAAATGAATATCGAAATGTGTGCCATTGTTTCGCAGTCATTTTCTTTTGTTCGCATTATGGAAACGTTGAAAGGCGAACAATAATGAAATATACAGCTATGTCCGGCATTACTGGCAGCTGTTACCACTCCCTTGAGGTTATTAAACTTTTTTCCATTCTTTTTTGTGGTCTCGTCGGCTTTTTGTGCCATAGCCATCCTATTTCCACATTAGTAATGTGTAGAAAAGAAGTCGGAATTTATGCATATGGAAAAATAGGTCTACCCGATTGCCGTTTAGAAGGTGTAGATAAATGAAAAAGTGGGCGGCAGCTATAGCTAATAAGTACAATTTTTCGAAACGTTACACAGCAAATCAACGATGGCCAGAGTGAATTGTTGCTGTTTTTTTATTGAGGAAGAAGAAGTTGGATTTCAGTTATCACTTAGGTTTGAGTTTTGGAATGATGAGTTTTAGTAAAATGTATCTAATTTATTCAATTCCAAATAAATATGTCCATATTTTTACCATAGCCGAAAATTATATGGAGTTTAAAAAAAATAATATCGAGAAGGTCCAAAAATACTGTTTTTATACCCTACAACACTATGTGTTGGGGGTATTATAAGTTTGATTGGGCCAAAAATTATGTAACACCACGAAATATTGATTTCCCACATAGGAAAGTATATATGGATCTTCCTAGCTCGCCGAGCTGAGTCGATCTAGCTATGTATGTCCGTCCGTCCGTCTGTCCGTCTGTCCGTCTGTCCGTCTGTCCATGTTAATTTGTAATCACTCTACAGGTCGTAATTATGGCCCGATCTTCACGAAATTTAGAATGTAGGTGGGGCTTGGACCAGAATAGAACCCTATTTCTTTTGGAGATGATCGCCAAATGTTTAGGGGTTGAAATGGACCAAATACTGGAAAAATTTCGGATTTTGCAGAAGCTATACAGGTCGCAATTATAGACCAATCGAAGCGAAGTTTCGCGTGTAGATAGAGTTTAGGGCGGGGAAGAAGCCTACCAATCTGGGTGGTCATCGGATAATATTTAGCGGGTAAAATAGACCATATCTTTTGTGTTGAAAAAATTCAAAATTTTTCATTAAACCGCGAATATTTTAAATTCCGGCGAAATCACAAAGCCATGACAATGTTACTTTTGACCTTTACATTGATGTTAACATCCAACAAATCGGATATATAGCAAAATATGTGCGATATATATGTCTATCGAAGAGGATATGCTTGAAAAATCTCTTATATGTCGAGAACGGCTGAACTGATTTCCACAGTTCTCATTAATTCAGAATGGTCTCTTGGCAGGAAAGAAGAAACGTCTAAAAAATCGCATAAAAATATCTCTCTAAAGATAAAAATATTGATTTTTTTAAATTTTCTCATATTTTTTCAATTTTGTCATATTTTTGGCATATTTTCATTTTGAATTAAACATTTGGAAATATTTCTACAGCTAACAAAACTAAGTAGTTAGGATATCAGGATATCATATACAGATCGCATTTATGGCCCGATGCTTACGATAAGGGATAAGGGGATAAGATGAGGGTCAGAATAGAAGCCTATTCTTTTTGGAGATGATCGCCATATATTTAGGGGTTGAAATGGACCAAAAAACTGCAAAATTGTCAGCAGGTCGTAATTATCGCCCGATCCTCAGGCACATTTGAATGGGGGTTACCGGACATTGCAAAAGCCAAGCAGTTTTGGATGGCCATCCAAAAATATTCAATGTGTGAAGGAGTTTGCCAACTTTTGTAGACAAAATACGAAAATGTCCATTCCAGTGACTTTTTGGAGAATTCACTTCTGACTATTTCGTTAACGCTGATTTCGTTGAAGAATATAGTCAAATGTCTGTATCTCATATAGATGCGTTTCAGTCAAAAACCAATAATAAATGTTAATCTTTTGTCACTTCTGAGAGATTACAGGTCTTTGGGAAATATTGGTTCCAGATCTAGGAAGACCATTTCAGTGCAACATCTACCAATAAATTGGAAATGAGCAAATTAGTTAAAGTTGCTATTATTCGAAAATTAGAGAACGAAACCTGATGGTTTCCTTTTATTATTTGTCACGATATCTTGTGGAATTCTTTCGAGTATCTCGCCTATATAAACTGTATCGTTTATTATAGTGTTGTAGGGTATTCAACGGTCGGCCCCGCTCGACTGTAGCCTTTGCTTACTTGTTTGTATTTTAGCATGGGATATCACCTTTCCTGATAAAAAAAAAAACTCGTGCCCTTTTTGTTTTATTTAAAAAAATGGTGAAGATAATCAACATATTTTGCGTTGAATGTACCTTTAGGTTAGGGTAAGGGAAACATTATAACCCATTATGACCCACAAATACCAATTTTGGCAAAAATCATCAAAATATCGAATATCGGGACCAAAAATCGGGAGGTAATGTTATATAGGGGGCTACAACAAAGTGTGGATCCATACATACAATATTTCGCCACATGAACTAGGACCCGTTATGACTTACAAATACCAATTTTCAGACAAATCAAATACCAATATACCAATTTTCACAAAATCAAATGAAAAAATGCGGCAAAAATCATCAAAATACCGAATATCGGGAGGTACCGTTATATGGGGACTATACCAAAACATGGACCGATATATCTCATTTTCGATACCAACCATATTAAACACAATACAAATTGTTTTGCTAAATTTTGACGCTCTACTTCAAATAATGTAGGCTTTATCGTGATTTCAACAGAGAGACGACTCTGCAGAGACCTACGTCATAGGTGGTTTTTTTATTAGCAATTTTTGTAGTATAAATAATAATTAGTTGAAACTCTGTCTGACACCCTCAAAACACCAAAACTAGGAAGGTTTTATATACAAAAGTGGAATTATGGTCATAATCATAAGATGTCTTTTTAATATACAGGGTAAGATGAAAAAAACTGCAACCAACTTCAGACTGCTGTCAATTCTAAGCCACTCATCCGACAGCAGTTAAAATTATTCCAGTGACAGCTCATTATATTGTGTACAAGCGTACAGAAGCATTTTGGTGAGATTTTTCCAGACAAAAAGCTATACGCGAGGTAACGCGAAAAGAGCTAAAGAGTTGCTTTGCTTGGCCGAAAGTGGTGGTGGCTGTCCAGAAGATTGTAAAAAAAACAAAATGATCGTGTTTACAAAGAGGTTATCTGAAAATGTGACCTTCGGTTGGCCATCAGAACTCATGCGCCGGCCATGGTGATGGTGTTGGCCGCCATAACAGCCGACGGTCGCTCTCCGCTCGTATTAATCGACCGTGGCATCGGAATAAATACCGAATATTATCGCGAAAATATTCTGGAGGGTGTATTAAAGCCTTGGGCACGCAAACATTTTGGCCGTAGACCTTGGACATTCCAACAGGACTCAGCACCATCGCACTCAGCACGCGCCACCCAAGAATGGTTACAAAATGAGGTATCTTGCTTCATTTCCAGCACACAATGACCACCAAAATCTCCGGATACCAATCCGTTGGATTATTGTGTCTGGAGTATTTTGAAAAGCATGGTTGGCACTAAAAAATACCAAAGTGTCGAATGGGCCAAAATAGTGCCGGGAATGGGCCAAAATACCGCAGAGCAACATTCGGGCAGCGTGTGAAGGTTTCATAGGCCATAACTTGTGCCAAAGGTGACCAATTCGAACATATATAAACTTATTCTAAAATTTGATGCTATTTCCGACATTTTTTGCTAAAATTAAAAAATGTAAAAACTGCGGCGTTTAATTTTTTGCAGTTTTTTTATTTCACCCAGTATATGAATTCCTGGAATGTAGGTAAGATTGTGACTTTTGATGTATTCTGGTATCTAAAGGAGAGTTTTATGAAAAATAATTAGAAGAATATTTTGAAAGACTACGACCAAGATTAAAGAGGTGTTTTTAGCCATTTAAAAAAAGGCACTATTTAAAAAAAATACGAAAAGACCCTTTTTCTGAATCGCTTGGGGGTTAAAATGTCTAACCAACGTAATACTCCCATTGCTATCTCCAATATTGCTAAATACACTATATACCTAAAACGCACGGATTTCGGAGGTGGGAACTTTCCATATCTATTTTGCTAACATTGCGATATAAACCTTCAAAATGCCGATACACGTATTTTATTTTTTTAGCTCTTCTTTCATAATTTGCGGGAGATTTCCTGTATAAATTTTTTATGTTGCACAGTGCTATCTATTTATTTCTATCATCCCACTTAGAACCGCTTATCTACGCATTCTCACACACTCTCCAACGGCTATAATTCATAATTCATGCATTCACAACACAACCTACAACGCATCACACGCACGCACACACTCACATAAATTAAAGTTAATAAATTTATGATTTGTTCCATACTCCAGTATTTCTACGTTCAAGAAACGATTGAAGGCTAGTAGTTGCATTTTATTGGCCTGTAGAACGTAGAGAAAAATTAAAACAGTCATTTCATTTGGAATTCTTTGACCCATTCCATTTCCCCCTCAGCAAGCAGAGCCTCCTCGCGCTAATTTTTTGTTTATACACCTTTTTCTTTTTACAACCCCTCCTGTTGTTAATATACAATTCATATAGAAACGGAAATATTGCGGATTTGTATTGATTTCCGGTAGACGGCAGTTCTTTAGCTATTATCGTCCAACAACAGAAGAACCCACCTACCAAAGCAACGCAGAGGAGGAGGTTGAGGCTAGTCACACACAAAAAACATATTTTTATATTTTTACATACATCCATATACAAATCATTCGACAGCACTTAACTAACACTCGCACGCTCACACGTACAATGAATCATGTAAAAATAATCAAAAGGATATGTGCATATGAACCAAAAAAATAACAACAACAAAAAAACAAAACATAAATACCCTCTGTATGTATGTGTTAGAGCTTCTGATATTGCCTTGTTGTGTGTTCAATACTTTTATTTACAAATGGTGTAGTCAATATTGTAACAATGGCGTTGCCAGAAACATATGGGTATTGGGAAAAAATCTACACAGTACATTCGTGGAAATCTGGACCCATCAAATTCCCTTTCATATTTCATAGACTTATGTTTATGCCGACGTAAATTTTGTACAACATTGCATATATACGCGTATTTTTATACCCTCAGCCTTGTGTCTTAAGAGGGTACATATCATATGATGTCTGTCTAAAATGTCTGTTTATTTCTGCGCTCTATAAAGCATATCCTGTATAAAGTGGAGAAAGTTGTTGATAAAGATCAAACCTTGCAATTCGTAATATTTTCATCAAGACAAAAAATCGGGGTGGAAAATTCTCAATATTGACCCACTTCTTCGGTAATTCATTCTTATCGATGAAGAATAAATTTAATTTAAAGGTTTCTAACAGGATCAGCCAAAAAAAATATACCGGGTATTGATAGCATGGTGGAAAAATATCTAAAGCTATCTCTACGATTATACCCGAATATATAAAGTTCATTTTTATATGCTTCAGTTTATGGCATAAATACATCATATCCTCTACCACAATTTGGCGTGGACAATGCGGGCCCACACATACTTGTAACAACTACACCTACGGCAAGATAACCATTTTTTCCAAATTCAGAAGATCTCAATATTTCTGTGAATTTTAGATTCGTTCACTCAAAAGTTCAAAATAGTTTAAGGATCTTCATAGAATTACTTTCTAAATCGATTTATGTATGTCAGTCCGTCCACCTGTCCATGTATTTTCGGGAACAAAATGCAGGTCGCATTTATTATCCGATTGAGATGAAATTTTCCAAACAATATTTGTTTGGCCCCAGGACAAACCTGATTGAAATTGATGAGAATCGGTTCAAATTTAAGTAAAGGTCCCATATTTGTCTTCGACTGATTTGGGATTAATTGTGCACCAAGTGCGCTGAAAATTACACTTTAGTCATTAAAACAAAACATTATAGTTTTAAGCAATTCTTTCATCACTTCAAAATTATACATTTTCGTGTTAAAACCAGTAAAGAAAGTCTTAAAACCGGGGTGGGGGGATGGTGTGGTTGCTTTATGATACCCTACACCACTTTCCTAATTTAATAGAGCTCCACATAACAATTAAAAGTTTTTATGTGATAATTGAATTATACACGCTATGATTATAATTATAATTTAAAGTTCAAAAGACTAAATAACCCGAAGCATTTGTATCTTTTAAATTCGGACTTGTATTGCCCATTTGGTACACAATTAATTTGAAATCGGATAAAGATATATATGGGAGCTATATCCAAATCGGAATCGATCTCGATAAAATGTGCCAAGATATTTCTGAGCTGTATTTGATATATTTCCCTGAATATCGTTGTTACGGAGTGCATATTACGGCTGTGGGTAACAAATATAACAAATCGGATCAACAATATATATGGGAGCTATAGCTATATATGGACCGATCTTCATCAAATTTGACATACTAGCTTCTAGACTCACTTCGGTCGTAAGTGCCAAATTTCATCCAATTTGGGCAAATATTAGACGTTTGGTGCACAATCAAATGAAAATCGGACGAAGTTAAATATGGGAGCTATATCTAAATCTGAACCGATCTCGATAAAATCTACCAAAGGTATTTCTGAGCTGCATTTGACATATTTCCCCAAACATTGTTGTTACAGAATGCATATTACGGATGCGGAGGACAATATATATGGGAGCTATATCTGAACCGATTTCGATCAAATTTGGCATACTTACTTTCAGGCCCAATTTGGTTGTATGTGCAAAATTCCATACTATTCGGGCTGATATTACACGTTTGGTGCACAATAAAAGGCAAATCGGACGAAAATATATATGGGAGCTATATCTAAATTCTGACCGATTATCTCCAATTTCAATAGGGTTCGTCCTTGGGCCAAAAAATGATATGTGCAAAATTGCATCTGGTTAGGGTAATAAATGCGAACTGTACTTTGTTTACAAAAATACATGGACAGACAGACGGGCGGACGGACAGACGGACATGCATAAATCGACTCAGAATGTGATTTTATGCAGATCATCAGAAAGAACTATGGGTCTATCTCGTTTCCTTTTGCCTGTTACAAACAAATGCACAAAGACATAATACCCTGACCACCTTGTGGTGTAGGTTATAAAAAAACGAAGACTCAATAAATTTGAATTGAATTGAACTGTGCACCAAATGGCCATTATCAGTTCAAATGACTTAAATTTTGGCTATTCCAACTGAATTCATCATAGAAACAGGTAATTCAGTAATAATTTGGTAAAAATCGGTTCTGATATAGCTATAGCTCCCAAATATATGTTTCATCCGATTGGGGGTTTTAAATCCCTCACAAGCGTAATATGCTGATCTTTGGTACCAGGTATCAGATGCAGCTCAGAAATAAGTGTTTCAAATTTTGTCAATATCGATTCAGATTTAGGTATAGCTCCCACATATATCTTCAACCGATTTCAAGTTATTTTTTTATTCAAGTTATTTAAATTGTGCATTAAATGGCCAATATCAGTCCAAATGTCCTGAATTTTAGCACATCCGACCGTTTTCAGTCTAGACACAATTACATCAAATTTGGTGAAAATCTGTTCAGATATTGCCATAGCTCCCACATATATGTTTCGTCCGATTTGGGAGTTAAGTCCCTCACATTCGTAATATCCACTCCACAACAATGGTATTTGATACGGGACATCAGATGCAGTTCGTAAAATTTTATCCAGATCGGTTCAGATATACATTTTTGATATATGTATCTTCATCAGATTTTTCTGTTGTTTACAATATATGTAATATCAGCCCAGCTTTAAAGTGGCACCCAATACACAGAGCCATTCAAGAGGTCTTCTAAAAGACCTAAAAAGACCTAGGGTTATATAAATTAACTTTCGATTAATCGAGTTTTGATTTACATAGAAAAGCATAATTATACTTTTGCCTTAGACAAAAAACGCAGATTCGAGTTTTCGTAATCAATTTTCAGGATAAATGTGTTTCCTGTTTTGATTTTTTTAATATTACCCACCACAGTCAAAAGTCCGATCTTATCAAGTGTTGGCAAAATTACAAAAAGAACTAAATTGAAATCGAAATAAAGGTAAAAAGTGAAGGAGGAGCTCAAAAATCGACACTGCTCTTCGACTTTTAAATTGACTCCCACATGTTGGTTGTCTCCACCGGATAAGCCTGCCACCCATTGGTAGTTTGACCTATTGAGTCATTCGACGAATGATTGTTGTTGCTGGTATTCTTCTTTGGGAGAAACTTAGAAGATTTTCAAACTGTAAAAAAACCCATTTCAAGGTCCGATATCTATGGAAGACAATTTCAAGGCTTATCGTCTATAGATGGCTTTTGAGAACTGTCTGTCTGCGGAAGACTCTTTAAAATAAGTTGCAATAGTTTCAAATTGTTGGCTATTATTATAAGTAATTCAGCTATTACTAGAAAATTATTAAATCGAGGCATGGCATCTACAAATAAAATTAAGAATACCGTCTGTTTATTTTATACAAAGAGGGGGCTTCCTAAATTGTCTAAGTCTATACATCTTTTCTACTCCAAACTGAATTTCACCATTTATCTCCCCTTTTAGATGCAATTACGAGATAGTTCCATATACATTTCTCTTCTTAAAAAAATTTATAAAAATGAAAAAAATGTCTAAAGAGTTCTACCACTAATACTCAATCCATTAAAGATTATACACCCATTGAAAATTGGTAAATTTAAGACTCTCCACCCAACACCGCATTTCTGAAAATTGCCTAAAGGCAACACTGGCCATATCCTGACCATGCAGCAGAGTTACGTATCCTACCGCTTTATACTCTGCACAATATATTCCCACATTTGGTATTCCAATTTTTTTCCGACCGTAGTTGTTGCTGTTATGGATAGAATGGCTCCTATTTGTATTGTGTGTCCAATGTTCACTTCGCATATGAGAGTGAGTGTAAATACTTCATAATGCTTAAAGGCATAAAATAGAGTTTTAACACAGACACACACACCTACTACACCCCCGACACAACACCCATACACTTAGGTGGAAAATAAAACGGCTTACAAACAAACAAACATACATGTGCATGTTGCTAAAAGCTCTTGATATGTATGTATGAGTGTTTGTGTGTGCATGTATGTATGATTGCAAGTGATTTTACACACCGGATGTAGTTCGTCGTGTTGCACATGTTGTACAAAATTCATTTATAACAAAACTCACACTTTTTCACACAAACACACACGCATTTACATTCTCCTCGTATAGATGGCCAAAGACTCTTATCGCAATAGCTAGGCGGCATCGCGTGTGCGTGTGTGTGTGCGAACTCTCATCGGTAAATTCAATACAAGCAAGCTTATGTACGGAGAATGAAAATCCATTCACTTTTATGTTATGACGACGATGACGACGACGACGACGAAGAAAGGCAAAGGACGTATAACGCAATAAGTACAGCCGTTTTGTAGGAGCAACGTCAAACCAATTGCCAATGTAACAAACTTCTGGCCGGGTAAAATCTCAATACAATACTTGCAACTTCTACTTTCTCTATGACCAGGACCTACAGTACTAGTCTTTGTCGATTACATATGAGTCTTCGTTGGGTGTATCCATAAGTAGAGGAGTGTGTGTGTGCGGGTCTGCCTGCGTACAAAAGGGACTTAATACAGGAAATCATTGTGCGATAGCAGCAGAGCTCTTTCCTATTTTTTATCAGAATGGGTTTTTTTTTTCCATTTTTCCAATAAAATCCATTCAACCTATTTCACAAATACGAAAGGGAAGAATCGATTGCAAAATTACTTCTTATAGTTGGTGCTCGAATAAATAGCGAAATTATCGAGGAAGAAAATACGCTTAACATCTTTAATATTTAATGAACTGTAGTAAGGGTAGGTAATTTCAAGCTATCTTTGGCTAGAGAGGACATATGAAGAGGGTAATGAATGACTGAGAAGTAATTCCGCAGGAAAAATGTGGAAAAGGATTTTCAGATTGGGGGTTAATGTGAGAAAAACATTTATACCATAGTTCGAAAGGTTCCCATATAATACAAGTATTCCAAAGGTCTCCTGTAGAAAAATGTCCGTCTGAGTTTAAAGGGCTTCGACAGCTGCAAGACCTTTCAAAGGCTAAAAGAACTTCTATATATGAAAGACCTCCAAAAATAAGACTAATTTAAATTTTGTCAATCTTGAACTCCACGTGAGGGAGTACGGTCTCTACAAACCTTATACCAGATCTTGTGTAGATGGAAATATGTACTAAGTGTATATATCATGGTTCGAAAGGTCCCCATATAATACAAGTATTCCAAAGGTCTCCTGTAGAAACATTTCCGTCTGAGTTTAAAGGGCTTCGACAGCTGCAAGACCTTTCAAAGGCTAAAAGAACTTCTATATATGAAAGACCTCCAAAAAGAAGACTAATTTAAATTTTGTCAATCTTGAACTCCACGTGGGGGAGGTACCAGAAGAAATGGTCCGATCTCTACCAACCTTATACCAGATCTTGTGTAGATGGAAATATGTACTAAATCTGAATGAAATCGAATGCTAATTTGGCATTTTATGTGATTTATGGATATTCAAAATTTTGACCCTTTGTGGGGGAGGTACCAGAAGTAGTGGACCGATATATTCCATCTACGCACCAGACCTTGGGTTGATACAAATATTGTGACGAGTGTAATTTTAAGACACTTGGACCCTTACATTACATTTTATAAGAGTTGATATTATTCAAAATTTTAACCCCTGTGTGGGAGGTACTTGATGGAGTGGGCCGATATCGTTAATTTTCGTTTCGTGGTGCCTTGTAATACACGGAGGACTTTCACGAGGTCTTTTATGTACACAGAACATTTAAAAGGCCTTCTAAATCTAGAAAACTACCAAGGGTTTTCTATACAGAGAAAACGTTCGATGTGCCTTCCATGTCCAGACGACTTTCAAAGAGCCTTCTACGCACAGATCACCATCAAAAGGGTCATCTATGCAAGAGGATATCCAAAGGATCTTATATATACTGTAAATGATACACAAATAACCTTCAAAGGATCTTCTCTTCACAGAAGAACTACAAAGAGTCTTAAAAGAACTTTCCAATGATCTTCCACACACAGAAGACCTTGAAAGGGTTCTCTATATCTAGGAGACCTTATGAGGCTCTTTACTACACAGAATATCTTCCAAAGGACTTCTTTACATAGAGGTTCTTCAAAGGACCTTCCATATCTGGAATATCTTCAAATTATAATCTATACACAGAAGTCCTTAAATGGAGTTTTTAGGGTCTAAAGGGTATTCCAAAGAACCTTTCAAAGCCCGGATACCTGCAAAGGGCCTTCTATATCTAGAATACCTTCGAAAGCTTTTCTATATGTAGAACACGTTTAAAGGGGTTTCTAGAATCCAATGAGGGCTTCCAAATCCACAAGACCTTCAAAGGGCCTCTCATATCCTGAATAACTTCAAACTATGCACAGAAGACTTTCGAAGTCTCTTCTATGCACAGAGAACCCTCAAAGGATATTCTATATACACAAGTCCTTTAAAGGATTCTATTAGTTTCAAAGAGACTTTCATGGCCCGAAGACCTTTCAAGGGACTTCCGTACCCAGAAGAACTTTAAATTGTCTTCTATACAAAAAAGACTTTCAAAGGATCTTCTATACATAGAAGACCTTCAAAGGACCCTCCATATATAGAATACCGTTAAAGGATCTTCTATACCCAAAAGACCTTTAATGGATTTTCTAGGGTCCAAATGGTTTTCCAAAAGACCTTTCACATCCGGAGGACTTTCAAAAGGCCTTTCCTATCGAGAAAAGCTTCAAAGCGTATTCTATACCCAGAAGTCTTCCAAAGAGTCTTCTATACAAAGAAGACCCTCAAAGGGCCTTCCATATCTAGAATACCTTCAAAGGGTCCTATACACAAAGGACCTTTAAAAGGGGTTTCCATATACAGAAGATGGATATGGGGCCTTCCATATCCAGAAGACCTTCAGCAGCCATTTAATATCTTGAAGACCTTCCCACAGTCTTCCACACACAAGACCTTTAAGGCGATTCTAAGCACCGGTGACTCTCAACGTGCTTTGCTTTCTAGTACATGATTTCCAAGTCGGACTCACTAAAGGCCTTCTGCACTTAGCTGATGAAGTATCGACACACAAAAGACCTCTAAACTGTATTATATATCCCAAAGACTTTCAAAGGGCCTTTCCTATCGAGAAAAGCTTCAAAGCGTATTCTATAGTCAGAAAACTTCCCAAGTATCTTCTATACACAGAGAGGTTCTTCAAAGGGCCTTCCATATCTGGAATACCTTCAAAGAGTCTTATACACAAAGGACCTTTAGAGGTTTTCTATACAAAGAAGACCTCTAAGGGGTCTTCCGTATCCCGAAGACCTTCAAAGGACCTTACATATCTACATAGAGGCCTTCAACAGCCTTTTATATCTTGAAGACCTTCCCAGAGTCTTACACACACGAGACCTTCAAGGCGATTCTAAGCACTGGTGTCTCTCAACGTGCTTTGCTTTCTAAGTCCGACTCACTAAAGGCCTTATGGATTTAGCTAATGAAGGATCCACACAGAAAATACCTCTAAACTGTCCCAATGCTTTCAAAGGGTTTCTCACATCCAGAAGACCTTCAAAGGGCCTTTCATATCTAGAAGACCTTGTCACACACAGAAGGACCTCTGCACTTTTTTAAAAGCTTTCTGAAGACCTCTCCAAAAGACCTTCAAAGGGCCTTCTACGTACTGGAAACTCCCAAAGGATCTTCCCCTCTTAGAGCTGTTTTCCAAATCCTTCAATTCAATCAATTTTTGTATAAAGAAGAAATTTTGAATACCTGTCTTGTTCGGTCACTTACCTGTCATGAGCAGAAAAGTTCAGTCTTATTGTATGGGCCGGTCCATATTCGCCGGCATTTAAGTCTCTTTTCCGGCGATGGCGTTTCTGTTCGATATGCTTTTGATGGGCTGCATGTAGATCTGAGCGATCAAAATGTGCCGCCTCCCAGTGGCGGATAAAAGGCGTCAGCTGGTGGGTATGACCTGGAAACAAACAACAAAAAATAAATTCAATAATTTTTTTATAATTCAATTTCAAAACAAATTTAACTGCATTAAATAAATTTGCTATATATACAGAAAAACAACAATAAAAAAACTTTTCAGATTGCATATACAAAAAGAAAACTCTATTAACTAACCCCGAGGCAATAACAAGCCTGAATGGAGAGGTTGGGAAACAAACGAACAAAAGAGTTACAAAATGAAATGAATTTAATGCATTTCGAATTGCATTTCATGGCATTATTTTAACAATTTTTATTTCATTTTGTGGCCAAGAAAAAAAAAACTCAGAAAAAAATGGGAAATACCGCATTGACCACCATCAGCAACACCACCACCAACAACACACAAACACTCACACACACACGCACTCGAACACACACACAACTTGAGACATTCAATTCATGCATTACAACATTCGGTTTTGAGCCAATGTTGCTGACCAGTTTGTTATGAGCTAACTTTATTTTCTGGGGAGAGGAAATTTGGTAATAAGAAACACAAGGACACAAGGGAGGGGAATGAGGGAGGAGCGGGGCTGTATGACAGGGAATTGTGTCATGTAACCATTATTGTGCGGTATTGTTGTGGTCCGTGCACACAATTTGTCCATGATTGTTGAAAAAGTAAATGCAAATGCAGAGAGAAAAATGGCAGAGAGGGAGAATGCCAAACGGGCGGCCAGCCAGACAATCAGGCAGACATGCATAGCAAAAATTGCTGCAGATAGCAGCAATGTTTCGTAATGGCCAAAAATGCAATTGCCAGTTGATTGTTGTTCTTGTTATTATTGTTATTAACGCTTTGTAGATTTCGATTTCATTTTTTTTTTTTTTGAGGATTTATGCCGTTAGCCTTTAGGCAGCAGCCATCCAGGCAGCAGGCGAGCTGGGCAATAGAAGAATATAACAATAATACGGAAAATTAAAGTCTAGTTTATGCAAAAGTAAATTGGAAATAATGCAAGGAAGGAATATTGCAAATGCCCTTTAAAGGATTATGAATCAAGGAGAACGGTTCTTAAGAATTGTTGCAACTGTACAATTTTGGTTATAAAGGAACAAAAAGTTTAACAGAAATCTACGCAGAATATAAGTCCAACAAAGAATATTTTTTTCAACTGCCTGTGAAAGCTCGCAACAATATTTTAGGTGGAATTCTGCCATAGATTTAAAATATTACATAAAAACTATAGAGGATAGCCAACATTGAATAAGATCATTTAATAAATAAATGCAACAACAATATTTTAGGTGGGATTCTGCCAAAGATTTAAAATATTACATAAAAACTTTAGAGGATAGCCAACATTGAATAAGATCATTTAATAATTAAATGCAACCTGACCTCAAATGGTGGATGTTTATAGAGTATTTTGAAAGCAATTATTCTGAATTTTTAGGAATATTTTCCAACTAAGTAACAGATCGTGGATTTTTGAGGAATATTTTTAAATCAATAATTTTTTTAAAAGACCAGCAGAGCCGCAGTCCTCTATTTGGAAGGAATTTTAAATACGAAATTTGTAACAATTCCGGTGAATGTCGCAACAATCATTAAAATATCGAATATCGGGAGTTACCGTTACATGGGGCTATACAAAGACGTAGACCTGCATACAAACATTTTTGTCACATGCTGTGGTACCCACTACGAACTTCAAATATGAAATTTGATACGATTCTGGTGAATAATGTCGCAAAAATCGTGAAAATATCGAATATCGGGAGGTATCGATATATTGGGGCTATACGAAAACGTAACCTGCCTGCAAATGCAAAATTATAGCCTTTTATCTCAATTCGTTCGAAAGACATCGCTAATCCGTCTGAGAATTTTACGCTGATTCGGAATGTATATACTGTGTAGGGTCTATCATGAATATTTCGAGGAGTTACAAACGGAATGACAAAGCTAATAGAATAGTGGAGGGCATAACAAATTAAAGATTTTTATTTGTGTATCTATAACCGATCAAAGGATACACATCTAAATTTTTGGAGGTACCTCTGACTCTGGCTCTGCTATATCTCCACTTTCAAGTGGAATTTCAAAACTTTACTCTTTTCTAGCTATAAAAACTTGTAAAGAACTCGGATTTCTTAAATTATTTTTAATTTCTACGATTATTCATCGCACACTCCTCGCATAGTTCTAAAAGTCGTCTAAGGGATATAACACCTTTCAAAATCCATTCAAAGTGTCTTCTATACAGAGAAGACTTCCAAAGGGTCTTATACACAGAGAAACCACTCAAAGGGTGTTCTATACACCCACGATCTTCAAAAGCCTGCTATAGGGGTATTCTATACACAAAATACCTTCAAAGGATCTTCAATATTCAGAAGACTTTAAACAAGTCTTCTATACACAAAATGAGACTCTCAAAGGGTCGTCCATACTCAGAAGCCCTTCAAAAGGCCTTCCATGCGCCTAAGGAATTTTAAAGAATATTTTCCTAGCAGATAAACGATTATTTTCCTTCGATTTTTACAGAACACCTTTGAAAAGGATGGTCAAACCAATTATCGTTTATGTCTGTATATCTGAAGAGGCACCAGAATTTAGAAGAATATTTGTATAAAAAATATCAGAAGCATAATAGTGGATTATGAAGAATGTTTTTTTTTCAGAGGGATTGATGTCAACATTCATGGATTTGTTGTCATTTTTCAAGAGGTCTGTGCCGCGAAAAATCGTGGCATTTGAATTTTTAAGGAATATTTTTCTTATCCTGAATTGTTTCTATTATTTTTCTATACCGATAATTTGGAATTTTTAAAAAATGAGCTTCATCTTTTTTAAAGATGGCCTGATCGAAATAACGGGTCTCTTTGGAACAAGGCCGTTTACATACGAACGTTTCGAGTGAAAGTAATTTTTTTGTTACAAAAACAGGCTGTTAGAGTTGGTTTATGGTGAGTCCATCTGTCTGGTTGGCTGTTGCGCACGATAATTCTCGAAGGGAGTACCGATTTGAACCAAACTTGGTAGATTGTAATAATATTTGCACATAAAATATTTTACCTTATAGACGAAGAAAGAATCATCCAAACCTAACAAGTCCTAACATTTTTATCAGTGCTAGGTCAGCTGCGAAAATTGACAATATTACTTCTCCCACAAAGGGTGAAATTTTGGAATAATTATAAATCTTATGTAATGTGAAATAAGATTCAGATAGTCTTCAAATTTAGCAATTCTAAATATTTCTACTAATCTACCAAGAACGGATTCACTTAGACACATCCCTCACAAGGGGTACATCCCTCACAAGGGGTTACCATTTTCAATATTTATATCTCTCATAACTTGCAACACAAGTCACAGATTTTTTTGAAAACTTGATAAAGCTAACTATTGCTCTCAACCAGGGAACTGATTTGAATATGCAATTAATCGGTCCAATTTTCTCGAACCTTCCCCACAAAATGTTTACATTTTAGGTAAGCAAACGGTATAGAAGCACGTACAGTACTATAATATATTAGAAAAATTTGAATATGAGGATAATGGCAAAATTTTGTTCAATTTCGAATCCTAAATATTTTGCGAAAATCTTCAAAAAAAAAAAAAAATTAAAAAAAAAAATATCACAAAATTTAAAAAAGGATATTCACATTTTTATTGGCGATTTTTTTAGATTTTTTCCTTTTCGCCAAAAAAATTGGCAAAAATTGTCAAAATCATTTACAAATGCTCGAATTTTTTGAAATTTGGCACATCCCAAACATTTGTATCAGTATTAGATGAAGCGAAATACTTCGGTCCACTATATCTGCTACCTCACATTTTTCAAAAATTATCTTATAGAAAGCGAATAAAGTAGTTGATATTGTCTAAATTTGTCACCTTTCAATATTTCTAACAAATACGAAATAGACAATATTGGATAAGTCCTTCGGAACTTCAGCCACGAGTTATCAAGAGTTTGCATCATCTTAACGGAAATTAAAATATGTTTAAATGAATGAACTTTGTCTGAAGGCCAATTTCTATCAACTGTTTACTTTTAACCTCATTCTATAGGATTTTTAGTCTTTAATTGTGGGTTTTTTGAGGAATTTATCAAAAGACCAATAACATTTTTAAAGATGTTCTGATTCAGCATTGCGAATATTTCCGCCCTTAAGCTTAATGGCACCTTATCAATTAATACGGCCAAAATGTGCCTCATCAAAATATACCTCACCCCAGTTCGGTTTTGGCTGCAATCAGCTTCAGAACACATGGAGCCATGTCCATCCACCAGTCGGTTTGTTCGGCAGGTGTTTCTGATACTCTCGAGTCGATTATACGATTTAGTCCAACTCTGACACATAGGAATAATTTTACGACTCTTAGATAGAGTATGGAGATGGGAAAGATCAGTCCACCCCTTCAGGTAATTATCCGTTTTAAAAATTAAATATTTGATTTCTTAAGTCTAGAGTATTCTCCTCATTGACTTAACTATATATTACTCTCTATTACAGAGAGCAATGTTTTTTAAAAACAAAACTAAGAGCGTTGCTATTGCCACGAATATCATTATTTGATCCCGGCGAAGGAAAAGATCACTTGGCTTTTTCAGCTTTTTCATATGACACCTTTGTAAAAAGCATGTGTCAAGCATTCACAAATGAACGAGAATCACAATAAGCTCTTGCCTTTCCCAAAAATCACCATAACAAAATATTGCAAGGAAAGCACATTTTCAACTAAGAAATCACAGAGTTCTACATGTTGCAGAAACTTCCACACAGTCGCCCGTATGTGGGTTTATTGATAGCAGAAATTATGACGAATGACGTTCTCTTCAAAAACTTTATACTATACCAATATTCTCGGAATCTGATTGGCTGAAATGTTCATTCTTAAGGATTGCCATCAAAATTTACGATTTTTCTGCATAATACACAAAATGGTATCCCTGAAACCATGCCCTTTTTATACCCTCCACCTAGGAAATTTATTTATTAACTTTGTCATTCCGTCTGTAACATGTCTAAATATTCGTCATAGACCCCATAATGTATATATATTCATAATCAACATAAAATTCCAAGTCGATTTAACGATGTCCGTCTGTCTGTTGAAATCACGATACAGGCCACATTATTTGACGTAAAACATCAAAATTTAGCAGAATAATTTGTATTGTGTCTAGGATGGTTGGTATTGAAAATTACATATATTGGTCCACGTTTTGGTATAGTCCCCATATAACGGTACCTCCCGATATTCGGTATTTTGATGATTTTTGCCACATTTTTTTCATAGGTTTGTCTAAAAATTGGTATTTGTTGGTCATAATGGGTTCTAGCTCCGGTGGCGAAACATTGCATGTAAAGTCCACGTTTTGGTGTAGCTCCCATTTAGCGGTACCTCCCGATATTCGGTATTTTAATGATTTTTGTCACATTTTTTCGCGGATTTATCTGAGAATTGGTATTTGTAGGTCATAGTGGTTCCTAGTTCGTGTGGCGAAACATTGTATGTATAGGTCCACGCTTTGGTATAGCCCCCATACAAAGGCACCTCCCGATATTCGGTATTTTTTCACGGATTTGTCTAAAAATTGGTATTTGTTGGTCATAATGGGTTGTAGCTCCGTTTGTCGAAACATTGTACGTATAGGTCCACGTTTTTTGTATAGCCTTCTATAGCGGTACCTCCCGAATATGTCTAAAAATTGGTATTTGTGGGTCATAATTGTTTCTAATGTTTCCATTACCCTAAGGTGGAGGGTATTAAAAGTTCGGCCCGGCCAAAGCTTCGAAGCTTTGTTGAAGCTTCGAATCCATGCATTTTCCAAAAAAGCTAACACCTTCATCACAACGACCTCTTTGTTTTGTAACCTCTTAGCTTCTCATGTCAACCAATGTTACCCCAACTACTCATCTTCACGCACTCTTGGCCATATTTGTTGAATAAATAGATGCGTGCGGCGGGCCTAAATGGAGAGGCATTTGTTTGCTACTCAAGTTAATTCAAAGTTAAGCAGTTGAGGCTATTTCCCCTTTTGTCTGAAGTTTTTGTTGGCGAAATTGCGTCGCATTTGCAAGTAACGCATTGGGGCTGAAAAAATAACAACAACCATTCAGTGCCAACAACAATGCAAACATTAGGCATCGTTAACATGATCCCCCTGGCCACTTCACTTCACCTTTCCACATTGGCCCACTGTCTTTTGTCAACTCACTAACAGTTGTTGTCGGTTTTTTTTTTTTTTTTTCTTTGCCATTCAAGTTTGTGCTGCATGACCTCATTTCTCAAGTCGTGGTTCATCATCTGTTAGCCTAGAATGTTATGAATGCCAAACAGGAGTAACTCATTTTGTTGCTCCTCTCTAGGTTTTTTGTTGTTGTTTTTGTTATATCCTTCTATGCAACAGCAAATGCTTTTCTGCTTTTTTTGCCTCCTTGACTTGAAGGCATTTGGTCGTTATCTCTTTGCATGTATATGTGTGTGAGTGTGTGTGTGTGTGTGTACGTCAGCCAAAGTGAATGGATTTTATTCACTTGAGATCGTGTTGAGATACAACAAAAGCATCTGCAACAGGACATGCTTAGTTTTAGGCTGTTATGCTTTAAAGCGTTGCTGTGTGCATTCGGATCCTATATGTTTTTTGCTCCGCAACTTGAAGGATTGCTTGCCATGCCAACATGGCTGCTCATCGTATTTTCATTTCGTTTAGGTTTCGAATGTTGTTTTTTCCCCTGCTCTGAGAATGTTGTTGTTGCTCCTGCTGCTACTGTTGTTGTTTTAGGCTCAATGGCTGTGCAGTTGTGCCTTTTCAGCTGCTGCTGTTTGGCGCCGAAGGTTTAGGCTGTTGCTGTGGATTTGTCATTGTTTTTGTTGCTGTTGTTTGTATTCATGTTGCTGATGAATATACCGTTAAGTGTTTGTTATGCTACGAATTGTGTTTGTGTGTATGTGTGTTTTTTGTTGTTGTTACTTCTCTTGCAGCCTACTGAGAACGAATGCTGAGAACAAAGTTTGCTTAGTACAACATGTTTGTTTGTTTATTTGTTAAGAGAAAACATTCGTGCTAGCGTTTTTTTCACTTTCTTTAACAGAAAAGCGAAAACAACAAAAGTAAATAGAACGTATTATTTAGTAAGGAATTGTTTTCAAGGGAAATTCGTTGAGCATAAATCTGTTGCAATGACCGAAATTTGCCACAGGATATTACTTTATAAGGTTATATGAACTGTGGTACTAATATTTATGCCTCGGAAATTCGTTTAACCATAAATGGGAAATAGGCTGGTATGTCATCCTGATCTAACATTTAACGGTCAGAAGACCCGAAATATAATGCAGATTAAGAGCTTTAGCGATTTAAAAAATATCACCATGCAGGATGAGATGAAAAAACTGCAAACAACTTCAGACTGCTGTCATTTCTAAGCCACTCGTCCGACAGCTGTTAAAATTATTCCAGTGGCAGCTCATTATATTGTTTACAAGCGTACAAAAGCATTTTGGAGAGAATTTTCCAGAAAAAAAGATATTCGTATATTTGGCTGGAAAACTACAAGTGACTATCGTTGGAGCACTCCAGCATTTAAATGTCAATAAGTCTTTTGTGTCTCGTATCATCACTCGTTACCGTGATACTGGTAGCGTAGCCCGACGTCAAGCAAGTGTACGGAAGAAAACAGCAACATTAGCAAAATTGGTTCGAAAAGTAAAGAAGCGACTTGAACGAAAACAGCGTCGCAATGACCGAAAAATAGCTGGTGAGCTGAACATATCGCAATATTCCATTCGGCAAATATTGAAAAATCAGATCGGGGTAAAGCCATTGAAATTCCAAAAAGGGCAAGAACTTACATCGCAACAGGAAGAAAATAGACTCAAAAGAGATAAAGAGTTGCTTAGTCGAAACTGGTGAACTGCCGAATTTGGTTTTCTCCGATGGTAAAACATTCGTTGTCCAGCAGTTTGTAAAGAAACAAAATGTTCGTGTTTACTTGCCAAAGAGGTCAGCTGAAAATGTGCACCTTTGATTGGCCGCCGGAACTCAACACTCACATGGTAATGGTGATGGTGGGGGTCGCCATAACAGCCGATGGTCGCTCTCGGCTCGTATATATCGACCGCGGCATCAGAATAAATGCCGAATAATATCGCGAAAATATTCTGGAGGGTGTATTAAAGCCTTGGGCACGCAAACATTTTGGCCGCTGACCTTGGACATTCCAACAGGACTAAGCAACCTTCGCACTCAGCACGCGCCACCCAAGAATGGTTACAATATGAGGTTCATCGCTGCATTTCCAGCGCACAATGACCACCAAAATCTCGGGATACCAATCCGTTGGACTATTGTGTCTGGAGTAGTTTGGAAAGCAAGGTTGGCACTAAAAAATGCCAAAGTGTCAATCACCTTAAGCAAGTGCTTCGCCGGAAATGGGCCAAAATACCGCAGAGCAACATTCGGGCAGCGTGTGACGGTTTTTTGGCCGTTGGAAGGCCATAATTCATGCCAAAGGTGACCAATTCGAACAAATCTAAACTTATTCTAAAATTTGATGCTATTTCCGACATATTTTGCTTTCATTCAATAAAATTAAAAAAATTAAAAATTATGGCGTTTGACTTTGTTACAGTTTTTTTATCTCACCCTGTATATGAATTCCTGATGTTAAGGTCTGACTCAGACCCTTGGGTAGGTAAGACTTCTAGGAATAATTTGATATGCTGCGATATCGTTTAAAAGGTGTGTTTAACCATATTTAAAATAATCAAAATGCCGAATATCGGGAGGTGGCCCCTTTGTTGACTTGCTTGAGGGATAAAATCTTCGACCAAAAAATTCCGCAATATTGATGAAAACTTTATATGCCAAAAAAGCACGGGTTTTGAGGAATCTTAATCCGAAAATTTTTAAAAGTGTGGAAGAGGGAGAACTTTCCCTCCGTTTAGATAATTTTTCGATGCAAACTCTCAAAATGCCTAGATACGTTTCTTTTTTTTTAGTTCTACTTTCATAATCAAAAATATTTGGATGTAAAAATGCATAGTGCTTTTTGACCCGTTGTGGAAGAGGCACTACTAGATCTTGTGTTGGTAGCAATATTGAGATGTGAGGAAATTTGAAGAGAATCAGTATTTTATTTCACATCTTATAGGAGTTATAATTATTAAAAAAAATTTGACTCTTCATGGGGTGATACCAGCAGGAGTAGACCAATATTGCCCCTCTCCGAACTCAAGATAGGATTTCAAATAATTCCAATTAAAAATGGCCCAAACAAATTTGGCCATTTAAATATTGTTCTTTCTTATTGAAATTAAACAATTAACCCATCACTCAATATTAACTTTGGAGGAAAAATTGAAATCAATTTTCATTTATCAAAATTCTTGTTGCACAGATTTTAATCGACATTGATGCCATTGATCATTGCTTCTTTACGCCAATTGGAGCATCTGTTTTGGCTGTTGCCTTGCAATTGATGATTAATCGTATATGTGCTGGCCTGGTCATTATTCAAGCCAGCTGTCAGTGATGTTTTATGCTTTCAATGCTAGTTGTTGTTGTTGTTGGGTATAATTTTTAACGATTAATTGCTGGCAAAGTCAATTAATTCAATTAATTATGTGTTTAACAGCAACGAAGACTAACAACAAAAAAAGCAAAATCCGCACAGACACGCATACAAATATGACCGGTGGTGGAATTTTCACAAGAAATGGAATGCCGTTTTTCCCCTCCAGATAGCGTCACAGCTTGCAACGAAACATAAATAAATAAATATGGCATGTCATGGAAAAATTGCGTTTTTCACACATAAGTCAAAAGTGATAGCTGGCTGGCATGACGGCTAACAGAGGCGCAAGGACGAAGTTTGGTATTTCACAACGACAGCGAACATTTTTTCTGTGCTTCTTGATTGAATATTTATTCCAATTTTACTGGAAGTGTTAAATGTTTTTATTCTTCTCATGAGTGTGTGTGTGTGTGTTTTTGTCATACTGGAAAACTGCATTGAAATTTTTTCCGTTTCTTCTTTTTTTGTGAAATGCCTGACATTTAAGCTGCTTATCTGTTCGTTGTGATAACATAAAAGCGGAAATTTATTAAAAATGACAGTGTTGTTAAAACACATAAATTGCAAGGCATTAAATCACATGGGGACATATTTTCTTAATCCCGGCAATTTAATAAAAATATTTTTTGGAGGTTTTTTAAATGGCAGTGTCATATGGAAGAATGTTAATTGGAAAACTCGTTCAATATAAATGGAAATATTTTGTAATTTCTTAATTGAATATAAAATCCAATGTATAGGTCTGTTCACCTTCATTTTAGGGAAATTAAGTATATTTCTGCAACTAAAAATTAAATAATGAATTATAATTTTTAATAAAATTTCGATTTTCCATTTGTTCCCGGTCGGATTTTTGCACGAAAAAAACTATGCCTTGTTTAAGGCGGGTAAATGCAACAACGCAGCTCCAAAAAAGTCTTTATATTTTTGTTCAACATACTTAGTTACAAGAAACGACTTCCTAAACGGCTGCCGCTTAGATACTTGAAACCAAAGGAAACAATTTTTGAATAAAAAAATTTTATAAAATTCCACATCCCAGTAACACATACATATATACTTAAAAAAAATAAATATATTAAGATTTCATGGCTAAAAATGGTGGCATTTTTATAGAATGTTTTTAAAAATCATTGACCTAGGATCGTGGATTATTCAAAGACTTTTTGGTAAAAATCGCAAAAATTTAATAATTGCTCAATATTTTTCAATAAAAATACTAAACCTTATATTTTTCGATATTTTGCAAAAACTCCAAAACCACAAATAGGGGATTTTTAATTTTTTTCTTAAACAAAAATTAATGGAAAATGCAGTCAAGAACCTTACATAACTAAAATCATGGGTACCAGTATATTACAGCCATAAGAAAATGTGGACATATTTTTTGTAAATAGAGTTTATTTATAATACGAAACCCAAAATGACAAAATGTCATGAAATTAAATGGAAAACATGACAAAAACGTAAAAAATACATGAAATCGGAGTTATTCTTAAATTTCAGCTATTCCATAAAGTAGGCCAATGAAAACTATTTTCTGTACCAATGACTCTGGATGTCATCCAAAGATTTTTATCCATTTTCAAAGCTATATCCTGAATGTTGCGAAATACAAGGTGAGATAAAATAATCTGCAACAAAGTCAAACGCTATAATTTTCATGTTTTTTTAAATTTTATTAAATAAAAACAAAAAAGGTCGGAAATAGCATAAAGTTTTACAATAAGCTTAGATTTGTTCGAATTGGTCACTCTTGGCACGAATTATGGTCTTCAAACGGCCAATGAAACCGTCACACGCTGCCCGAATATTGCTCTGTTGTATTTTGGCCCATTTTCGGCGAAGCGCTTGACATTTTGGTATTTTTTAGTGCCAACCTTGTTTTCCAAAATACTACAGACACAATAGTCCAACGGATTGGTATCCGGAGATTTTGGTGGCCATTGTGTGCTGGAAACCTCATTTTGTAACCATTTTTGGGTGGACTTTGCTGAGTGCGATGGTACTGAGTCCTGTTGGAATGTCCAAGGTCTGCGGCCAATGTTGCGTGCTGAAGGCTTTATACACCCTCCAGGATATTTTCGCATATTTTCTGATGCCACGGTCGATTAATACGAGCGGAGAGCGAACAGCCATAAGCTGTTATGGCGGCCCACACCATCACCATGGCCGGCGCTTGAATTCCGGTAGCCAACCGAAGGTGCACATTTTCAGCTGACCTCTTTGGCAAGTAAACACGATCATTTTGTTTGTTTACAAACTGCTGGACAACGAATTATTTCTAATCGGAAAAGACCAAATTCGGCAGTAAACCACTTTCGGCCAAGCGAAGCTCTTTGAGTCTATTTTCTTTCTGTTGCGGTGTAAGTTCTTGTACTTAACATACCCTCCACCATAGCATAGAGGGTATATTAGGTTTGTCATTCCGTTTGTAACACCTCGAAGTATACTAGGCCCCACAAAGAATATAATTTCTTGATCAGCATACAATTCTATGTCGATTTGGCGATGTCCGTCCGTCTGTCCATCTGTGGAAATCACTCTAGCTTCCGAACGAATTGAAGTAGATTGATAAAATTATACTCAGGACTTTTGATATTATCTGCAGGACTTTTGGTATTGAATATGGGGCATATAGGTCCGCGTCTTCGTATAGCCCCGATATAACGGTACCTCCCGATATTCGATACTTAGTTGATTTTAGCGACATTACTCTCCGGAATTCTTTAAATTTTGGCATTTGAAGTTCGTAATGGATACTACAGCCTAAGACAGAAAATTGTCTGTACAGGACCACGTCTTCGTATAGCCCCCATATAACCGTACCTCCCGATGTTCCGTATTTTGATGATTTTAGCTACATTATCCACAGATTTTTTTTTTTTTTTTTAATTTTTGCATTTGAATATTGTAATGGCTTATGCAGGTCCATGTCGTCGTATAGGCTCTAGTGTAACAGCTACATTCGGTATTTTTAAGATTTTAACAGAATTTTTAACGGATTCTATTGTTTGTGAGAATTGCCAAATCCGTTACAAACGGTGGAGGGTATTCAAAGTTCGGCTAGGCCGAACTTACAGCTCTTTTACTTGTTGGAATTTCAATGGCTTTACTCCGAGCTCATTTTTCAATATTTGCCAAATGGAATATTGCCATGTGTTCAGCTCACGGCCCTTATTTGGCCACAGCGATACCGGTTTCGATCAAGTCCCTTCTTTACATTTCGAACCATGTCTACTGATGTTCCTTTTTTCTTCCGTCCACTTCCTTGACGTCAGACTACGCTACCAGTATCTCGGTAATGAGCGATGGTACGAGACACAAACAATTTATTCACATTTAAATGCTGGAATGCTCTAACGATACCCACTTGTGGTTTTCCAGCCAAATATGAAAAAATCACACTATCACGCATGAATTCCATCACGAATAACTTTTTTTCCGGAAAATTCTCACCAATATGCTTTTGAACACTTTTAAACAATATAATGAGCTGTACCTGAAAAAATGTTCACCGCTGTTGGACAAGTGGCTTAGAAATGACAGCAGTCTGAAGTTGGTTGCAGTTTTATCATCTCACACAGTATAGAAGGCCCACCAAAGACCAATTCTTTTAGAATTTATCCTATTTTATTAACTATAGATATTCTAGACAAATCTAATTAGCATTCCGTTGTTGTCTATAAAATTTCCAAAAACTAATTCACTTGAAAAATAAAAAAAGCAAAATAACAACATAATCATCGGCCATACTCATATAAATAAAATATTTAGTTGGTCAACAGTAATGATGATGATGATATTGACCATGATGCTGATGATGATGCTGATGATGATTACATGAACAATATGTTTTAATTTACTCTCCCTTTGGTGAATATTCGGAAAAATTACAACTGCAATATTCATTCATTACGGCTCAGTGAATATTCAGAGAATATTATTAGGTTGGCAAAGGACAGCTAACAAAAGCCCCCAAACAGCAGTAGCATCAGCAATTGTATAGCTGGTATTAGTAGCAGCTTTGAAAGAGTATACCTTTTTGGAAAATTCATCTCCCCTCCCTCTGTCCCTCTCTCATGATGATTGCACATTCAAATGAAAATATTTACAATTTTGCAATTGGCAAATCTCGAATTATCAATTACATTTCGACTAATTTAACTGAATGTTTATAGCATATGTATGTGAGTACAGATGATGACGTTATTTTGTGTGTGTGTGAGTGTGAGCAACATATGTGCAAATATATTTTTAGCTAAAATTATTTTCATTTCATATTACGTTGTTATTTTTGTTGCACCACCACAACAACACGCTCTTAAATGCTAAATTTAGTTTACAAATGTCCAAGTGGTAAAGTAAATGGTCAATAATTGTGGTCGTCCGACGTTCTGATTTTAATGGAATATCTAATGTTTGTATGCATGTACATATGTGTGTGGATGCATATTTGTGTGTGTGTTGCCGCGTCCTTGTTTAAAATTATTTTTCGGTGGAATTTAATTTTGAGTGACCACAAAATTGCCTAATTTTCCATGATTTTTACCAAACAAAATTGTGTGATTTAATATCGGAAATTATATTAGTATTCAATATTTAAAGAGCGGATGACAATTTTGTTTACCAATTTGGAATAATACAAATTTGTGAAAAGGAGAAATAAACAAATAAATTAGAGTTTAGGATTTAATGAAAATTTTAATTTTATAAAAACACGTTCAATATTTAAGGTCTCTTCCTTATGGTTTCATATTTGATATGACCGAAATATGCCTCATTTAAATAATGGTTTTTATACCACATGTCTCTTTAGACGAAATCGTTATTGGGAAGACGATCGAACCATGTCATTCCATCTACCTATCGAAATAATTTTCCGACTAGATACAAGTATTATACTTCAAAATTTGTTGTTAAACTTAGATTGGATTCGTAGATATTCATATCAAAACAGTACACTTTTTCTCATATCTCCTTCATGTATAAACCATAGGGGAGTCGGTTTTGATTGAAATTTCGCACATCGTTTAGACTAGGATCTAAAATAGAATTTTTAAAAAAACTAGCAAATGTCCACAACTTCGTTACAGTGATAGTGGTAACGTAGCCCGACGTCAAGGAAGTGGACGGAAGAAAACAAGAACATCAGCAGAAATGGTTCCTCATACTAATTTTTAATTTTTACCATTATCCGTTCACATAATTTCAAATGGCACCAAATTTAGTGGATTTTAGTATTTTTGGCACACTTGTTGTTCGAATTTCTGAAAAAATCTTTATTTTGTCTATCCTACACAACATCAAAGACTCTCACTCTAAATTTCAAGTTCCCCACTCTATTCCTTCCCCAATTACCAAAGTTTCTACTATTTAGTTATTTTTGTACTTTTTAGTACGAATTTCCAAATTCCCCGCCATGTAACAACCAAAGTACATAATAGTGATCCTAATGGCGAATTTCAAACATCCAACTCAATTCTATACCCAAATACCAAATTTCGTACAATATAGTACTTTTTAGCACGTTTTTCCAAAACCTCCTCCAAATCTCAACCCTACATCCTAATTCCAATTTTTAGATTTCAAGCAGTATCCGAAATATCAATTTTTACCATAAAGTACCTTTCGTAAGCTTGCTGAACGCATTTCTGTGTCCAACTCTTCGTCTTAACCCGACCCAACAGCAGAGACCCCGACATATGAATCAGTCAGCCTGTAATTATATCCAAAAATAATTCTCTATTTCAGGACTCCAGCTCTATAGCTTCACCTAAATCCAATTTGTACCCAGTTTAGTACCATTTAGTACGAAGATTAAGATTATTCTTGGAGTATAATATTCTCCAACAGTAATCTTAATATCAAATTTCCGGATTACAGCACTATTGGTTAACCCTTATGCAAATTATACCAAATTATGTACCATATAGTACATGCCCCGAACCTAACCTTCAACTGTAATCATAGTTCTAATTTTCCGGATTCCAACCATATCGGCTCACACAAATCCACTTTGTACAAAATTTATTACCATTTAGTAATCCCACAATCTCCACAACAACCTGCTCCATACAAATCTTATAGAAATATTATTTTCTAATTTAAGGAGTTCAGCCCCATTCGTTTACCCAACACCAAATTGTACCAAATCTAGCACCGTTTAGTACACATGGGTACGAATTTCCAAGGTTTTCTACATACCTCAATCCTACACTCCCATAGAAATCCAAATTTCAGGACTCCACCCCTATAGGATGGCCCAAATTCAAATTGTACCAAGTTTAGTACAAGTTTCACATAAGGAATTTCCAAACCTTTTTACAACTAAACTGTAATTTTATTTCCAAATTTCGGGATTCCTACTCTATCGGTTCCCCCAAAACTAAAATTGTACCAAATTTAGTACCATTTAGCACACATAAGTACGAATTTCCAAACCAAGTACATGCATCAGTCCTACAAAGCAATAGTAATCCTATTTTCATATTTCAGAACCTGTTCACCCAAATCGAAATTGTACCAAATTTATTTCTATTTAGTACTTTTCGGCACATAGGTACTAATTTCGAAAACCACCTCCATATGAAAACCTTACACTCCACCAGTAATGTTAATTTCAAATTTCAGGATTCTCCGTTCCTCCAAATGCGAATTGTACCAAATTTAGTACTTTTCGTATACATGAGTACACACTTCCAAAACTACCTCCTTACATCGACTATACTCCTCAATCTTGATTTCCATTCTTAATTTAAAATTTTTTACCTCTAACCGTTCACATGATACGAAATGGTACCAAATATAGTACATTTCAGTATAAAAGTACTTTTCGTACACTTACCGTGCGAATTTCCAAAAACCATTTGTGACCAATATTCCAAATTTAAGAGTTCTAATGTTCTACGAGTTCTACTGGTTCGTCAAATACAAAGGGAACCATATTTATCACCTTTTTGTACTTTTCGTGCGGTTCGAGTAGGAATTTTTTAAAACTCAGCCTTATCTGAGAACTTCGGACCAAGATTGATCCTCACCCCCAAAATTTCAAGATTTTAGCTTCAGTCTTTTCGTCTGGACGTCTATAAATCAGTCATCCACTCATTTTTACTATTTTTGTAATCAGATTTAGTCAAAACTTTGCACTCCGCAATATATCCATACAGACTAATATATCCACACAGACAATTGCAGTTTTCAAAGTTTTCCATCGTTCCCTTTAAAGATTATGGCTTTCCGTCACTTAAAATACTGCGCCTCATTTATCTGACCTCTGACCTAAATTTCAACGGAATTTTTCTTTATCACTGCACAGCACAAATTCCACAGAAAGATATATGTGGAGTAACTAAATGATTAATTCATTACCAGTTTGATGTTTCATTTCGGCTGTGCCTTTTTTTCATTCGCATTTACTTTAACAAAAAAAAGTATAGCCGAATGCCAATGAACAGCCATCTACCAAACAGCCAACCAATTCATCCAATCGAATCACATTGATCCGATGATGATGCTGACGACGACGATGAATAACTCCGTCCATGATGATGACGTTCAAATTCTGTGTGTGTGTGTGTGTGTGTGATTGCTCTGCGTGAGATTTACAAATTTTTGCACAACTCTCTCAAATTGGTGTCCAATGAATGAAATGCATTTTATCTCATCATTGCCATCAATCTGTGGACTGATGGCTTCATTAACTCCGACCGTCAATGGCGTTACAGCGTTCGTCCATTACATGGAGTAATTTCAGTTGGCGATGGCAGCAGCAGTCTTGGGTCTGGCGAAATAAATGAGTGAACAAATAATGAAAATTGTTGGTGTTTCCCAGCCGATGGATGGCATACTTACTTACATATGTAAGTGCGCGTGTGTGTGTGTGTGCGAAGAATTTACGAAACTTGGTTAAATTTCTTCGAAATATTTTTGAGGTAAAAAGATTTCACGCACAGCGTTTTATTATTAATGACTATCAACATAGCGATGACGGAGATGATAATGAAGTTATTCGTAATGCTTTAACGTCGGAGTAAATGTAAGGCAATGTGAGTAAGTAATTGCTACTTGATTTCATACCAACCTACCACCTCTTTAAGTGAATGCCGGAAGATATGGGTTGTTATTTTCTGACCACAAAATTCGAAAAATAAGTAGTATTGGCTGGTGTTGAAATCGCAATTTTATGATTTTTATTTAAATGCAGCACGATACGGGAATTTGCCGACCCCGTGACTCGAACATTAAACCTTTGGTTTTTTTTATACCCTCCACCATAGTATGGAGGGTACATTAAGTTTGTCATTACATTTGTATATATATTCTTGATCAGAATAAAATTCTATATCGATTAAGCGATGTTCGTCCGGCTATCCGTCTGTGGAAATCACTCTAGCTTTCGAACGAATTGAAGTAGATTGATAAAATGTTACTCAAATGTATGTTATGCCTGCAGGACTTTTGGTATTGAAAATGGGCCATGTAGGTCCACGTTTTGGTATATCCCTCATGTAACGTTACCTCCCGATATTCGGTACTTTGATGATTTTAGCGACATCATTCACCGGAATTGTTTCAAATTTGGTTTTGAAGTTCGTAATGGATACTACAGTCTATGACAGAAAATTGTCTGTGCAGGTCCACGTCTTCGTATAGCCCCAATATAACGTTACCTCCCGACATTCGGTATTTTGATAATTTTAGCTACATTATTCACCGAATTTTTTCATTCAAGTTTCGCATTTGAGTATTGTAATGGTTTACGACAACAGTTGGCATTTTTAAGATTTTAACAGAATTTTTAACGGATTTTATTTTTTTTTTTAATTTTCAAAATCGTTCCAAATGGTGAAGGGTATTTAAAGATCGGCCCGGCCGAACTTACAGCTTTTTTTCTTGTTTAATCAGACATGGTCACAAACTGGTAATGCAGAATTTTACATTTTGCAGAATTATTCGGCTTTTTTCTTTCCGAAACGCTCCAGTACTAATAGTATAGTACCACAATTGTTACAATTTGGTATTGGGTGAATAGATACAGCTTGAAATTTGAAATTTGGTATTAGGTTGGCTGTTCACGTGTATCCTGGGAATATGGAGGTGGTTTTCCACCACCTACTACAATTTTACGAAAAGTACTGAATGGTACTAAATTTGGCATTGGTTGTAAGGAATAGAGCTGAAATCCTGAAATTTGGTATTAAAGTCTCTGTTGGTATCCCCAATTGATATATGGAGGTGGTTTTGGAAATGTGTACTATAATGGTACGAAAATTACTCAATATTACAAAATTAGGTATTGATTGAGCTGAAATTCTGAATCTGGAATTGAGATTTAAAGGTGCTTTTTAAAATGGTATTGGGTGAAGGAATCGGTCTGGGATCAGCAAATTTGATTTGAGGTATCTAAAATTGAGATGTGGAGGTTGTTTTGGAAATGTGTACTGCATTTGTACGAAAATTAATAAATAGTACTATATTTGGTACAATTTTGTATTGGTGTTCAGATAGTACTTGCAATCGGAAATTTGGTATAAAAGACTCTGTTCATGTGTGTCCTGGACTTTTGGATATGGTTTCGTAGATGAGTACTATAATTGTACGAAAAGTACAAAATAGTACCATATAAATTATTGGGTCAAGGAATAGAAATACAATTCTGAAATTTGATGTTTAGATTACTGATGGTATGAAATTGGGGTATGGAGGTGGTTTTGGTTATTTATACTACAATTGTATAAAAAGTCCCAAGTAGTACCAAATATGTCTTTGGGTGAAAAAATAGAGCTGAAATCCCGAAAATTGATATTGGGGTCTCTGTTTTTATCTGGGATTGAAATATGGAGTTGGTCTCGGAAATGTGTACTACAATTGTACGAAAAGTACTAAATATGTCATTGGATGAAGAAGTAGAGCTGAAATCCCGAAATAGGTCTGGAATCCTCAAATTTGATATTCAGGTATCTGTTGAGATCTGGAATTGAGATACGGAGGTCGTTTTGAATGTGTACTATAAAGGTACGAAAAGTACTAAATGAATAAATAAATAAATAAAGTACTAATTATGGTATTGGGTAGAGGAATAGGACTGGATTTCCGAAATCTGACACAGATCTGAATGGTGTCTGTGGTTTTGGTATGGAAGTGGTTTTGGAAATGTGTACTAATTGTTCGAAAAGTTCTAATTGGTACTAAATTTGACATTTAGGGCTGGAATGATATTGAGGGACTGGTATCTGGAATTGAGATATGGAGATGGTTTTGGAAATATGTACTATAATTGTACGAAAAATACTGAGTGGTATTGGGTGAAGGGATAGAGATAAAAATCTGAATTTTGATATTTAGATTACTGATGATATCTGTGTTCGAGATTTGGAGATGGTGTGGACATGTGTCCTATATTTGTACGAAAAGTACGAAATGGTAATAAATTGGATAATGGTGTCTCGGTTGGTATCTGCTGGTGATTTTGCAAATGCATACTGTAATCGTATGAAAAGTAATAATGGCACACTAAAGGATGCTAAATTTGAATTAGGTGAAGGGATAGAGTCGAAATTCTAAAATTTGATATTAAAATCACTGTTGGTTTCATGGGTTACATTTTGAAGACTTTTTGATGTAAAAGGTACACACTTTCCTTTTATTCTTTCCGAAAAAGGAGAAACGTGAACAATATATAAGACTTCGAAAGTCTGCAATTTGAGTACTAAAAAGGTCTAACACGAACTGGTGGTAAAATTTTAAGGTGGACTCGCTGACAACGTAGCGGTCTCTTGCTAGTTTTCAATAAAATTACAAAATTCACATTCCCCTTTTCAAGAGAGCAGAAGCCATAAGCAAAAAAAATTCTCATAGCATGTATTTATATCTCCCCGAACAATTACATCGAATCGCCACCAATATCGTCATTATCATCATCATCATCGTCGATGGATAGATGGCAAAGGCTAAGTTGTGGTTTATTTCAGAATTAACTTTAATGTCATTGTCACATTTGTCATTGCAGCGTCCGTTGGCACTGCCACAACCACCACCGATATCCTTGCCACATTTATATCACACACACACATATTCAAAGCTGGCCGACATTGTGTCGTCCTGTTGCCAACGAATACCAACGCTATTGTTCGCTTTTCTTTGTCCTACTACCGCTACTACTATTGACGGTGGCCGCCATTGTCTGCCTGACCACGCCGCCATTAGCATAATGACAGAAATTAAAGCATTTTTGACTTTTGATTTTCGATTCGGTCAAGTGCATGGAAGTAATAATGAAACCGAGCCAGCATTTGTCAAATGAAGTCAAGTGTCGAGGATTGAAAGGACAATGAATCGCAGGGAGGCAGTGGGTGGCTCTGGGTGTGGATTTCTTTTGCAAAAAATAATGAGGGATTATTTTTTTCTTTGATAAAGAAATAAAGGTAGTATTTTATAAATAATGGGATCAGGTGTGTCAAGCTTGTAACAATAGATTTTTTTTCAATTTTCAAAAAAAAAAAATATATATAAATATATATTCAATAGATAAAAAAAATAATTATATATAAAATAATTATACAATTTTTTTTTAATAAAATTTTTATTAGAAAATTTTAGGCAATTTAGGGTGATATAAAAAAAACTGCAACAAAGTCGAACGCCATAATATTTAATTTTTTTATTATATTTCAAGAAAGCAAAAAATGTCGGAAATAGCATCAAATTTTAGAAAAAGTTAAGATTCGTTCGAATTGATCACCTCTGGCACGAATTATGGCCTTCAAAGGGCCAATGAAACCGTCACACGCTGCCCGAATGTTGTTCTGCCCTTTCCCGCCGAAGCGCTTGTTTGAAGTGATCGACACTTTGGTATTTTTTAGTTTCAATCTTGCTTTTCAAAATACTCCAGACACACTAGTCCAACGGATTGGTATCCGGAGATTTTGGTGGCCATTGTGCGTTGAAAATAAACCGAGGAACCTCATTTTATAACCATTTTTGGCTGGAGCGTACTAAGTGCGATGGTGCTGAGCCCTGTTGGAATGTCCAATGTCTGCGGCTAAGATGTTCGCGGGCCCCAGGCTTTAATACACCCTCCAGAATATTTTCGCAATAATATTCGGCATTTATTCTGATGCCACGGTCGATTAATACGAGGGGAAAGCGACAATCGGCTGTTATGGCGGCCCACACCATCACCATGGCCGGCGCTTGAGCTCTGGTGGTCAACCGAAGCTGCACATTTTCAGCTGACCTCTTTGGCGAGTAAACACGATTATTTTGTTTGTTTACAAAATGCTGGACAACGAATGTTTTCTCATCGGAGAAAACCAAATTCGGCAGTTCACCACTTTCGGTCAAGCGAAACAACTCTTTAGCTCTTTTGAGTCTATTTTCTTTCAGTTGCGGTGTAAGTTCTTGCACAGTTTGGAATTTCAATGGCTTTACCCCGAGTTCATTTTTCAATATTTGTCGAATGGTATATTGCGATCTGTTGAGCTCACGAGCCATTTTTCGGCCACCCTTCAGAATATGTTCGCAATAATATTCGGCATTTATTCTGATACCACGGTCGATTAATACGAGCGGAGAGCGACAATCGGCTGTTATGGCGGCTCACAGCATCACCATGGTCGGCGCTTGAGCTCTGGTGGCCAACCGAAGGTGCACATTTTCAGCTGACCTCTTTGGCAAGTAACCACGAAATGTTTTTGTTTTCTCATCGGCGAAAACCAAATTCGGCAGTTCACCACTTTCGGCCAATCGAAGCAACTCTTTAGAGTTTATTTTCTTTCTGTTGCGGTGTAAGTTCTTGCACTTTTTGGAGTTTTAATGGCTTTACCCCGAGCTCATTTTCCATATTTGCCGAGTGGAATATTGCGATCTGTTCAGCTCACGAGCCATTTTTCGACCACTGCGACCAGGGTTTCGATCAAATGGCTTATTCACTTTTCGAATCATTTCTGCTGATGTTGCTGTTCTCTTCCGTCCACTTCCTTGACGTCGGGCTACGCTACCAGCATGACGGTACCAGTATGACATCCTGCTTGGGTGTTACCGTGAGAGTCATACCAACCATCATATGGTGGATAAATCTCCTTCACCCAGGCGTGTCAGGAAGGACATCCATGATCTAGAGAGGGACGTCCAACGCTACAATAGAGAACGCCTAGATCAAAAAGCCTATCAGGCAGGTGGCGTGTGGCATTCATACCGATGTCCTCGGAGTCCACCCCCCATACATTGCAGCTGAAGAACATCAGCTGCCTAGACAAACCAGGGTAGTTTTGGCGCAATTACGTTCAGGATGGAGTAGTTGTCTCAATTCGTATTGGACACGAATTGAAGAAGATGTGCGTGACGCCTGCCCGGCGTGTGATACAGGCCCGCACAATAAGCTGCACCTCTTTAATTACACAGCCAAACCTACCCAACTCACTCCAGAAGATTTCTGGCTACAGCCCACTAAAGTAGCCGAATTTCTTAACCTGGAGCTGGAACCAGATTAGCAGAACGCAAACACTTGCATGTACTACTGCTACAACAACAACATCCAGTATGGCGGTATCGAGCGATGGTACGAGACACAAAAACCATGGAAATCACATTTAAATGCTGGAGTGCTCCGACGATAGCCACTTGTAGTTTTCCAGCCAAATATAAAGAAATCACATTATCACGCTTGAATTCCATCACGAATAACATTTTTTTCTGGAAAATTCTCACCAAAATGCTTTTGTACGCTGCTAAACAATATAATGAGCTGTCAGTGGAATAATTTTAACAGCTGTCGGACGAGTGGCTTAGAAATGACAGCACTATGAAGTTGGTTGCAGTTTTTTCATATCACCCTGTATGTGAGGAGGTACCAGAAGAAGTAGCCCGATCTCTACCACCTTTATAACAGATCTTGCGATAATGGAAATATAAATATCTCTAAAGTCTGAGGGGACTCGGATGTTAATTTCGCATTTTATGAGCTTCATGAATATTCGAAATTTTGAGCCTTTGTGGGAGAGGTACCAGAAGGAGTATACCAATATATCCCATCTTCATAACAGATATTGTGTTGATATAAATAATGGGTTGTATGAAATATAAAAAGAACCTAATGCTTATGTCGGATTTTATTAACGGTTTGGTTATTCAAAACTTTGACCCTTTGTGGCGGAGGTACCAGAAGGGGATGACCGATGTATTCCATCTTAACACCAGACCTTGGGTTAATAAAAGTATTTGGATGTGTGAAATTTGAAGACAATCGGACTCTTATATTACATTTTATAAGAGTTGTAATTATTCAAAATTTGGACCCTTTGTGGGGGAGGTACTTGATGGATAATATCGGTCCATTGTCCATTTTTGTACCTGACCTAGAACTTATTTCGACTATGAAAGTTTTGGCCGTATCAAGTGATTTATACCTCTCTAGCCATATGGCTGAGGGTATAATAATGATTAGGTTCGATTGACTTATTCCATGATGTTATTCTTAGCCCAAAACAATATCAAGACCTTAGCCTCATTTCTGCCTAAGTTTTATTTTTGGATTTCCACTAAAAACCCCATAGACCTCCTTCCATTGACACATTAATTATAAATTATTTTTGTGGCTTGCCTGAAAAACGGAAACCCGATTCGTGTAGAAAACATGGAATTACCTACAAATGACATGCAGGCAGTTATAATTATGGTCAAGTGGTGGCGGGGGAGGGGGGAATATAATCAGACCAATCTCGATTGCGATTAAAAACAAACGCCACAGCTTCGTTGCAAACACCACATGGTGGTCATGGTGAACGCATATTTTTCTAGCAAAAAAATATTCTATAATGATTTGCATGAATTCAAATTCTATGCAACTGGTTCATGTGTCACCATAACCCACCGCCACCATCCCACCCCCTCTCCATTTCCCACATTTTTGTTGTTTAATATAAAATCGTAAACCAAAATTGCGTGTCAATCGATTTTTAAATACTCCACATTTTATGTTTTGAAATTCAAAACAACAGCAAATGCGTGTTTTGTTGGTCAGTCGGTTGGCTGGGTAGTTGGCTCGCAAGCAATGCTGCAATTGCCGAGCAAGCCAATTGCAATGGTGTTGCTGTTGCTGCTGCTGGTGTTTATTTAAATCGCTTAGCTATAACTCATTCCATAAGCAGCTCAATTCATTCCATTGATTAATGGCCAAGCACGCAAAAATAGCTTAAGCCGTTTTACTAACACAGTTTTTGTCGGTTTCGCCTTCTTTTTTTCGAACCCCTACAAAAGTATGGGGTTGAGGGTGGTGGCGAGGGTATGGGGCTTTACAAACAATCTGCAATTAAATGAAAACTCAATAGAAACAGGTAATTTTACCAGTCATCATGTACAAATGAATGTAATTGCATAGTGAAATACATTTCAAAAAACAGCGAAGTAGGATGGCCAATCGGAAAGGTTATATAAGACCAGAAATGACCCTATATTTGGAGTATTTATGGATATTTATTATTAGGAAATTCTATCATGGTGTGGGAAGAATTACGACGTTGTAGCTGACTACGTAGTATTGTAATTTCGGGTTATCTGCATTTATAAATCATTTTGATGAATACAAAAAACGTTCAATGCTAGGTCAGGTGGAAAAATGTGCAAATGTCGGGCCACGCCTTCTTCTACATCCACCTACAACATGGTTACCATTCACAGTAATCGGAAGTTTTATAAAATGTATCAAGTAAAAAAGCAGCTAAGTTCTACCTTCCACCTTTTAATACCTTCCACCATTTAAAAAAAATTCGTTATTTGGGCCTTGTCCAGCATTAATAATTCTTTGTCAATCTGTAATGCTTGAGGCCCCAAAAGGGCCACGATTTTTTGATTTCAAAAATACTTTTCTGACGGACAGCCTTTAAAGAATTCCCAAACAATACCATAAACCAACAGAGACCTCTATATCAATTTTCGGGCGCTATACATTCTCCCAATACCAAATTTAGTACCACTTAGTACTTTTCGAATCACTATAGTACACATTTTCAACACCACCTTTATATCACCAAGAGTGACATCTATAACACATTTCAGGATTCCAACACTATTCCTTTACCCAATACCAAATTTAGTACCTTTCGTACAATTATCGTACGCACATCCGGAACCAGCTCCATATCTAAATCCCAGATACCAGCTGAGACCTACATTTCTAATTTTGGGATTTTAGCTCTATCCTATCACCCAATACCCAACTTAATACCAATTAGTACTTTTCGGTCTCTCCTAACCATAGACCCTAACAGTGACAGTATGAACCTTTTTATACCCTCAGCCATATGGCAAGAGACGGTTTTAGACCCAAGGTCTCTTTGAAAAAAATCCGTTTCAGGATATTTGGAGTCGATTTAGCGATGTCTGTCCGTCCATCTGTCTGTCTTGTCATTGTGCCTCATCGAAATAACGGTTTTAGACTCAAGGTCTCTTTGGCAAAAAAATCCGTTTCAGGAATTTGGAGTCTATTTAGCGGCGTCCATCTGTCTGTCTGTCTGGTGCGCACGATAACTCTCGAAGGGAGTATCCGATTTGGTCCAAATTGGGTACATCGTTATATTATTATCAAACTTAGATCGAGTTCGGAGATGGGCAATATCGGTCCACTCCTTCTAATACCTCGCCCAAAAAAGGCCAAAATTTTCAAAGAAAATATTTTACTACCCAAAAAAGAAAGGATAATCCGATTTTGCCTCAAATATCGATACGAAAATGGACAATTCGGTCCACTCCATCAAGTACCACAAAAGGTCAAAATTTTGAATAAATATAACTCTTATAAAACGTGAAGAGTCCGATTATATTCAAATTTCACACATCCCATTATTTCCGCTAGCACAAGACCTGCTATGAAGATGAAATATATCTGTCCACTCCTTCTGGTACCTCCCCCACAAAGGCTCAAAATTGTGAATACCTATGATTCTTATAAAACGCGAAATTAACATCCAATTCCATTCAGACTTGGTAGATCTCAATATTTTTATCAACACAACCATCTTTGTGGTAGAGATCGTACCATTCCTTCTGGTGCCTCCCCCACAAAAGGGTCAAAATTTCGAATAACCAAAACGATTATTAATTGCGAAATAAGCACCCGATTATCTTCAAATGCACATATCTCTTTATTTCTAATAACACAAGATCTGCAGAAAAGATAGGATATATTGGTCCACTCGTTCTGGTACCTACCCCAAAAAGGATTGAAATCTTGAATATCCATAAAGCTCATAAATCACATCTGATTCCATTCAGACTTGGCACCTCTCAATATTTTTGTCAATACAAGATCTGTTATAAAGATGGTAGAGAGCATTCCTTCTGGTACCACCCCACAAAGGGTCAAAATTTTGGAATAACCGAAACTCTCATAAAACGCGAAATAAGCATCCAATTCTCTTCAAACTCCACACAATGCCGACGAGTGGCATTGAATCAGAATTTACAATGTAAGTGGTTGAGATGTTGATTTCCATGTCTTAGGAGGCGGGATGGGAATTTGTGAGACCCAGAAAACAGCAACATCAGTAGATATGGTTCGAAAAGTAAAGAAGCGACTTGATCGAAACCCGCGTCGCATTAACCGAAAAAATGGCTCGTGAGCTGTACATATCACAATATTCCATTCGTAAAATATTGAAAAATGAGCTCGGGGTAAAGCCATTGAAATTCCAAAATGTGCAACAGAAAGAAAATAGACTCAAAACGGGCCAAAATGTTGCTTCGCTTGGCCGGAAGTGGTGAAATGCCGAATTTAGTTTTCATCGATGAGAAAACCTTCGTTGTCCGGTAGTTTGTAAACAAACGAAATGATTGTGTTTACTTGCAAAAGAGGTCAGCTGAAAATGTGCACCTTCGGTTGGCCACCAGAACTCAAGCGCCGGCCATGGTGTTGGTGTGGGCCGTCATAACAGCCGATGGACGCTCTCCGCTCGTATTAATCAGAATCAGAATGAATGCCGAATATTATCGCGAAAATTTGTGTAGAATATTTCTTCTTTTGATACCTTCCGCCTAAAACGAAATTTTACATTACTTTTAGGCCTCAACTCGAGAAAAGTCCAAAAAAAAATGATAGAAATAATTTGCAATGCACAGCGAATAGATTCCGATAGAGGTCGGTACCTCTCCCACATATTGTCTAGATTAAAAAATACCAAATTATGCGTAAAATTGGGATATGTCGGTCTAGTCCTCCCAGTTTCTAGCCCCAAAAAACTTATAAAATATAAAAAAGGATCTGATCTACTATCGGAGAAGACCTTCTGGTTTACTATGGGAGAAGACCTTCTGGTTTACTATTGGAGAAGACCTTCACTTTCTGGTCTACTATGGTAGAAGACCTTCTGGTCTACTATGGGAAAAGTCCTTCTGGTCTAGTATGGTAGAAGACCTTCTGGTCTACTATGGGAGAAAACCTTTTGATCTACTATCGGAGAAGACCTTCTGGTTTACTATGGGAGAAGACCTTCACTTTCTGGTCTACTATGGTAGAACACCTTCTGGTCTAGTATGGTAGAAGACCTTCTGGTCTACTATGGGAGAAAACCTTCTGATCTACTATCGGAGAAGACCTTCTGGTCTACTATGGGAGAAGACCTTCTGGCCTACTATGGGAGAAGACCTTCTGGTCTACTATGGGAGAAGACCTTCTGGTCTATTATGAAAGAAGAAGACCTACTGGTCTACTATCGGAGAAGACCTTCACTTTCTGGTCTACTATGGGAGAAGACCTTCTGGTCTACTATGAGAGAAGACCTTCAGGTCTTCTATGGAAGAAAACCTTCTGCTCTGCTATGGAAGGAGACCTTCTGCTCTGCTCTGAAAGAAGACCTTTTGATCTTCTATGGAAGAAGACCTTCTGGTCTGCTATGTAAGAAGACCTTCTGGTTTGCTATGGAAGAAGACCTTCAGGCCTGCTATGAAAGAAGACCTTCTGGTCTGCTATGGAAGAAGACCTTCTGGTCTGCTATGGAAGAAGACATTCTGGTCTGCTATGGAAGAAGAACTTCTGGTCTGCTATAGCAGAAGTCCTTCTGGTCTGGTATGGAAAAAGAGATTCTGGTCTGCTATGGAAGAAGACCTTCTGGTCTGCTATGGAAGAAGACCTTCTGGTCTGCTATGGAAGAAGACCTTCTGGTCTGCTATGGAAGAAGACCTTCTGGTCTGCTATGGAAGGAGACCTTCTGGTCTTCTATGAAAGAAGACCTTTTTTCTGGTCTTCTATGGAAGAAGACCTTCTTTCTGGTCTTCTATGGAAGAAGACCATCTGGTCTGCTATGGAAGAAGACCTTCTGGTCTTCTATGAAAGAAGACCTTTTTTCTGGTCTTCTATGGAAGAAGACCTTCTTTCTGGTCTTCTATGGAAGAAGACCTTCTATGGAAGAACACCTTCTGGCCTTCTATGGAGGAAGACCTATTGATCTTCTAAAAAAGACCTGTTAGTATTCTATGAAGAAGATCTATTTGTCTTCCAGGGCCAGAACAAAGGGCCCAAACAATCTTCTCCTTGACTGTTCTAGATGGTTGCTTTTTCAATTGAAGGATTCAGGACCCCTTCAAATGAAATTTGTAATGATATACCATCTCTAAATTTATTTTAATTTTCCTTTGCCTTCTCAAACCCCACCTCGTTAACCAATTAATTTGAAATTATACTGACCATCGAGTTTGCCTCTCTACCACCACCTCCCATTTGTCACCCTTTTCACCTTCCTACCTCCCTCTCACCATTTGGCCCACTGACACTCGCTGGTACTCTAATACTTTGCACTAATGACCTGATTTCCTTTTGAAATGACCATGAGATGCACTTTTGCGTTTCAATTGCAAAGTTGCAGTGGCAACAACAACAACAGCAACAGAGCCACGCAAAAACAAATGCAACCATATTTGAATGTTTAAGAGCTGCAAAACAAAAATCCATTAAACGATGAGAAAAACAAGAACCGAACAAACGACAACAGTAAATATTCTATGAAATATTTTTCTATTTTTTTTTTTTTTTTCATCTTTTTTCATAAAACTATCAACAGATCTCCGCCATTCATTTGAGATCTCTTCTCTGTGTGGCCATGGTCACACCTTCCATAATAACCGAGTCGAGTGCTCTGGTATTTACATTTCCATTAATGATGAGTTTGTGAAAAAAAAAACCGCTGGGTTTGTTGTCAGCAGCCCAAAGAGCATTGAAGCGATAGGCAGCATCAAGAGAACTCATTAACATAATTATAAATTTAATGCCACACATTAAATAAATAAAAAAAAATTCTGTATCTCTTTGTTGTTCTTGTTGGTTTTTCATTCATAAAATATTTACAAAAAAAAATATTTTTTTTGTGTTCGTTTTCTAAGAGATTCATTAAATTTATTTGAGCTGTTATTTGTTTGGATGGTGTTTTCTTTTTCTTTTTTTGTTCTTCTTTTTATTGTTCCAAGAGCATCATCCTTTGTTTTATATATTCACTTGACTTTTGGCAATAAAAAAAAATATGTCAGTGAACTTTTTATTCATTCTAGGTTTTCAAAGAATCGTTAGAAATTTTTATTTTCAATGTTAATAAAATATTCGCATTTTTTCTGTCTCGTCGCCATTGCCTCAAGTGACGTAGGTGGGTGTTTACTTCGCTTTTTCGTTGTTTTCTTTCATAAATATTTAAATGAATTTTTGTTACAAGTTACAAGAAAACAACATGCCCGAAATGGAATATGGATGGTTATTGAATTATTGAACAATTAAAGCTATTGAGGATTTTGCTGCAGAAATTTAAGCGGGGTGGATCGAAAGAAGATATCTTCCACAGAGGGAAGTATAGGCATATTGTGAAAAAATCGTCTTATAGATAGATATATTTTGAAGGAAAAAACTACGATAGGAGAGAGAGGGTGTTCTAAAGATCTCCTAGGTCTTCTATAGAGAAAATACCATCTAAGGAACTACATTAAGTGCGAACTTAGTAAGGATTTTTTTTAAAGAAGCCCTCTAAAATGTATTCTATGAAAAAAATTCTAGTAGTTTGTTTTTAAAAGAGAATAATTAAAGGGTCTCCTCATAAAGTGTTTAGAATTTTTTTAATTAAAAGACGATCTTTTGAAGACCTTTTATACAAAAATATAAAAAAGGTCCTCCATAAAAACAAGGCATACGAAGCTCGATAGAAAGAAGGACTGCTATGGAAAGAAGGCCTTTGAAAGTCTTCTTTCAATAAAGATTTTTTATACAAAAATATATAAAAGGTCCTCCATAAAAACAAGGCATACGAAGCTCTATAGAAAAAGGACTTCTATGGAAGAAGACCTTTGAAGGTCTTCCATAAAAATAAGACCTTTTGAAGTAATTCTATAGAAAAAAATATTCCATAGAAAAAAGACCTTTGATGGTCTTCGAAAGAAAGACGAACTTCGAAGGTCTTCTATAGAAAGGAAACCTTTTGATGGTCTTTCATAAAAATGACCCTTTGAAGGTCGCATACAGTAGAAGACTTTTTGAAGATCTTCTATGGAAAGAAGAACTTTTGAAGGTCTTCTATAGGAAAAAAAATTCTTCTATACGAAGAATGTGCTTTGAAGTACTTTTCTAGAAAGAAGATATTTAATGGTTTTACTGTGGAAGAAGAATTCTTAAAGATCTTCCCTAAGAAGAAGACTATTTGAAGGTATTCTATGGAAAGAAGATATTTTAAGAATTTTCTATAGAAAGAAGACCATTTGAGAGGAAGGACAGTTTAAATATCTTCTATGTCCTTTGAAGGTCTTTTATGAAAAGAAGACCCTTGAAGGTCTTCTATTGAAGGAAAATCATTTGAGGGTGCTCTATGCAAAGCATATTTTTTAAAAGTCTTCGATGGAAAGAATATCTTTTGAAGGTCGTCTATGGAAAGAAGGTTTTCTTCCTATAAAAGACCTTTACAAGGTCTTATTCCTATAGAGGGGCTTCAAAAAATCATCTACCTATGGACGACTTAAAAAAATTCTCTTTCTACAGAAGACAAGAAGACAAAATGTATTTTTCCTATAGGAGACCTTCAAAAGTCTTCTGTCTAAAGAAGACCCTCAAAAAGTTTTCTTTTTATGGAAGACCTTTATCAGAAGGTCTTCTATGGAAGGAAGTCCTTGATAAAGGTCTTCCATAAAAAGAAAACCTTGTGAGGGTCTTCCTTAGACAGAAGACTTTTGAAGGTCTCCTATAGGAAGAATACATTTTGTAGAAAGATAATTTTTTAAAGTCTTCCATAGGTAGAAGACTTTTTGAAGCCCCTCTATAGGAATTAAACCTTTTAAAGGTCTTCTATAGAAAGAAAACCTTCAAAGGTATTCTATAGGAAGTAGACCTTTTGAAGGTCTTCTATAGAAACAAGACCTTGTAAAAGTCTTCTAAGGAAAGAAGAACTGTTGAAAGTCTTCTATGTCTTCTAAGAAAATCTGTTGAAGGTCCTCTGTAGAAAGAAGACCTTTTAAAGGCTTTCTATAAAAAGAATACTTTTGGAATATATTCTAAAAGGTGAAGACATTTTAAATGTCCTCTGTAGCAAATAGACCTTGTGAATATCTTTTGTAGAAAGAAGACCTGTTGAGCGTAGAATGAAGTCGTTTGAAGGTCTTCTAAAGGAAGAAGACCTTTTGAACGTCTTCTATGGAAAGAAGACACCTGTAGAAAGAAGGCTTGGTGAAGATCTTCTACATAAAGGAGACCTGTTGAAGATCTTCTATAGAATGAAGACCTCTGGAGGTCTTCTAAAAAAAAAAAGACGGAAGACCTTGAAAAGGTCTTCTATAGGAAGTATACCTTTTGAAGGTCTTCTACGAAAAGAAGAATTTTTGTATTCTTCCACAAAAAGAAGTTCTTTTACAGGTCTTCTATAGAAAGAAGACATTGTAAAGGTTTTCTATAAAAAGAAGATACCCTCTATAAGAAGAACTTTTATAAGGGGGCCTTCTGAAAGCCTTATTTAAGAAAACTTATATAAGCAGACGTTATGAAGGTCTTTTATATGAAGAACTTTCGAAGACCTTCTCTAAGAAGAACTTTTGAACTTCCAAAATAACACCTTCTTAAGGCCTTCTATAAGAAAACATTTCGAAGAAGGAGACCTTGTAAATGTCTTCTATAAAAATAAGAGGCTTTCTATAAGAATAACTTCTATAACCTTCTTTAAGAAAACTTCTATAAGGCGAACTTTTGAAGGCTTTCTATAAGAACACCGTATTAAGGTCTTCTATAAGAAGACATTGTAAAGGTCATCTATAAAAAGAAGAGGCCTTCTATAAGAACTTTTATCAGAGGGCCTTTTGAAAGCCTACTTAAGAATATATCTATAAGAAGACCTTCTGAAGGCCTTCTATAAGAAGAACTTTTGAAGGCCTTATATAAGAAGAAATTTCGAAGGAGAAGAAGAAGACCCTGTGAAGGTCATCTATGAAGAGAAGAGGCCTTCCATAAGAAGAACTTCTAAAAGGTGAACTTCTGAAAGCCTTCTTTGAGAAAACTTCAAAGACCTTCTTTAAGACTTAATTCCGAGGGCCTTCTACACGAAGTCCTTTTGAAGGCTTTCTATAAGAAGAAATTTCGAAGTAGAAGAAGAAGACCTTGTGAAGGTCTTCTATGAAGAAAAGAGGACTTCCATAAAACGAATTTCTATAAGGGGGCCTTCTGAAAGCCTTCTTTGAGAAAGCTTAAATAAGAAGACCTTCTATAACACTAAATTTCGAAGGCCTTCTACAATAAGTCCTTTTGAAGGCCTTCTATAAGCAGAACTTCAGAAGGCCTTCTATAAAAACACCTTCTTAAGGCTCTCTATAAGAAGTCCTCTTGAAGGTCTTTTGGAAAAAGGAGACTTTTTAGGAAGACCTTTATAAGGTCTTCTGGGCTTTAAAGGCTTTGAGGCAAAAGAAGCCACTGCTGGATTTTCTATAAAAATTAGACCATCTTAAGTTTGGCTATGAAATTCTTCCCCGAAAGATCTTCTATCAGAAGAACTGTTGGAAATCTTCTATAGAAAGAAGGCCTTTTGAGAGTCGTCTATAAGAAGGACTTCTGAATGACTTCTTAAGGAAGAACTTCTGAAGGCCTTCTATAAGAAAGTCTTAAGACCTTCTATAGAAAGGCATTTTATAACAAATCTTCTGAAGGCCTTTTATTAGAAAACTTTCTAAAAGTCTTCTATTGGAAGAACTCTTGAAGGTCTTTTAAAAAATGAAGACTTTTTAGTGAGATCTTTATAAGGTCTTCTGGGTTCCCTTTTGTATTTTAAAGGCTTTGAGGAGAAAGAAGCCCCTGCTGGATTTTCTATAAAAATTAGATCCTCTAAAGTTTGGCTATGAAATTCTTTTCCGAAAAAGTCTTCTATCAAAAAATCTTACAGATTGAGGATTTCCATACCTGTCTTTACTCTTTACTATTCTCAACACATTCAGCATCACTTGTCCTTTAAATGATAATTTTCCCTTTTCACATCACTGGAACGAAAGTCTACATAAATCACACCCGCACACACTTATGTATGTGTGTGTGTGTGTGTCACATCCATGTGCAAATAAACAAACAAGAAAAACCCGTATCTTCTCATAAATCGTTGTGCATACACTCGGCTCACACCTGTCGCCCGGTCGCCGGTCGGTCGGCCGTTTGGTCGCATCGTCAACGTCACCGATATTTGTCTACTTATTTATGTTTACTTTTTAGCTTTGCCCCAGATGCCGTGACATCTCCAGCCACTTTTGGTATCGCTTTGAAGTCATGATGACAAGCCATTGAAATGGGAGGCGCATCCTTTGGTGGGATGCACAGAAAACAAATAAACATACATTTTGAATTTTGTTTTTTTTTTTTCTTTTCTTTTTTATATTTACCACTCCCAGGGGTACTTTTTTTCTCGCATAATATAGAAGTGAACCAGGATGGTGTCATAGATATGTGCCAGTGGGTTTCGTTTTGTGTAAATATCTGATCGAGTAAATGAAGTTGTAAAGAAAGCAAAGGGATAAAATCATGTTTGAGGGAAAAATGCCACAGATTTATAATCGCAGGACTCAAAATTTTTAAATTTTGTAACAATTTCAAAACCCCATAACCATGTCATAGACATGGATTCATAAAAATATTTGGTTTAAAGCCTCTCTGAGCCAACATCGTTATTCTTGTCAGAAAAATATAGCAGCTCAAATTTTTCTGACAAGAATAACGATGTTGGCTCGCCAATAATCATGAATTTTAAGGAATATTTTTCTGTCCTACTTTTCTGTAATATTCCCAAAACCATGAATTTCGGAATATTTTTGGCCAATTTAGGATCCATTTTTTTTTTTTTCTTATTTATTTCTCTTAGCTCCTAAAAGGCTTAAAATCATATTTGAGGGGAAAAGGCAACAGATTTATAATCGGAGGACCCAAAATTGATATAAATTTGAGAATGACAACCAATTCCAGAACGAAATGTTTTTCTGACTTTCAAAACCCCGATACCATGCCATAGACATGGATTTATAAAAATATATATTCTTGTAAGAATAATTTCTATATTCTTGTAAGAATAATTTGAGCTGCTATCTCGCCAATAATCATGAATTTTTAGGAATATTTTTCTGTCCTACTTTTCTGTTATATTCCCAAAACCATGAATTTCGGATTATTTTTGGCCAATTTAAGATCCATTTTAAAGCAATTTTTTCTCAAATTTTTATTCCGAATATTTCTCTTAGCTCCTAAAAGGGTTAAAATCATATTTGAGGAGAAAAGACCACAGATTTATAATCGCGGGTCTCAAAATTGTAAAAATTTTGAGGATGACAACCAATTCCAGAATGAAATGATTTTCTGACTTTCAAAACCCCGATACCATGCCATAGACATGGATTTATAAAAAATTTTGTTTAAAGCCTCTCTGAGCCAAAAACGTTATTCTTGTAAGAATAATTTGAGCTGCTATCTCGCCAATAATCATGCATTTTTAGGAATACTTTTCTATCCTACTTTTCTGTTATATTCCTAAAACCATGAATTGCGGATTTTTTTTTGGCCAATTTAAGATCCATTTTAATGCAATTTTTTCTCAAAGTTTTATTCCGAATATTTCTCCTAGCTCTTGAAAGGGTTAAAATCATATCTGAGGGGAAAAGACCACATAATCGCGGGACTCAAAATACTTAAAATTTTGAATGAAATGATTTTCTGACTTTCACGAATGAAATGATTTTCTGACTTTCAAAACCCCGATACCATGCCATAGACATGGACTTAAAAAAATATTTTTTTAAAACCTCTCTGTGCCAAAATCGCTATTCTTGTAAAAACAAGTTGAGCAGCTATCTCGCCAATAATCATGAATTTTTAGGAATATTTTTATGTCCTACTTTTCTGTTATATTCCCAAAACCATGAATTTTGGAATAAATTTTAATGCAATTTTTTCTTAAATTTTTATTCCGAATATTTCTCTTAGTTCCTAAATTTGCTTTACTTTATTACAGAACTAAAATAAATGTCCTCCAATCAATATCTCCAGCTTCAGAGGACAAATAATATTCATTTAATGACAAACAAAAGAAAACAAATTTTTCCCAGTTAATAACGAACACTTGTTATTGTCAAATTCGCTGTTGATTACTTTTCGTATTCCAAGCGGGAGGAGGGAGGGAAAGGGAAATATGCCGGCGATGGTCTCCAAAAATGGAAATTACATTTTTTTGTTTTGTTCTTGTTGTTGTAAAATTCTTTTGAATAATTTAGCATTTCTTCACCAGCCAACTAACCAATTGTCGAAGTATACATTTCAAATGAGCTTCCCACCAAGTTCGTCCAAAGAGAGGTAGGCGGAGGGAAATGGGGGTTTGGGTTTACATCACCAGACGCAGTGGAAAATAAAGAACAGCCGGAAATGGAAAATGTTGAAAATCGCCAACAGGGCTAATAGGAAATGGAATTTCCGTATTGGCCGTGACCATGTCGCTGATGAATGTTGTTGCTATTTGCCTGTAACTGTGGCCGCTGGCCATGTTCTGATGGCGATGATGATGATGGTGAATTTGTGGAATAATATTTTTCATTGTTTTTGCAAAAAAATGTTGCTGAAATACTAAATAATTAGTTATACAAGAAGTGTAAGTTGACACCATGGTTGCTCGTGGGGGATAATACAATTTTGGCCAAGCAGTAAAAAAAATATTTCGATTTAATCAAAATTGAAATATGAAATGGAAAAAATTGAATTTAAAAAGATTACTGTAAATGATACAATAAATAACACTATGCGACAAAATTCAATCTTGTTGTTGCAAAATGGTCAGGCTTTATCCCTTTATAGTTGTTTTTATAAAAACAACATTTCTTCATTAGTGGAGAACGATAGCGATGTTTACCAAAATTCAATCATTTCAATAATTACAGAAAAAATCCAGCAGATTATGAAAGTAAAGCCGAGATCGCAGAGTAACCTAAAAAGAGAGGGGAAAAGTTCCACCCTCTCCCATATTTCTTTGAAATTTATGGATTAAGTTTCCTTGGAATCCGCTGATTTTAGGTATATAGTGTCTTCGACAATATTATAGGATACAATACGAGGATTATTTTGATCAGAATATTTAACCCTCATGCTTTTTGGTTCTTTTTTCAGAATATGGTTCAAAACATCCTTTAAAGAGGATCACAGCAAGTTAAAATATTCCACAAAATTATTTGTCATGAAGGTCTTCTATAAAGAAGAACTTTTGAAGATCTCCTATTGAAAGAAGAACTTCGAAGATCTTCTAAGAAAAGAGGAACTGTTGAAAGTCTTCTATGGAAAGACGTCCTTTTAAAGATCTGCTACAGAAAGAAGACATTATAAAGGTATTCTATAGAAAGAAGACCTTTTGAAGGTCAAGGACAGAATACGAGGATCATTTTGGTCAGAAATTTGTCAGAAATGGGTATTTTTGGTGCATTTTCCAAAATATGACAAAAAAATCCCTTTAAAGGGGGATCATAGCATAGTAAAATATTCCAAAAATTATGTGGCATAAAATTTTAATATAGGTCAGGAATTCACATATAAAAAACACATTTTAGATCAAATGCTCTTCTTAAATGTGGTCACAGCAACCTGTCAAAATATTCCACAAAATTATTTGTCATCAAAGAAGAATTCATATTTGATGACATTTTATGGATAAAGCCGTACCTCACCGGGTGAGCTAAAACACTGCAACAAAGTCAAACGCCATCATTTTAATTATTTTTTTTATTTGGAATAAGTTTCGATTTGTTCGAATTGGTCACCTTTGGCACGAATTATGGCATAAAAAAGGCCAATGAAACCGTCACACGCTGCCCGAAAGTTGCTCTGCGGCATTTTGGCCCATTCCCGGCGAAGCGCTTGCTTGAGGTGATCTACATTTTGGTATTTTTTAGTGCTAACCATGCTTTCCAAAACACTCCAGACACAATAGTCCAAGGGATTAGTATCCGGAGATTTTGGTGACCTTTGTGCGCTGGAAATGAAGCGAGGAACCTAATTTTGTAACCTTTCTTGGGTGCTGGGTGCGTGTTGAGTGCGATGGTGCTGAGTCCTATTGGAATGTTCAAGGTCTGCGCCCAAATTTTTTCGTGCCCAAGGCTTTTATACACCCTCCAGAATATTTTCGTGCCCAAGGCTTTTATACACCCTCCAGAATATTTTCGCCATAATATCCGGCATTTATTCTGATGCCACAGTCGATTAATACGAGCGAAGATCGACTAACGGCTGTTATGGCGGCCCACACCATCACCATGGCCGGTGCTTGAGTTCTGGTGGCCAACCGAAGGTGCACATTTTCAGCTGACCTCTTTGGCAAGTAAACACGATCATTTTGTTTGTTTGCAAACTGCTGCACAACGAATGTTTTCTCATCGGAAAAAACCAAATTCCAAATTCGGCAGTTCACCACTTTTGGACAGGCGATGCAACTCTTTAGCTCTTTTGAGTCTATTTTTTTCTGTTGCGGTGAAAGTTCTTGTACTTTTTGGAATTTCAAGGGCTTTACCCTCAGCTCATTTTTCAATATTTGCCAAATGGAATATTGCGATATTTTCAGCTCACGAGCCATTTTCGGCCACTGCGACACTTCCTTAACGTCGGGCTACGATACCAGTATCACGGTAAGGAGCGATGGTTAAAGGCACACATTTAAATGCTAGAGTGCTCTAACGATAGCCACTTGTGGTTTTCCAGCCAAATATAAAGAATTCCATCACGAATAACTTTTTTTCTGAAAAATTCTCACCAAAATGCTTTTGTATGCTTGTAGACAATATAATAAGCCGTGACTGGAATAATTTTAACAGCTGTCTGACTAGTGGCTTAGAAATGACAGCAGTCTGAAGTTGGTTGCAGTTTTTCCATCTTACCCTGTATATAAAATTAGTCATAAAAATACACAATTGGGGATCGGACATGGGATTAAAAAAATATTAAAATAGAAAACTCAGGTCCAAAGACTTAGTATAGACTCAGAAAATATTCTGTAAACGTTTTCGATTATGAATCTGAAAAAATGTTTAAAAAATTCCAAAATGTGGATCTATAAGATACTATATGAGCTTGTAGTGGTTTACAATAAACTCTAAATCAACAGGCCTACGAAACAGGAGTGAGTGGCATTCACTCCGACGCAGTCTTTGAATTTATGGACGAATATAGTGTGAATAACGTACTCGGAGAACATCCGCCTCTCATCACATTGGAGGAGCGAGTGCTGGCCCGACAACAAGAGTAGTTTGGGACAATAAAGATCCGAATGGTGTAGCCGCCTCAATTCGTATTCGGTTCTAATAGAACCACATGCCGACCAATTTAAAAGTCTTCCAGACACGTAGGGGAGCACCTTCATGGTGATAATGAAAGATAGAGAGAGAAAGATATAAGAAGAGCCTCTAGATCAGCAGGACTGAATGGATTCACTCAGAATTTAGAGTGAATACCGTTCTCGGAGATCATCCCCCTCCTATCGCAACAGAGGAGCGAGAGCTGCCCCAACAGATCCTAGTAGTTTTGCACAAATAAGATCCGGATTGTACAGCCACCTCAAATTGTAGAGGCACTGCCCCACATGACAAGCTGCACTTTTTGTGGTCAGGGTATTATGTCTTTGTGCATTTGTTTGTTTCAGACAAAAGGAAACGAGATAGACCTATAGTTTCTTTTGATGATCTGCATAGAATCAAATTCTGAGTCGATTTATGCATAGCCGTCCGTCTGTCCATGCATTGTTGTAAACAAGGTACAGGTCGCATTTATTGCCCGATCCAAATATATCTTTGTACAAATCATTTATTTGACCCAAGGACGAACCCTATTGAAATTGGAGATGTGTTGCACTAAACGTGTTATATAATCATACCCTCCGAATTTGGTTATTGCAAGGGTCTTGGACATATTATTAAATATTTGGCTTGGTTTTGGTTTCCTTTGGGCTTAGAACAATTCTTGGCAATAAATTTCAATGTAGATCCATGTTTCAGAGCAGCGCTCACATATAGGATCCTCCTGATTTTATAAATTTTGAGGTATCCAGTTTTAGCTAAGAATCATGTCTCCTTTGAGTGTAGAAAACCTTTTGGCAGATGACATTAAAACATAATGGTATAACCGATTTAGTTGGGAAAGTTTTTTAGTGAAGTTGTTGTTGGTTTGACTTGCCGAAGACACTATATACCCAAAATGAACGGATTCCAAAGAATCTTAATTCGAAATTTTCCAAAAATCTGGAAAAGGGGGAAATTTACCCCCTCTATTCAGGTTGTTTTGCGATGTAAACTTTAAAAACGCCTATTTTGGCTCTACTTCAATAATCTGTTGGTTTTACCCCGCAATTATTTTTTTTCTGTTAGACAGTGTTATCATTATAAAATCATGGTACATCCAGTTAGTGCCTTGTCCCGGCCCCTTTTGTCATCATAAAACGTTTTCCATGTAATTCGGTTTAAAAACGCTTAAAAATGTCACAACGAAATTCAATTCCCTTGTCAGGAAAACTTTCTCACAAAACAATCATTTATTCAAAAGTTTAACAAATGAATGAATTTTTTATGGGCCGAAATATTACAAAACAATTACATTAGCTTTACATTGACCAGAAAACAGGCAAAGGATGTTCGGAAATAAAAAATACGTATTACCAAAAATAACAAATACACCAGGCCCAGCCAAAATTAAATTATTTTTAAATCCACACAATTTTGTTTCAGTCCCCTTTAGGAGATATTTTTCTGGTCGCAAAAAAAGTGTTAGCTGTTCATATCTTAATCTTACCCCTTTTTAAAATTTCAATGTTATTACCTGAAAAAAAGATAATATTAATATATAAATTTTTATAGAGAAATAAAAATAATAAATTTCAAAATTACAATAATTATATCCAGCTTAAACATAGATTCATTTATTTGAAAAAATTCCATTATTTTCATAAAAAAAAATTAAGAAATTTCTAAACCCCTGGCAATCGTCATGTTAATGATCATCACTGCCCATCACTGGGGCAATGATGATAACATCATCTTTCGAGAAACCAAGAAAAAAAACAGGTCTGGGTCTTGGCCAGCCTGTCCTGCATTAAGATGATGCTAAGCAAATTATTCATTACCTAGACATCATTACTAACAACATAATTACAAACATCTTTTGCTTTTGGCGGGGGAAAGCTAAATTAAGCAGTTGTGGCATGCTACCAACAACAACGACAACAACAGCATCACGAAGCCACCTCCCTCCCATTCGCATAGATTGTAAATGTCTGTTTAGTGAATTAAAAAATTCAAAGGTCAGCTTCTGTAATTAAGCCAATGATTAATGGCTGTTTGACTAGACATTGTTTGGTCTAGTAAACATGGCCAGAAGTTAGAGATGAGTAATAGGCAAATTATGCTGGAAGTATTTGTTTAATATTGAAATTATAATTAAAGTTAACAAATAATGAATAATAAATTGGAAATTAAATAGAGATTCCAACATTGAAACGGAATTTTGAAGAATTCGATTCGAGTCGATTTTAGAATAACATTCCTGGGGCTCTTCGGACCTTCATTAGGATTTATAAAAATAATAATTTTTAGGGACTTTGGATTTCTTTCTTTTTTGGTTATTAACGTTAACAAATAATGAATAATAAATTGGAAATTAAAAAGAGACTCCAACGCCGAAATGGAATTTTTACACGACATTCTCGAGCCCCTATCTGACTGACTTTCATTGGTTATTACAAAAATTAAAATTTTTAAGGACTGTGGACAAAATATTGGCAAATCAAATGTTTTCAAAATCCTTCATTTTGGGTTCCGTGGGAAATTTTACTATTTTAGAAATGTTACCTTTCTGTCGAAACAAAATCTAGAATTTTGAAAACTTAGGTTTTGTCAAAATTTCATCCATAGTCGCGGAATATTTAACAATATTTTATCAGCTAATAACAGATCCACAATCAGGAAAATTTAATGATTAATTTATGGTTAAATATAGATCCCATAACATCTGATTTTTTAACAACCTAATGTTAGTTTTCGCTGATTTTCCCCTTAAAATTATATTTTCTTCGCCTCCATATGTAAACCCTAGAAACCAACATTGACCTCAATATCAAATTCAGCTCTATCCCTTTAATATTTAGTACTTTTTGGAACATATAGTACACATTTGCAAAACCATCATAAGATACCCACAAAAACCCCAAAATAAAATTTCAGGATTCCAGCACCATCCCTTCGCTCAATACCAAAATAAGTACAATTTTTCGTATAATTATAATACACATTTCCAAAACCATGTCCATATCTTAACCACAGACACCAATAATGATATCTATATGTAACTTCCGAAATTTATCTCTATCCCTTCACCCAATACCTAATTTAATACTTATTCGTACAATTATAGTACACATTTCCAAAATCACAACCACACCCTATTCCTTCACCTAATACTATATTTAGTACTTTTTTAATAAAATCTAGTTCACATTTCCGTAAACAACTCTATATCTCAATTCCAGATACCAAGAGACACCTCCATATCAAATTTGAGGATTCCAACCCTATTCCTTCACCTAATACTAAATTTAGTACCATTTAGTACTTTTTGCACAATTATAGAACGCATTTTCATAATCACCTGCATATCTCAATTCCAGATTCCATCAGAGACCTCAATATCAAATTTGAGGATTCGAGCCCTATCCCTATATCCAGTATTAAATTTAGTACCATTTAGTACCTTTCGTACAAATGTAGGACGCATTTCCAAACCACCACAAAATCTCAAACAAAAATACCATCAAAGACTAATCAAACTTCCCCAAATATTAAAGTTACTACTATTTAGTACTTTTCGTACTTTTTGGTACGTATTTCAAAATCGCCCGCCATGTATCAACCAAATCGTCAAATAAGGTGATTCTAATGACAAATTTTAGACCTCTAACGCAATCCTTCACCCAAAGACCCAATGTAATTTTGTACATATGTAATTTTGCATATATTTCCAAAACAACCTTCAAATGTTCCTGCACACTAACAGTGATTATAATGCCGAATTTCCGATTTCAAGCAAGATTCGAAATATCAAATTTCAGAATTGTCTATCTCCTCTTTCACCCAATACCAAATAAAGTACTATTCAGTTCTTTTCGTACAATTATAGTACATATTTCCGAAACCACCTTCATATATCCAGGCTACATATGAACGCCGACCATAATACCAAATCTCAAATACCAAGCACTATCTGTTCACCCAATACTAAATTGTATATAATATTGTACTATTTAGTACCTTTCGTGCCCTTGTAGTACACATATCCAACCCCATCTATTTATTGGCGTCCCTACCACCAATAGGGACAACACCAAAACCAAACAAAAATTCCAGCTTCTTCCGTTCAACAAAAACGAATTTGTACAAAATTTAGTACCATTTAGTACAATTCCAACACTTGGTACACATTTCCAACACCACTATTTCCCAGAATTGATTATCATAGCAAATTTTAATGTTTGACCACAATCCGTTCTCAAAATTCCAAATGGCACCAAATTCAGTACCCTTTAGTACATTTCCTACACTTACTGTTAGAATTTCAAAAAAAAAATCCCTTTCGTTTGTCTATCCCACACAACATCAAAGACTCTCACTCCAAAATTCAGTACTCCAGCGCTTTTCTCTCTTCCCCAAAGCTCTATTCTCTCTTACCCAAATACCAAAGTTAATATCTTTTAGTACTTTTCGTACTTTTTAGTTCGAATTTCCAAATCCCCCGCCATGTGCCCAATTACTTACCCAAATACCAAATTTAGTACCATTTAATACTCTTTAGTACGTCTTTCTAAAACAACCTTCAAATATCAACCCCACACACATATCGTCGAATTTCCGATTTCAAGCAAGATTCGTTCACGCAACACCAAATTAAGTACCATTAAGGACTTTTCGTTCGTTTACGGAACATATTTCCAAAAAAAAAAAAAACTCCCATCAAAACCGCTTCCCAAATTTAATGTAGATGCCAAAAATTTTAGGTGTATCAGTTCACAAAATGAATTTTTTTAATACTTTTAGTAAACTTATATGTCTTATCCTTAATTTTGTAAAAGGATAATGCCTGTCCAACAACCAATCCGAAATAAAAAATAATACTAACGAACACATACGTATTCAAGTATAATTTACTAAGTAAAAATCTCAGATTCACACATATTTTGGTTACATCAACTGACCGCCTGACAGACTCAACTAGATACCAATATCAGAGTTCTTCGAATACCTGAATGTCATGGCAATGGTAGCGACTGATGCCAATGGCAATTGGCAAGCCATACTCCACAAGGAGCTCACATCATTTGTCATCTGGAGCCAGTCGATACTGTCGTCCACTTGCAAATAGTCTTGTCATATCGGACATTGTATTCTACTTTAAAATCAATTTATGGTGACCAATAGGGGATTCGCCAAAGCCCAGTACAAACGATGCCCTCGAACCCTTGACAAAGTTGAGGGAGAAAAAAGCAACAAAAAAAACATCAATAGTAGTATTAGTATATCCTCAAGCTGAGTGGTTGTTTGTGACATTAAGATTGGCATTCATGAATACATGTTTTTGTTTTGGTTTTTTTTCTATTTTTTGTTTTTGTTGTCCTTGTTGTTGTCCTTGTTGTTGCCTTGGTATCTCGATTAAAGCGAAGTTTATTTTCAATATTAATGGAATTTTCTTCACATTCAAACGGAAGATTTTTCTTTCATTCGATTTTTTTATACCCTCCACCATAGTATGGAGGGTATATTAAGTTTGTCATTCCGTTTGTAACACCTCGAAATATACATTTTAGACCCCACAAAGTATATATATTCTTGATCAGCATAAAATTCTATGTCGTCCGTCCGTCTGTCCGTCTGTGGAAATCACTCTAGCTTCCGAACGAAATGAAGTAGGTTGATAAAATTTTACTCAAATGTGTACTATGTCTGCAGGACTTTTGGTATTGAAAATGGGCCATGTAGGTCCACGTCTTCGTATAGCCTCTATATAACGGTACCTCCCGATATGCGGTATTTTGATGATTCTAGCGACATTTTTTACTGGAATTGTTTCAAAATTAATATTTAAAGTTCATAATAGATGCTACGGCTTAAGACAGAAAATGAGCCATGTAGGTCCACGTCTTCGTATAGCCCCCATATAACGGTACCTCCCGATATTCGGTATTTTGATGATTTTAGCGACATTATTTACCGGAATTGTTTCAGGTTTAGTATTTGAAGTTCGTAAAGAATACTACATCCTAAAACAAAAAATGAGCCATGTAGGTCCACGTCTTAATATAGCCCCCATATAATGGTACCCCCCAATATTCGGTATTTTGATGATTTTAGCGACATTTTTTACCGGAATTGTTTCAAATTTCGCGTTTGAAGTTCGTGAAGTTCGATATTACAGCCTATGACAGAAAATTGCCTGTGCATTATAAAGAGATTTTTTTTCAAGTTTCGCATTTGAATATTGTAATAGCTTGTGACAAAAGTTGCCTATGCAGGTCCACTTCGTCGTATAGACTCTAATATACGGCTACATTAGGTATTTTCAAGATTTTAACAGATTTTTAAGGGATTTAATTTTTTTTGAAAATTGTTAAATTTGTACCAAATGGTGGAGGGTATTCAAAGTTCAGTACAGTTTTTTCACTTGTTTTTTTTTTTTTTTTATTTTTTTTGCTGTATTTCGTTTCGTTTCATGATGAGAATATTTCCGGTGTATTGAGGGATTTGTAGAATATAAGAAAAAAAACAAGAACGAAATGGAAAAATCTCTGGGGATTATGTTTTATTTCTCGTTAGAAGTTCGTTCGGTTTTTGTTGCTGCTGTTGTTGTTGTCGTTTTAGTTATCATCAAAAGGAATTTATTCATCTTAATACTGTTGAGCATACAGAAGCTTTGAGTGATTGATACAAGATAATTGCTTGCATTAAATTCTGTTGGTTTATTTATAATTTAATGATATTTTTGACTTACCTGAAGCCATGCTGTCTAGACATAGACACATACATATTTAAGCAGATTACTTTTTTATGTAAACAAAAAAAAAAAGATTTTTAATGGAAAATTTTCAAAAAATAAAATATGTGCCTTCATAGCATGGTTGGAGGTATAGGGGAATAGGTAATTGAATATTGCATTGATGTTTTTTCAATTTTAATTGCCAATAAGGTATATAACCCTTAAGATCAAATCATATTAAAAGTCATATTGTGAGGTGTCATATCGTGTATGTTGCAGGAAACGATAGGCTATATTTTGACATATTCAACCAAGTCGGTGACATTTTAAAAATTGGCGATGTATTAAAAGAAAAAAAAAAAAAAACAATTAAAAAGCTGTAAGTTCGGAAGGGCCGAAATTTAAAATACTCTCAAACATTTGAAACGAATTTGGCAATTTCCAAAAAAAAAATATAAAATCCGTTCAAAATTCTGTTCAAGTCTTAAAACCAGTAAAGAAAGTCTTAAAGTCGGGCGGGCCCGACTTTATGATACCCTACACCAATTTGCTAATTTAGTAGAGCTCCGCATAACAATTAAAAGTTTTTATGGGAGAATTCAATCATACATGCTATGATTATATTTATAATTTACAGTTCAAAGGATTAAATATGCCGAAGCATTTGCCCATTTGGTGCACAATTAATTTGAAATCGGATCAAGATATATATGGGAGCTATATCCAAATCTGAACCGATCTTAATAAGATTTGGCAAAAATATTTCTGAGCTGTATTTCATATATTTCCCTGAATATCGTTGTTACGGATGAACAGTATATATGGGAACTATAGCTATATCTGAACCGATCTTCACCAAATTTGACATACTAGCTTCTAGATTCAATTCGGTCGTAAGTGCCAAATTCCATCCCATTTGGACACATATTAGACGTTTGGTGCACAATAACAAGTAAATCGGACGAAGTTATATATGGGAGCTATATCCGAATCTGAACTGATCTCGATAAAATTTAGCAAATGTATTTCTGAGCTGTATTTGATATATTTCCCAGAATATTGTTGTTACAGGGTGCGTATTACGGCTGCGGAGGACAATAATAACAAATCGGATGAACAATATATATGGGAGCTATAGCTATATCTGAATCGATTTCGATCAAATTTGGCATACTTATTTTCAGGCCTAATTTGGTTGTATGTGCAAAATTCCATACTATTCGGGCTGATATTACACGTTTGGTGCACAATAAATGGCAAATCGGACGAGGATATATATGGGAGCTATATCTTAAGTTTGACCGATTATCTCCAATTTCAATAGGGTTCGTCCTTGGGCCAAACAAATGATTTGTGCAAAATTTCGTCTGGATAGGGCAATAAATGCGAACTGTACTTTGTTTACAAAAATACATGGACAGACGGACAGACAGACGGACGGACGGACATGCATACATCGACTCAGAATGTGATTCTATGCAGATCATAAAAAGGAACCATGGGTCTATTTCGTTTCCTTTTGCCTGTTACAAATAAATGCACATAACAATATACACACATACACACATATAAAAACTGAATATAGACGTTATATTAGGATCTATACGACGACGTGGACTTGCATAGGCAACTTTTGTCAAACAATATTCAAATGTAAAACTTGAAAAAAAAATCGTGGACCTGCATAGACAATTTTGTCTGTCATAGGCTGTAATATCCAATACCAACTTCAAATACCAAATTTCAAACAATTACGGCGAAAAAATACCGCTAAAATCATCAAAGTACCGAATAAAGGGGAGGTAACGTTATACGAAGGCGCGGACCTGCACAGGCAATTGTCTATCATAGACTGTAATATCCATTACGAACTTCAAATACCAAATTTTAAACAATTCCGGTGAATAATGCCGCTAAAATCACCAAAATACCAAAAAAAGGGAAGTACCATTATATGGGGGCTATACCAAAAAGTGGACGTATATGACAATACAAAATGTCCTGCAAACATAATATACATTTAAGTAAAATTTTATCAACCTACTTCTTTTTGTTCGGAAACTAGAGTGATTTCCACAGACGAACAAACAGAGGGATATCTCTAAATCGACATAGAATTTTATTCTGATCAAGAATATACATCTTTTGTGGGGATATATTGGTGGGTGTGTATATTTCAAGGTGTTACAAACAGACTGACAAACTTAATATACCCTCCATACTATGGTGGAGGGTATAAAAACAAATAACAAGGATTTTGTGGCAGCAATTCAAAAAAGGAAAAACCATATCACTGCGCCTGTATATAAAGAAATTCGAAAAAATGCCTGTAAATCCCTAAGCCCATAGTACCTGTCGAACTTTTTAAATTATATGGAGCGAAATATGACAAGCGAATTGTATACAGAATATACACACATACACAAAATAACCTCAATTCTAGAGACGAGTTTCAATGTTCCAAGTTCACCCCCCTCGCCCAACTCCTTTCAATCGTTTGGAAATTTTTGGAAGAGAATTCCTTGGAATTAGGTACACTTTGCGTATTAGGTATAATAGAGATAAAAATAGCGGGTTATTATAATCAAAAATCTTTAGCCACATGAGCGCCACCATAAAAAACTGCAACAAAGTCAAACACCATAATTTTTTTATTTTTTTTTTAGATTTTATTGAAAAAAATCAAAAAATGTCGCAAATAGCATCAAATTTTAGAATAAGTTTAGATTTGTTCGAATTGGTCATATTTGGCACGAATTATTGCCTTCAAATGGCCAAGTCACACGCTGACCGAATGTTGCTCTGCGGCCTTTTGGCCCATTCCCGGCGAAGCACTTGCTTGAGGTGATTGAGACTTTGGTATTTTTTAGTGCCAACCTTGCTTTCCAAAATACCCCAGACACAATAGTCCAACGGATTTGTATCCGGAGATTTTGGTGGCCATTGTGCGCTGGAAATGAAGCGAGGAATATCATTTTGTAACCATTCTTGTGTGGCGCGTGCTAAGTGCGATAGTGCAGAGTTGGAATGTCCAAGGTCTGCGGTCAAAATGTTTCCGGGCCCAAGGCTTTAATACACCCTCCAGAATATTTTCGCCATTAGAATAAATGCCAAGGGCGATTAATACAAGCGGAGAGTGACCATCGGCTGTTATGGCGGCCCACGCCATCACCATGGTTGGCGCTTGAGTTCTGGTTGTCAACCGAAGGTGCACACATTTTCAGCTGACCTCTTTGGCAATTAAACACGAACATTTTGTTTGTTTACAAACTGCTGGACAACGAATCCTCATCGGAGAAAACCAAATTCGTCTGTTCACCACTGTCGGCCAAGCGAAGCAACTCTTTAGCCCTTTTGGGTCTACGTTCTTTTTGTTGTGGTGTAAGTTCTTGCACTTTTTGGAATTTCAATGACTTTACCCCGAGCTCATTTTTCAAATATCTAAAAATTCGATAATATATTATCTGAAAAAAAGATTTCACATGTGAGCAAGCTAATTGCACCATTTTTTGGCTGTTGCCTGTGAGTCAATAATCCAAACTATGAGTATGTTTAAATATATACTATATATACCCCTATCTTACCCTTTGCATTGCCATGGCAAATTTTTTTCGCAATAACACATACCCATACACATGCATACCCACAATGGACCACAAAACTTATTGTTCATTATGTGATTTTAATATTTGATGCACGTTCTGTTGTTGAACTCAGTTTTAATTGTGATTGTTGTTTTTTTTCTTTCGTTTCATTGCTATTGTTGTAAAATCTTGGAATTTTCCAAAAACCGAAACACAAAACATTGTTGGGACAACAACAATGCTGGGGAGTAGCTATGGTATTATCAGCATCAACTGCGATGTAAATTCTATGCTTGGGGATTTTATAAACAAAGAATTATGGGAATTTCATGATGATGAGTAATTAGGGAGTAACAAAACAGACATTATGAACACACACAGAGACAGAGAGAGAGAGGGACATACAGATACAATCAATGCAAAGAAACAAAAACGCACACATTACGACTAGGTATGTGTGATGGTGGAAAGGGGGGATATATACTAAATGGGAAATGGAACATATACTTGGGAAATGCTATGTAATTTGCTAAGTGTGTGAATAACAGACCACACTGAAAATGTGCAAGGACATAAATAAAGATTGGAATTATAATTTAGGAGTATCCCGTACTATTTCATTTACATTGAAGTTTATATTAATTTAAAAAGATTAAAAAGTATCAGTCGGTTTTGCCGACAGATGTATACCCTCAGCCAATGTACGATTACTTAAATATATTTCGACTTCTCTTGCAATTATTCAAATTGTTGACTTTCTTTGGAGAAGGTTCCGAAGGAATGGGCCAATATTGTCTATTTCGTATGGGACCTAAATAAATATGATATAAATATTGCATCACTTTATATGAGACTAGCTGAATCCGGTGCGCTTCGCTACCCCTTTTGATTTTATATGCATTCAAAATTTTATTTACGAATATATGTTGGATAAAGAAAAACAAATTTAAAAATTAAAAAAAATATATTGCACTAATTTAATGCGTTAATAAACAAAATCATTACAAAAGCAGTAACATGACATGCATACACGAAGGGTTTGTCCTTTGGATTTATTTATTTCATAGCAAATACCAAGAGTGCAGGAAACTGCAATTTTTTTAAGTAGAGTGGCATTTCTATTGCAATTAGTGAATTCGAGATAGCAACATACTTCGCTGTAATAAGCGTATTTCAAATAAATTGTTGTGTTGTTTTTTAGTGTTAGCCTAAGGCGTTGTGGGTCAATGGTTCTTATTAAAATCATATCCCAATCTGATCCGATTTAAATATAATTTTAAAAAAATTACTTTTACAACAAACTCCGCCACACCTTTCATATTTCATTGACATTGGTGCGTCAAATATGTGAAATCGGCCGAGAATATATATATAGGAGCTATATCCAAATCTTAACTAATTTCCAATTAATTTATCACATTTATTATTATAACCAAATTCCGCCACACATTGAATTTCATTGGAATCGGTCATATATATCGTGTTTGGTGCATAATAAGTATGAAATCGGCCAAAATATATATGTTAGCTATATCCAAACCTCAACTGATTTCAATATAATTTGGCAATTTTTGCTGGTGCCAGATTTTGTCTCTCTCGCTTTGGGTGCATCAAATATGTGAAATCGGCTGAGTATATATATGGGAGCTATAATCAAATCTGAGCGTATTTGAATATAATTTGTCAAATTTATTTTTGTACCAAATTTAGCCACTCATGCCGAATTTCATTGGAATCGGAAATACGTATCGTGTTTTGTGCATCAAATATGTGAAGAAATCGGCGGAAAATATATATGGGAGCTATATCCAAATCTGAACCGATTTTAATATAATTTGACTAATTTATTTTCTAATCAAAATCCCGTTACTTCGTGTGTGGTGCATCAAATACATGGAATCAGTCGAAAATATATATGGGAGCTATATCCAAATCTGAACCGGTTTCAATATAATTTGACAAATTAATTTTTGCTCCCAATTCCGTTACTTATTTTAAATTTCATTACAATTGGAAATACATATCGTGTTTGGTGCATCAAATGCTTGAAATCGGCCGAAAATATATATGGGAGCTATATCAAAATCTGAACCGATTTCAATATAATTTGACAAATTTATTTTCGGATCAAATCCCGTCACACATTCCAAATTTCATTGGAATCGAACATTCATATTGTGTTTGAGGCATCAAATGAACGAAATCGGTCGAAAATATATATGGGAGCTATATCCAAATCTGAACCGATTACAATATAATTTGGCAAACTTATTTTTGTTCCAAATTCCGTTACATATTCCAAATTTGGAGACTGTATCTTCAACCAATCAAAAGATATGTGCATATAAAATCTGAATATTTGGGAGGTACCTCCGATTCTGATGCTATATCTCCAGTTCCAAGTGGAAATTCAAAAATGTATATAGCCTATGTTACTTTCAGGCGATGTTGCAGTATATATGGAAATTTTGAGGAAAATCTATTCAGCGGTTTTCGAGTCCATAAATTACAAACAAACAAACATACAAACATTTTCCTCTTTTATAGATATAGATATGTGTCAATTCTTAGAGAATGTTGAAATGTGCGACAGTCGACGAAGTATTCTAGTTTCACACTTCGTCTAATACATTTAAAAATATTTGTTATTGGCAAAATTACAAGAAAATCGAACATTTATATCCAATTTTATTCGAAATCATAAATTCCGTATTAATCCCTGGTTTGAAAAATGGTTGAGAAAAATATTTGGATATAGAAATTTGTTGGGCAAGTTATGACAGATAAAGGTATTGAAAATTGTGACCCTTTGTAGGTGAGATACCAGAAATGGTTCGCAGATATATATCATATTCACAAGAGATCATGTGTTAGCAAAAATGTCTGTATGTGTGAAATTTGAAGAGGGAGGGAAGCTTATTTGTACCTGAAGGTATGGTCCGATCTCTGCCATCTTTATAACAGATATTGTGTTGATAGAAATTTCAAGATGTGCAAATCTAGATGTTTTACCCTTTGTGGAGGAGGTACCAGAATAAAATACCATCTTCAGATCATATATTGTGTTAATAGGAATAATGGGATATGTGAAATATGAAGAGAACCGGATGCTTATTTCGGATTTTTTGATCGTTTTGTTTATTCAAAACTTGATATTCAAAATTTTGATCCTTTGTTTGGCAGGTACCAGAGGAAAAGGTCCGATATTCTTAATAGATCTTGTGTTGGTGGAAATATCGAGATCCACCATCTTACAAAGAGATATGATGTTTATAGAAATATTGAGATGTACCTCTGAATGGAGTCGGATGTTAATTTCAAGTTGTATGAGCTTCAGGGATATTCAAAACTTTGACCCTTTGTGGGAGAGGTACCAGAAGGAGAGGACAGATATATCCCATCTACACAACAGAACTTGTGTTAGTAAAAATAATGGGATGTGTGAAATATGAAAAGAACGGGATGATTATTTCGGATTTAATAATCGTTTTGGTTATTCAAAACATTGACCCTTTGTGGAGGATATACCAGAAGGAATGGTCCGATCTCGATTATTTTTCAAAGAGATCTTATCTTATTCCACCTTCACAACAGATCTTCTGTTACTAGAAATAATGGGATGTGTGAAATATGAAGTGAAACGGATTCTTATTTCAAATTTGATGATCGTTTTGGTCATTTAAAACTTGATATTCAGAAGAAATGGTGCGATATCTACCATCTTTAAAAGAGATCTGATGCTAATATAAATATTGCGATGTACCAAGTCTAAATTGAATCGGAAGTTAATTTCACATTTTATGAGCTTCATGGATATTCAAAATTTTGACCCTTTGTGGGGGACGTACCAGAAGACGTAGACCGATATATTCCACTTTCACAGCAGATCTTGTGTTAGTAAAAATAATGAGATGTGTGAAATATAAAGAGACCCGGATGGTTATTTCGGGTTTAATAATCGTTTTAGTTTTGCAAATTGTGGGGGAGGTACCAGAGGGAATGGTTCGATCTCTATCATCTTTATAACAGATCTTGTGTTGATGGAAATATTGAGATGTGTCAAATCTGAATGGAATCGGATGTTAATTTCACGTTTTATGTGCATCATGGATATTCAAAATTATGACCTTCTGTAAGGGAGGTACAAGAATGAGTGGCCTGACATATTCCATCTTCATACCAGACCTTGGGTTAATGAAAATATTGTGATATGGGTAATTTGAAGAGAACCAGATGCTTATTTCGGAGTTTATAATCGTTTTGGTTATTCAAAATTTCGTCCCTTTGTGGGAGAGGTACCACCAGATGTTGTCCGACATATTCCATCTTCATATCAGACTTTGAGATAATAAAAATATTGTGATTTATGTAATTTGAAAACAATCGGACTCTTACATTACATTTCATAATAGTTATAATTATTCCAAATTTTCACCCGTGAGGATCGAGTGGACCTATATTGTTAATTTTCGCACCGGACGTAGCACTGATGGAAATATTAGTACTTGCAAAACTGGAACAAATTCGGGTCATCCTTTCTCTTTCTGTGCAGTAAAATATTTTTTTTTTTGAAAAGTTCAACATTTTGTGAGGCAGGTACCAGAAAGAGTGGACCTATATTGCTCTTTTCCGAACTCGATCTATTTTTGATAAGAATATTACGATGTACCAAGTTTGGACCAAATCGGATACTTATCGTTCGCACCAGCCCGACCGACAGACATCGCTAGATCGACTGAAAATGTCCTGAAACGAATTTGGCCCAAAGAGACCTAAGGGGTCTATTTCGATGAGGCACGTTTTGGCCGTATCAAATGATGAATACCCTCTCCAACCATATGGCTGAGGGTATAAAAATAACCATTATTATTTAAAAGTGATTACATATTCATATATTTAAAAATGCATACGACAAAGGAAGGAAAAAATGCCATTCAACCTATGACAGATATCCGTGAGAACGCCTGCCTTTTTGACACGAACATTTAATTAAATATGTGTATACACCATTAAAAAAAAAGGTTTAATCGTACATAATAAATGAACTAACAGGAAATATTGTCTCTATTGTCAATTATGACAAAATTCCCCCCGGGGCTCAAATGGCAAAATGTTCAAAAACCCATCAAATTATGGAAAACATTAAAAACCACCCAGCATCCTTGCCGCAACTCCAAAAACACATATTTATCATTAAATGAAAAAAAATATATATATATGTGTATGTATGTGTGTATGGCGGCCCAACTTATAATTAATGACATTTAAATATTAACATAATGTATAATTAATTAAACAAATATGTTTTTGTAAATATGTGACATAACGTTCATTCCTTATTACCCATCTCCCCCCTCCCCTCCTCCCTCACTATGTGCAACATGTGTGTTAGTAATTTCAATTCTATGCTTCATTTATTTGCCATACCTGCGGTTGATGGCAAAAATTCCCAAATGGCAATTTATTAACTATTAATTATGTACAGTTAGTTATAAAGTTTGCTAAAAACATTATGACCTCGCCACTTGTTCGGCCAATACGATGAGGTAGGTCCCTATGGAGTATGATAAATTATGGTAGAAACAAACAAAAAAAACGGAGAATTAATTAAAATGTAATTATACTTTATTATTTGACTTGCTTATATTAGCTCCAGTTCAATGCCAGGGTAATGGAAATTGGAATTTTAGTTATAAAACAAGTAAAAAGCAGCTAAGTTCGGCTGTGCCGAAATTTTAATACCCTCCACCATTCGGAAGGAACTTGGAAATACTAAAAAAAAAAACGGCCGAAAAATACCGCTATACAAAGACGTGGTAATTTTTTGTCATAGGCTGTAGTATTCCGAATACGATTCCGACCTTTAAATACGAAATTTGAAACAGTTCTAGTGTCGCTAATATCATCAAAATACTGAAATTGTATTGGGACAATAAAAAGACGTGGACCTACACAGACAATTTTTTGTCTTAGGCTGTATTATCCATTACGAACCTCAAATACCAAATTTGAAACATTCCCAGTGAATAATGTCGCCAAAATCATCAAAATACCGAACATAGGGACGTGTCATTATATGGGGGCAATACGAAAGCGCGGACAATTGTCTGTCATAGGCTTTGGTATCCCTTAAGAGCTTCAAACATAAAATTTAAAACATTTCCGGTGAATAATGTCGCTTAAATCACCAAAATGCCGAAAATGGGGAGGTACCATTACATGGGGGCTATACCAAAACGTGGACCTACATGGCCCATTTTCAATACCAAAAGTCCTGCACACATAATAACATTTGAGTAAAATTTTATCAACCTACTTCATTTCGTTCGGAAGCTAGAGTGATTTCCACAGACGGATGGACGGTCGAACATCGATATAGAATTTTATGCTGATCAAGAATATGTATGCCTTGTGGGGGCTAAAATGTATATTTCGATGTGTTACAAACGGAATGACAAACGTTATATACCCTCCATACTATGCTGGAGGGTATAAAAACAATTTAAAAAGCATCACTCACACACAGCCTATGTCAGTTTATTTACATATGTTTCGACCTAAATTATGTTGATTCAAAATGTTGACCCTTTACGGAGGAGATGCCGAAGGTCTGGACCAGCATTATTGACTTCTCATTTGAAATAAATCTGACATAAATATTGCAACATAACCGACTACTTCCTTCACTTGATGGAGGTATGTAATATTTTTTTTGAAAAATGTTGAAATAGGCCTAGGGTACCAGATATATGGGATCGAAGCATTCCACTGCACCCTAAACTTATAAAAATATGTGGATATGCAAAATTTTAAGAAAATCAGACATCTGTAATCAATTCTTTGGGAAAAATCTGGTGTTTCGCACATTGTGCGAGATAAAAGCATTGCAAACCTTTGTGGCAGAGGTATCAGAAGGGGTAGGCAGATATATATAATTTTAACACCGGAACTAGCGTTAGTAAAAATATTGGGATATGTGAACTTCGAAGAGAATCGGATGTTTATTTCGCTTTTTATGACGAAACACCAGACGTTGTGTTTATAAAAATGTTGGAATGTGTGAAATTTGAAAACAATCGGATTCTTATTTTAAATTTTATTCCAAATTATGACCATTTGCGGGGAAGGTAGCAGAAGGAGTGGTTCGATGTGTTGCGACTTCACACCAGATCCTGCGTTGGTAGAAATATTGGGATATGTGCAATATTTGTGAAGAGAATCGGACTCTTACTTCACATTTTATTAGTGTTATAATTATATGTGAGGGAGATACGTGAAGAAGTGAGCCGATATTGTATATTTTCGCATCTAATCTAGCACTGACTAAAATATGGTGACTTGCTTAGTTTGCACAAAATCTAATGATCCCCTTTCTTTCTATGAGGTACATCCATATGGCTGTACAGAGGGTACATATCATTTGATACGGCCATAACGTGCCTAATCGAAATAACGATTTTAAACCCTAGGTCTCTTTGGACCAAATCTGTTTCAGGGCACTTGGAGTCGATCTAGCGATGTCCGTCCGTCCGCCTGTCTGTCTGACTGGTGCGCAAGATAACTCTCGAAGAGAGTATCCGATTTGATCCAAACTTGGTTCATCGCAATATTATTGTCAAACTTAGATGGGGTTAGGAGATGGGCAATATCGAAAAAAATAATTTACTGCACAGAAAAAGAAAGGATAATCCGATTTTGCTCCAACTTTGCGAATCCTAATATTTGCATCAGTGGTAGTTCAGGTACGAAAATGGACAATATCGGTCCACTCCATCAAGCATCTCCCCACAAAGGATCAAAATTTTTAAAAAAATAAAAAAAATTCCTTTCAGACTTAGCACATCTCAATATTTCCATAAACACAAGATCTGTTATAAAGATGGTACAGATCGGACCATTTCGTCTCTCACATAGGGTTCAAGATTTTTGACAAACAAAACGTTCAAAGAAAACGACATAAGCATCCATCTCTCTTCAAATTTCATAAATTTTCCAAATATTTTTTCTAACGCAAGATCTGCTCTGAAGATGATATACAGGGTGAGACAAAAAAATTGCAACAAAGTCAAACGCAATAATTTTTAATTTTATTGAATTAAAGCAACGGTAGAATAATTTTAGAATTGTTCGAATTGGTTACTTGTGGCACGAATTATGGCCTTCAAACGGCCAATGAAACCGTCGCACGCTGTCCGAATCTTGCTCTGCGGTATTTTGGCCCATTCCCGGTGAAAATTTGCTTGCTTGAGGTGATCGAAACTTTGGTATTTTTTAGTGCCAACCTTACTTTCCAAAATACTCCAGACTCAATAATACATCGGTTTGGAATCCAGAGATTTTGGTGGCCATTGTGCGCTTGAAATGAAGCGAGGAACCTCAGTTTGTAACCATTTTTGGGTAGCGCGTGCTGAGTCCTGATGGAAGGTCCAAAATCTGCGGCCAAAATGTTTGCGTGCTCAAGGCTTTAATACAACCTCCAGAATATTTTCGCGATAATATTCGGCATTTATTCCGATGTCGCGGTTGATAAAACGAGCGGAGAGCGACCATCGGCTGTTATGGCGGCCCACACCATCACCATGGCCGGTGTTTGAGTTCTGGTGGCCAACCGAAGCTGCAAATTTTCAGCTGACCTCTTTGGCAAGTAAACACGATCATTTTGTTTGTTTACAAACTGCTGGACAACGAATGTTTTCTCGTCGGAGAAAACCAAATTCGGCAGTTCACCACTTTCGGTCAAGCGAAGCAACTCTTCAGCTCTTTTGATTCTATTTTCTTTCAGTTGCGGTGTAATTTCTTGCACTTTTTGGAATTTCAATGGCTTTAGCCCGAGCTCATTTTTTAATATTTGCCAAATGGAATATTGCGATATGTTCAGCTCACGAGCCATTTTTCGGACACTGCGACGTGGGTTTCGATCAAGTCGCTTCTTTACTTTTCGAACCATTTCTGCTGATGTTGGTGTTTTCTTCCGTCCACTTCCTTCATGTCGGGCCACGAGACGCAAAAGATTTATTCACATTTTAATTCTGGAGTGCTCTAACGATAGCCACTTGTGGTTTTCCAGCCAAATACAAAGAAATCATACTATCACGCTTGAATTCCGTCACGAATAACTTTTTCTGGAAAATTCTCACCGAAATGCTTTTGTACGCTTGTTTATAATGAGCTCTTCTGGAATAATTTTAACAACTGTCAGACGAGTGGCTTAGAAATGACAGCAGTCTGAAGTTGGGTGCAGTTTTTTTATATCACCCTGTAGACCAAATCTGGTCCGTTGTAATATTTGTTTGTCTTAGGTCAAACTGCTTCGAAATTTCCCCCATAAAGGGTCAATATGACTTAAGGCTGGGGGTACACATCTGTCGGCAAAACCGACTGGTACTATTTTATTTGTTTTCTACCGAGTTTCACAATTATAAGGATTTTTCAGTGTACAGAATATCTATACGAGAAAAAACAATAATTGGTCATGTCCATAAATTTCTACTGCCAGTTGACTACCTATTCTTTTTATTTATTTTTTTTCCTTTCTGCAAAACCAGTCCTCTCGGTTTAATAGTCTTTAATTTTATTTTATTCCTTAAGAAATCCTCAGCTAACCCAAATTTACTTAAAGAAGTAGACAATCTTTTAAAGAACATACACACCCACACATTTTACATTTACTTCTCGCATAAGTACCTCCATCAAATATTCACAACAATTTATGGAAGAAAATATTTTAGCAACAAATGGCGCCCAAGATTATCTGCAGTCTTAGAAGACGTTTTTCTTTTTTTATCTATTTGTCACACATTTTCGTTTGACAAGGAAGCACTCTGCCAGCGGCAAAAACAGAAGGCAAGAGTCACAACAACAACAACACCGAATGGAAATATTTACAATAAAACAAAATTGTGTTTACACAACGTTCGACAATAACAAAATTTAACGGAAATATACATTCTTATTAGATTTCGATTTCCGCCAAAAAGGAATTTGGAGGATAACAAAAAATAAAAAAAAATACAATTTCGTTAAGGTCATTTGCATTTGACAATTGTCGGAGCTATCAATACTGGAAGAGAGGAGAGTGGATTGGGAAGATTGGCGGAAGGGGTGGATGGGGGAAAATATAAAATGGAGTTGCGTGATTATTACAATTTAAAAAAAAGAAGAGAAGAGAAAAATATTATTGGGAATGAAATATATAATTCATGGGGTGTCAATGACATTATGAGTTATATAAAGGAGTTTTTCCTCTTCCCCTTTTCCTCCCTCGGTATTTTTGTCCTTCTATCTGTTATAGATAGTTTGATTCTGAAATTAATTTATTTTTTCTCTTTCCTGTCATCTTGATTATTGTCATTAGCCATTTGTGCAGCATGTTGTGTAAACAAATGCCTTTCATTACTTTTGTGAAACAAATGCTTCCAGAATCACAGCCCAGGACCGTCATGTCCTTGGCAAGATGCCTCTTCTTCATTTTCTTTCATGTTTTTCTTTTCTTCTTCTTTTATAAATACTAATAATAATAGTAACTTGCTATTGTTATTCCCATTTTTTGTACATTATTTATTTTTGGCTTCTTTGGCCTGTTGTCGTTCAACCTCCCATTGCGGCAGGTTCATTAAAGAATTCCTAAGATTTTTTGTTCAAAGGAATTCATTATGGAATTTGAATGAGAAAAAGTTTTAAATGCTTGGCGACAACCAAATCCAAACAGAAATTGGATTTTCACACCACCACGAATTTCAAGTAAATGAAACTTTTTTCTAGTGAATGGTTACAGACGTAGAAGTAGTGTTTGCATAATAATCTCATAAATACATACTTTTTTATACGGGGCCGACTTTATGATACCCTACACCACTTTGCTAATTTAGTAGAGCTCCACATAACAACTAAAAGTTTTTATGGGAGCATTCAATCATACACGCCATGATTATAATTATTATTTAAAGTTCAAAGGACTAAATATGCCGTAGCATTTGTATCTTTTAAATTCGGACTTGTATGGCACATTTGGTGCAAAGGTAATTTGAAATCATCATAAAGATTTCCCTGGATATCATTATTACGGAGTGCATATTATGGCTGTGGGTAACAAATACAACAAATCGGATGAATAATATATATGGGAGCTATAGCTATATCTGAACCGATCTTCACCAAATTTGACATACTAGCTTCTAGACTCAATTCGGTCGTATGTGCCCATTTGGGCAAATATTAGACGTTTAGTGCACAATAAAAGGATGAAATCGGACGAAGTTATATATGGGAGGTATTTCCAAATCTGAACCGATCTCGATAAAATTTAGAAAATGTATTTCTAAGCTGCATTTAATATATTTCCCCAAATATTGTTCTTACAGAGTGCATATTACGGCTGCGGAGCACAAAAATAAAAAAATCGGATGAACAATATATATGGGAGCTATATCTAAATATTTACCGATTATCTCCTAAATCAATAGGGTTCGTCCTTGGACCAAACAAATGATTTGTGCAAAATTTCATTTGAATCGCATAATAAATGCGACCTGCATTTTGTTCACAAGAATATATAGACAGACGGACGGACGAACGGACGGACAGACGACTCAGATAGTGATTCAACTCAGATAGTGATTCTATGGAGATCCTCAAAAGTAACTATAGGTCTATCTCGCTTCCTTCTCCATGTTACAAACAAGTCCACAAAGACATAATACCCTTACCAATATGTGGTGTAGGATATAAATATATCGGAGGAATAGTTTCACCAAATGGGAAAAATTCGGTTGATTGCGCAAAAATTGGTTCACAATAACCAGAGGGGGTTGGCAGATATACAGGATGATATGAAAAAACTGCAACCAACTTCAGACTGCTGTCATTTCTAAGCTACTCGTCCGACAGCAGTTACAATTGTTCCAGTGACAGCTCGTTTACAAGCGTACACAAGCATTTTGGCGAGAATTTTCTAGAAAAAAATTTATTCGTGATGGAATTCAAGCGGGATAGTGTGATTTCTTTATATTTGGCTGGAAAACCACAAGTGGCTCGTGAGCTGAACATATTGCAACGTTCCATTCGGCAAATATTGTAAAATGAGCTCGGGGTAAAGCCATTGAAGTTCCAAAAAGTGCAAGAACTTACACCTCAACTGATAGAAAATAGACATGTCAAAGAGGTCAGCTGAAAATGCCCACCTTCGGTTGGCCACCAGAACTCAAGCGCCGGCCATGGTGATGGTGTGGACAGCCATAACAGCCGATGGTGGCTCTCCGCTCTTATTAATCGACAGTGGCATCAAAATAAATGCCGAATATTATCGCGAAAATATTCTGGAGGGTGTATTAAAGCCTTGGGCACGCAAATATTTTGGCTTGGACATTCCAACAGGATTCAGCACCATCGGACTCAGCATGCGCCACCCAAGAATGGTTACAAAATGAGGTTCCTCGCTTCATTTCAAGCGCACAATGACCACCAAAATCTCCGGATTCCAATCCGTTGGACTTTTGGGTGTGGAGTATTTTGAAAGCAAGGTTGGCCCTAAAAAATATCAAAGTGTCAATCACCTCAAGCAAGCGCTTCGCCGGGAATGGGCCACACGCAGAGCAACATTCGGGCAGCGTGTGACGGTTTCATTGACCGTTGGAAGGCTATAATTCGTGCCAAAGGTGACCAATTCGAACAAATCTAAACTTATTCTAAAATATGATGTTATTTCCGACATTTTTGCTTTCATTCAATAAAATTTAAAAATTATTTAGATTAGTTGTTGCAGTTTGAGATGTGCCAAGTCTTAAAGGAATCGAATATTACATTTGCGTTTCTTGGCTATTCAAAATGTTGACTCTTTGGGGGGGGGAGGTACCAGAAATTGTGGAGCGATATATTCTACTTTCGGCCAGAAAATGGGTTGGTAAAAATATTGTGATGTGTGTAATTTGAGAACAAAGAGTTATAATTATTCGAAATTTTGAGCGTTTGTGGGGAGGTAATTGATGGAATGGACGGATATTGTCCATTTTCACACCTGACCTAGCATTCCTGCAAATATTAGGATTTGCAAATTTAGAGCATCGACTTATCCATTCTCTTTCTGTGCAGTAAAATATATATTTTTTTTAATGTCGACCTTTTATGGGAGAAGTATCAGAAGGAGTTGACCGATATTGCCCATCTCCGCACTCGATCTAAGTTTGATAATAATATAAATAAATTATTATCGATTTACCAAGTTTAGACCAAATCGGATACTCCCTTCTCGAGAGTTATCGTGCTCACCAGCCAGACAGACAGACGGACGAATGGACATCGCTAGATCAACTCCAAATGTCCTGAAACGGATTTGATCGACAAAGACATAGAGTCTAATACCGTTATTTCGATGCGGCACGTTTTTGCCGTATCAAATGATATATAAACTCTAGACATATGACTGAGGGTTTTTTTTTTTCAAATTTCCTATTGAGATTCCTTAGAATCCTTCCATTTCAGATATGTTGTCGACCAAAACAAGGAGATTATCATGATCGAAAACTATAATCTTCAAGCGAGTCAACAAAGGAGTGTTTTTGGTCTTTATTTTCTTAAATCTTTAAAAACTTAAAACAACTTTATTTGAAGATTTTTACCCTCAAACCAGCCTTTTGGTCAAGCCAGGCCAAACAATCTATGGCAGTTATTTAAAAAAAATATGTAGGTCCATGTTTGGGTATAGGACGCTCCCGATTTCATCTATTTTTAGGGTCTTGACCGTATTTTTTAATTGATTTTGTTACAAATTCTTCCTTGACCAAAAAGATAAAAATCTCCAAAAAAATTGTTGTAAGTATTATTGGTGAGGACACTTTATACCTAAAATGGCCGTTTTCCAGGAAATCCCATTCTGAAAATTTAAAAAATTGTGTAAAATGTGTCCCTCTCTATAAACCACAGGTAAAATATTTACCTAGTATCTGATTTCCTAGTAAACATCGTATTCCTTTTGGAAATCAGCAGTCTTTAAACATTGACATTTACTTAAATCTTTTCCATGTCTGACCTTCAGGGAATTTCAGTATTTTTTTTTTTCAGTACCATTTTTTTCTGCCAACAACAATTGCCACTGTTCACTGTAAAGAGCTCAATGTGCTCGTACGTCTGTTGGTATATTGTGCACTTGATGCTGTTGCTTGCCACCACCTTCGTCGTTCTTTTGAATTCATGCACTTCATCTTGGTCTTGATTTTTTCATGTCCTTCAAGGATTTGCGGTAAACAAAAAAAAAAAATGAAAAAAAATGTTTTATGCTGCCAACATTGTCGCTGTTGAATATTGAATTCATTTTGAAATGAAAATGAAAAAAAAAAACCACCCCCATTTCCCACCAAGCCTTAGGTGAAGAATTCTATAGAAATGAATACTCTTTTGTTTTGCCAAAAAATAAAAAAATAAAATAAAAGTGGCAAAAAGTGGAAAAAATCCTAAATGTCAACATTTAACTTTGACATTCAAGACAAAATTAATCTACAATTCTTTGGAGGTTATTCGCCAGTGAAGGTTGTTTAAAGGCAAGAGAAAATTGTGTTTGAAATATTGCTGTGGATTTAAAATATATTTTCAGAAGAATTTTAGAAAATAATATTAATAAAAATATTAATTAAAAATATTAATTAAGTTACAGTCACAATATTCAAAGTTCCATTAAGATATCATAGCTTCTTAATTAACCTCCTCTAAGTTTCAGTTGTTGTCGTTTTCAAATCATTATTAAAAAATCCCAACAAAATGTGTCACAATTAGAGCATGAAATTTGCCGTTTATAATTCGCTACATTTAACACCGGCCAGCTAGTCAGTTATTGTTCAATATTAATAATAATTACCATTAGCGTACCTTAAAATTGCCACCGGATTCCCAACATTTGGATGGTGGTGGCCAAGTAACCAACCAACCCACCATTCAATTGCCACAGCTAATGAAACCTCACAACAAAAATTAAAAAAAAAAACAACACAATTCACAATGAAAACTTAAAATTATGCGAAAGAACCCCTCCCCCACCTCTCCTCATACCCAGCCAACCAACATTAATAAACAACGGCACACAAATTATTTTCCTGCTAATTTTTTAGGTGTCGAAACAAAAGACAAAAATTCCCATTAAAATTGTTTTCGTTGCTGCTGCTGCTGTTCTTTTTTTCCTTCTTCTCTACGCCTTGGTTATTTTTTTCAGATTACGTTGCAGCAGCAAATTGTTGTTGATGTTGTGAATTGAGATTTTATATTAATGGCACCATTGCTGTGTTGTTATTGTTGTGGCTGCCGTTCTTCATGAAAAATGAAAATTTTGCCAACGGCAATAAAACAATAGCAACAATTATTTTTTTATTAAACAACAATTATTTTTTTAAAACCAAAAAAAATTTTCGGTATGAAGTTGTTGATGCAACCACGGAAAACTGCCAATACATTAATGTAGGCAATTGTTTGTCGAACAGTGGTTTTAAGTAAACACACACTAAGAGATTGGGAAAAATGTAAAAAAATGCGTTCGTAAAAATAAAAAAAGGATAACACTTGGATATATTGAAAATACATCTACATATAGCAACAAGTAGTGAAATAACTGACTGTCTGAGAATCAACGACCAGAGGAAACGGCTGAAGCTAGAATATTGAAATTTTGCACGAGGCTCAGTTTTGGTGCATGGGCGTGAGATAAGGCTGGATTTTCGAGAATTTTTAAGAAATGTACTAAAATGTAGTAAAATAAAAATTTGTAGTGAAAAAATGGAATGAGCTCCAATTCTGATATTTGAAATGAGAGTCACTGATGGAGTGGAGGAAAGATGCACTAAAGGGTTTTTGGAAATTCGAATTTTAAGATTAGGAAAATTTCTCAAATCGTATTTAAGAAAAAGAAACGTGAGATGAAAAAACTGCAACCAACTTCAGACGGCTGTCATTTCTAAGTCACTTGTCCGATAGCTGTTAAAATTATTCCAGTGACAGCTCATTATATAGTTTACAAGCGTACAAAAGCAATTTGTTGAGAATTTTCCAGACAAAAAGTTATACTCGAGGGAATTCAAGCGTGATAGTGTGATTTCCATATATTTGGCTGGAAAACGACAAGTGGCTATCGCTAGAGCACTCCAGCATTTAAATGTGAATATATCGTTTGGGTCTCGTACCAACGCTCGTTACCGTGATTCTGGTAGCGTAACTCGATGTCAAGGAAGTGTACGAAAGAAAGTGTAGAAAGAAAGAAAAACAGCAGAAATGGCTCGTGAGCTGAACATATCGCAATATTCCATTCGGCAAATATTGAAAAATGAGCTCGGAGTTAAGCCATTGCCCTCTCCAAAAAGTGCAGGAACTTACACCGCAACAGAAAGAAAATAGACTCAAAAGAGCTAAAGAGTTGCTTCGCTTGGTCGAAAGTGGTGAACTGGCGAATTTAGATTTCTCCGTTGAGATAACATTCGATGTCCAGCAGATTGTAAACAAACAAAATTATCGTGTTTACTTGCCAAAGAAGCCAGCTGAAAATGTGCACCTTCGGTTGGCCAACAGAACTCAAGCGCCGGCCATGGTGATGGTGTGGGCCGCCATAACAGCGCATATTAATCGACCGTGGCATCAGAATAAATGCCCAATATTATCGCGAAAATATTCTGGGGGGTGTATTAAAGCCTTGGACACGCAAACATTTTTGTCCGCAGACCTTGGACATTCCAATAGGTTCCTCACTTCATTTCCAGCCCACAATGGCCACCAAAATCTCCGAATACCAATCCTTTGGACTATTGTGTCTGGAGTATTTTGGAAAGGAAGGTTGGCACTAAAAAATACCAAAGTATCGATCACCTCAAGCAAGCGCTTCGCCGGGAATGGGCCAAATACCGCAGAGCAACATTCGGGCAGCGTGTCACGGTTTCATTGGCCGTTTGAAGGCCATAATTCGTGCCAAAGGTGACCAAATCTAAACTTATTCTAAAATTTGATGCTATTTCCAACATTTTTTTTCATTCAATAAAATTGAAAAAAAAAAACAGCGAAGAAAGCTTTAAGTCGGGCGAGGCCGACTTTATGATACCCTACACCACTTTGCTAATTTAGTAGAGCTGCGCATAACAATTAAAAGTTTTTGTGGGAGAATTCAATCATACACGCTATGATTATAATTATAATTAAAGGATCAAAGGACTAAATATTTCGAAGCATTTGTACCTTTTAAATTCGGACTTGTATTGCCCATTTGGTGCACAATTAATTTTAAATCGGATAAAGATATATATGGGAGATATATTAAACTCGGAACCGATCTCGATAGAATTTGACAAAGATATTTCTGAGCTGTATTTGATATATTTCCCTGAATATCGTTGTTACGGAGTGCATATTACGGCTGTGGGTAACAAATATAACAAATCGGATGAGCCATATATATGGGAGCTATAGCTATATCTGAACCGATCTTCACCAAATTTGACATACTAGCTTCTAGACTCAATTCGGTCGTAAGTGCCGAACTCCATCCCATTTAGACAAATATTAGACGTTTGGGGCAACATAAAAGGCAAATCGGACGAAGTTATATATGGGAGCTATATCCAAATCTGAACCGATCTCGATAAAATTTGGAAAATACATTTCTGAGCTACATTTGAAATATTTCCCCAAATATTGTTGTTGCAGAGTGCATATTACGGCTGCGGAGGACAAAAATAACAAATCGGATGAACAATATATATGGGAGCTATAGCTATATCTGAACCAATTTCGATCAAATTTGGCATACTTATTTTTAGGCCTAATTTGGGTGCATATGCAAAATTCCATACTATTCGGGCTGATATTACACGTTTGGTGTACAATAAAAAGCAAATCGGACGAACATATATATGGGAGCTATATCTAAATTTTGACCGATTATCTCCAATTTCAATAGGGTTCGTCCTTGGGCCAAGCAAATGATATATGCAAAATTTCATCTGGATAGGGCTATAAATGCTACCTGTACTTTGTTTACAAAAATACATGGACAGACGGACGGACGGACGGACATGCATAAATCGACTCAGAATATGATTCTATGCAGATCATCAAAAGGAACTATGGGTCTATCTCGTTTGCTTTTGCCTGTTACAAACAAATGCACAAAGACATAATACCCTGACCACCTTGTCGTGTAGGGTATAAAAATAAGTAAATAAGTATTGGTCAGTTTTGCCGATCAGCCAATGTTCGATTATTTAAAAATATTTTGAATTTTTGATTATTTAAATGTTTAACCCCTTATGCAGTAGGTTCTAAAAGAATGGGCCAATATCAGTCATTTCGTATTGGACCTAAATAAATATGAAATAAATATTGCGACGTGCTAGGTTTGGGCTGTGTTGTGTTGATGGAAATATTGGGATGTACCATGTCTTGAATGGAATGGGTGTCAATTTCGCTTTTTATGAGCTTCATGGATATTCGAAATTTTTAAGCTTCTGTGGGGGAGGTACCAGAAGGAGTGGACCGACACTTTACGAGGTAATGGACATGCGAGTCCAGGCCTTCGATGAAGGTCCTATAGAATGATTAGAATGAGTACAAAAAGTTATTGTATTACTTACACATTATTAAAGGGAATTATGCCTTTAGTGGACACTTACCTGAAAATAAAAGCAATATATTGAATATTATTATATTAAAAATGAAATAAAATTGTATAAAAATATGCAATATCAAGGCAGCCCTGCAGAGCTACCAACAGTTAGATTATCCATGAAATTTAGTTAAACAAGGCCCACATGTTGAAATTGCACAAATTATTTCTATCATGGTCTGGGTTGCTCTTAACACAGACACAGTAGCCGACTGAAAAAATCTACACTGCATTACATTTTCATAAAGCAGCAACAGGGAAAAACGCAAGAAAAAAAAACAACAACACACTATCAGTTTATCGCTGCAACTGCAATAGCATCATCATGAAAATCAGCCCTCATATCATATTTATAAGCTTGACGCGCGGTAATTAAATGCATCTGTAGCGTGTAACATTGTGTTTATTTTTTAATTGCAGGACGACATACTACACTCATGACACCAAAAACAGACACACACACGCAAATATACCCCGCACCACACCCAAAAACACGTTATGGCAGTTAGTTATGAATAAATGTATGAGTGTAGATGGAAGCAGATGCATGTGTGGGTGTGAGTGTGGGTGTATGAGTGGTTGCATGTAACTGGGCGTGAAAAAATATTTCACTTAATTTTTATGAAAATTAAATTTTCAAATGAAACCAAGGAACCATCAAACTACCCACAATACCCACACACACACACCAACACTCACATGTCCACCCCCCACAACTATAGCTACTAGGATAGATATGAATATGAACTCGCATTAAATTAAATATATTATTTTTCCTCCATTCTAGCTGCAGTTTCAGCTTTCATTTGTTCATAATTGCTTTATGATTATTATGTTGTTGTCGGTTTTTTTTTTTTTGGCGTGGCAATCTACCGCATATCCCTATATCTGTATCCTGTGGGATTTGTGTTGATAATTAAGGCAACTGCAACTGGAGGTGTTTATTTGTAATGATGGAAATAGTGGATGTTGGTGTGCATATTTAAGGAAGTAGTGGTGTCAGTGGAGAAGGATAGCAGAGCGCTGTAAATTATATATCCTAAAGTCGAAGCCTCAGAGTTTACACAAGGTTGGGATTTTATGTCATGAATGAAAATAGGATGGAAAATCGAGCCGTTCTGGCTCCAGTTCAAAAAAGGAGCACCAAGTCCGAGTTCAACTCCAAATTTTGTGGAAGAATTCGCACACAAAGAATTTAACCAACTGGTTCGTATAGATATCTCTCCGGAAATTGGCAAGAAAAAACATGCACATACGAATAGGAATGACATAAACCAACAAAATCTCAATTCCAGATACCAACAGAGGCCTTAATATCAAATGTCAGGATTTCAGCTCAATTACCTTACCCGAAATTACCAACTGAACGAAAGGTTTACCCAAAACAGAATTCTACCAAATTTCATGGTACCAAATTTAGTGGGTTTTTTCAAATTTCAGGATTCCTACGTTACCGATTCACCCAAAAATTAAGTTGTACCAAATTCAGTACCATTTTGTACACATAAATACAAATCTCCAAAACAATCTACATTCCTCAGTCCTACAATGCAATAATAATTTTATTTCTAACATGAAGAATTCCAGCTCCATCGGATCACTAAAATTTCAAATTGTACCAAATTTAGTACTTTTCATGCTTATGTGCAAATTTCCCCATAGAGGAGAAGACCTCAAATTGAGGAAAAAACTTCTCCGTGGATAAGAAAACCCCTGAAAGTAGGTCTTAGAGGAGAAGATCTCTGAATGTAGGTTTCCGCACAGAAGACCTGTGAAAAGGCTCCTTGGTATAGAATACCTTGATTCACAATCCACATTCCAGGTATTTAGCTCTAACCGTTTACATGATTCGAAATGGTACCACATGTAGTACATTTTAGTATTTTTTCCTACACTTATGGTGCGAATTTCCAAAAAACCTATGGTACATCTGTCGCATACAGTGACCCTCATTTCAAATTTAAAAGCTCTGGCTCTACTGCTTCCTCATACAATACAAAGTGTACCATATTTAGTACTATTTAATACTTTTCGTACCGTTCTAGCACGAATTTCCAAAACCCCATCCTTATCCGACCACTTCGAACAAAGAATAAATCCCATCCAAAATTTAAGATTCTAGCTTTAGTTGTTTCGTCTGGCGTTAATGAATCTTTAAGTCAGTCAGCCAATCAGTTTTTACACCCTCTGTCACACAGCTAGTTATACCCTCAGCCATATGGCTACAGAGGGTATAAATCATTTGATACGTGCCTCATCGAAACAACGGTTATAGACCCTAGGTCTCTTTGAACCAAATACGTTTCAGGACATTTGGAGTCGATCTGGTTTAGAAGACAGAGTAGGCATCTGAAAGATCTTTATAGAATAGAAGACCTGTGAAAGGTCTTCTCGGCATAGAAGGCCTCTGATAGGTCCTCTTCGAAGGAAAGACCTATTAGAGGTTTTCAACTATGTAGAAGGCCCCGAGAGTTCATCAACTACATAGAAGGCCTCCGGGAGGTCTTCTCCGTATATAAGAATTCTGGAAGGTCTTCTAGTATAGAAGATCAGTACAAGATCTTGCACTTATAGAAGAACTGGAAAGTCTACTACGTATAGAAGACCTCTGGAACGTTTGGAGTCGATCTGGCGAAGTCCGTCCCTTCGTCTGTCTGGCAGACTGGTGCACACGATAACTCTCGAAGGGAGTATCCGATTTGATTCAAACTTGGTACATCGTAATATTATTGCCAAACTTAGATCAAGTTCGGAGATGGGCAATATCGGTCTACTCTTTCTGGTATCTCCGCCACAAATGTCTAGATTTTCAAAGAAATTAATTTACTGCACAGAAGGGAAAAGGATAATCTAATTTTGCTCCTAACATTTGCATCAGTGCTAGGTCAGGTGCGAAAATAGTCAATATCGATCCACTCTATCCAGTACCTCCTCCACAAAGGGTCAACATTTTGAATAATTATAACTCTAATAAAATGTGATGTAAGTGTCAGATTGCTTTCAAATTACACACATCACAATAAATCCAAGAACTGGTGTGAAGATGGAATATATCGATCCACTCCTTCTGGTTCCTCCCCCCACAAAGGGTCAAAACTTTGAATATTCACGAAGCATTTAAAACACGAAATTTACATCTGATTTCATTTAGACTTGGCACTCCTCAATGTATTTATTTAGCACAAGATCTGTTAGAAGAATGGTAGAGACAGAACCATTCCTTCTGGTACCTCTCCCACAAAGAGTCAAAATTTTGAATAAAAAAACGATCATAAAATTCGAAATAAGCATCCGGTTCTCTTCAAATTACATACATCACAATATTTTTATTAACCCATTATTATTTATGAAGATGGGATATATCGATCCACTCCTTCGGGTACCTCCCCCCACAAAGGGTCAAAATTTTGAATATCCATGAAGCTCTTAAAACGCGAAATCGACATTCGATTCCATTCAGACTTGGGACATATCTATATTTCCATCAACAAAAGATCTCTTATAAAGATGTTAGGGATCGGGTAGGTTGTTAAAACCACTTTCATATATCAAATTTACTTTCCGACCTTGATTCTCATATTTTCAGAATTTTTTTTTTTTTCAATTTCAGAATTTTAGCTCATTCCGTTTTTCACCAGAAGCCATTAGACTGAAATTATAAAAATAGTGTTAACCATTGTCCCAGAAGGAATATAAAAGCCTTCTTAATTTATCTCTTCATTGTCTCGACACAATTTCTTCCGTTTTGACAGAATTTTCATCGAGCAACTCCAGCCACATTTAAACCGCTTAATTTAAATCTACTTCCTCTGATTCCATCTTCGCCAGTCCCCAACACTGACAGGCCCACATTCCTTTTCAAACCTCTCTGTTTTTTTTCTTCCCTCTCAACATCCCGGGGAAAATGTTTTTCCAAGTGACGAAATACTTAAAATAACAACAACAAATAAACAAAAAAGTTTTATTGCATTAATTGTCGCATAATTTCCTTACTAGCTGTTTATTATGAAGCGGGGAGCAAAAACAATTTTTTCAACTTTTTTTTTTTTGTTTTGTTAAAAAAAAAATTGTCGCTGTTTCTGAGGATGTTGCCTTTAAATGCTGCTGCTGCTGATGCTGTCGCATTGCATGTCACTCTCTGCGTGTGAAATGGTCTTCCTTACTCTCACTGAGAGTGTGTGCCTGTGTGAGTGCTCGCGTTTCTTATCGTCTCTATTACAAAGTTGCTAAAGTTATTTGTTCCAAGAATACCATTCTCACTTTTTTTCCTCCTTTTACTTTCTTGTAGTTTTCTGTTTCATCTTCATTCCTTTTCTTTTGCCTGCCACTGGTTGCTGTGATGTCCTTGCTCTCTACCCGCTGACTGAGTAATTTTATGTATCTGAAGGATAATTATAAATTATGCAGAGGCAAAATATGTTGCAATAACATTACTTTGCTCTGCTCCGTCTGCCCGCCCGCCCTTCTGCCCGACTGCCGGTTTGACTGTTTTGCCTGGTGTAGCTACTGCCAGCAACAGCAGCAGCAACAAGCTGAAATTTCAGTAGCATGTCTTGTGTTTTAACTGCAACTTTTCATTCTTTCTTCCATGTTTGTTTTACTTGTTTGCTTTTTATGGAAGAAGCCGGGTAACATCTTTGTTGAGTAACTCAAGTTACGATATTAGAGTGGATCGAGAAGTTGGAAAACGGTAGTTCGTCGATGAGAAATTAATGGGAAACCAAGAGGGCTCTTAATGAGTAGAAGTCTATGGATATTGGCAAGAGAACAATTTGTAGAGGTCCCAGAGGACTATTCTACGTGAGAAAGGTTATTACACATTTATATCAAGTCTCCTCTATATTAATGAGGGTCTGGAGAAAGTATTCTACTTCTAAAAGACCTCTAAAAATTATATTTCTCCTTGAAATCGGCTTTCTCGTTAGGATACCTTTGACAGGTGTTTTCCTCTGGAATACCTATGAAAGAATTGTTTCTATAAAATAAGATTTTCTCGTATGAAAAACCGTTAGAAGGACTTTTCTGAAGAGACTCTTCTTCATCTAAGAGTAGAATGCCTTCTATATGGAATTTTTTTTTAGAAGGTTTTCTCGGAAAGCTCACCTTACAGAAACATCTTTTAGAAGATCCTCTTTCCATTGAAGACTTCAAGAAGTTCTTCGTAAAGGAGACTTCCAGACTGTCTTCTATTTGCAGAAGCCTCTTAAACGTCCTCGGAAAAGTCGACATCTGAAAGGTCCTCTTCGATTGGAAGATGTCTGATAGATCTTCTTCGAATGAAAGACCTCTGAGAGATCTTCAGCTGTATAGAAGGACTATGAGAGACCTTCAACTATGTAGAAGGTTCCTGAGACATAGAAGGCCACTACTAGGTATCCTCGTAGATAATACCTCTGATAGATTTTCTTCGCAGAGAAGTCCTCTGATAGGTCTCCTCGTAGAGAAGACCTCTAATAGGTCTCCTCGTAAGGAAGACCTTATAAATTTCTAAAAAATTTCTTAATAGAGAACACCTCTGGTAGGTCTTCTTTGAAGAGAAGGGCTTTTAAAAGGTATCCGCGTAGGGAAGACCTCTTAGAGTTCTTCATCGTGAGGGTCTTCTTCTTCTCCGTGTAGAAGAAGAAGGTCGTCTTCTTCTCCATAGAGGAGAAAGCCTCCAATAGAAGGCCTTATCCGCAGAGGAGAAGACATTCGATTATAGGTCTTCTCTATAGAGGAGAAGATCTTCATCCGATGATCCCCAGAAATTTTTCGTAGTATGGAAAACCTACAAAAACCCTTCTCCAAGACTTCCTGGAGGTCTTCTTCTACTCCGTAGAGGGGAAGACCTCTGATTGAAGGTCTTCTTCTACTCCGTAGAGGGGGAGACCTCTGATTGAAGGTCTTCTTCTACTCCGTAGAGGGGAAGACCTCTGATTGAAGGTCTTCTTCTACTCCGTAGAGGGGAAGACCACTGATTGAAGGTCTTCTTCTTCTCCATAGAGGAGAAAACCTCTGATTGAAGGTCTTCTCCCCTGTAGAGAAGACCTCTGTTTGAAGGGTCTTCTCCGTATCTTCTCCGTATTGGAGAAGACCTCTGTTTGAAGGGTCTTCTCCGTATTGGAGCAGACCTCTGTTTGAAGGGTCTTCTCCGTATTGAAGCAGACCTCTGATTGAAGGGTCTTCTCCCTATTGGAGCAGATCTCTGTTTGAAGGGTCTTCTCCGTAGAGGAGAAGCCCTCTTATTGACGGTCTACTTCTCCATAGAGGAGAAGACCTCTGATTGACGGTCTTCTTCTCCGTAGAGAAGAAGTCCTCTGTTTAAAGGTCTTCTCCGTAGAGGAGAATACCTCTGTTTGAAGGGTCTTCTCCAGTGAAATGTCTTATCTAAGTACAGAAGACTGATAGGTGTTCTCTATTTGTGAAAGAACTCTGATAGACCTTCTCGATATAGAAGACCTCTGATAGATTTTCTCGATATAGAAGATCTCTGATAAAAATTTTCTCGATGTAGAAGATCTCAGATGGATACTATACCGTAGCGAAAATAACCCCTGAAAGGTCTTCTCGACAGAAAAGTCCTCCGAAATGTCTTCTTGGCATAGAAGACCAGTGATAAGTCTTCATTATAGAGAAGATATTCTTCATCTTATGATAGGTCTTCTCGGTGTAGAAGACCTCGGATAGGCCTTAACGGTATAGAAGACCCCTAAAAGGTCTTCACCGCATAGAAGAGCTCTGAAAAGTCCCTTCTGTATAAAATTCACCTAAAAAATCTTATTTGATGGAAGACCTCTGAAAAGTCTTTTCCATACAGAAAACCTCTGCTAGGTTTTCCTTTTCCCACACAGAGAAATTATGAAAGATATTCCCCATAACGAATGTTAGTAGAAAGTATTTTCGCATAGAACATCTATCGAAGGTCTTCTCCGAATTGATGGACTGTAGAAGGCTTTCTTCGCATAGAAGACCTATATAAGGTCTTTTTCGAATTAAATACCCATGGAAGAGTCGCCCCACATTCAATACATTCGGAAGGTTTTCTCCATAGACAATGAATTTAGAAAGTCTTCTTTTCCCAGTACAAAAAATTTTAAGAATGTTGTCTTTATATGGGAGGATTTTACAAGACCCAAAAAGGCGCCCTATCTTTAGAGGATGCAAAAAATGTTATTACCAACTTAAGGTTTTCTCTGAATGGAAGGCTTTAGGTAGGCTTCAGGACCTTTACATAGAGGTTTTCTGGTATGTTTAAAAATCTGAAAAGAATATTAGATTTTTTTTTTAATTTTTGTGCAAAAAAGCTAAATTTGTACTAACAAAGGCTTTTATTTTTATTTTTTTTTTTGCAGTATTTTTTTTGTTAACTTTGACTCACTTTGGAGCCTTTGAAACAACTTGTCGTAGTAAAACTGGCAATTATGTTCAATTTGAATGCCTTCTGCTTCTTTAGAATGAAAGAAAAAAGGCTTATCAAATGAATATGTAAATCCCATTTTTTCTACGGAATTTGCTTCTTGACTTAATTAATGGTTTCTAGAGAAATTTTCATTTTTCTGTTTTGTTTGTTTCACAAATGTGTCTTTTAAACTTCAGTATAATTCTCGTACTCTCTGTCATTGTGAGAATGTGTTGGTATACAAAAAAGGACATATTTCCTTGGAAGAAAAATAAGCGACGAACAAAGAAATGTTGTTAAAAAAAATAATTCATTAAAAAGTTGCAGTGGCAGAACGCAGGAAAAGAGGCAGAGCAGAAGGAGAACTTCAGTGGGTTTTGTAAATACATTTTGTAGTTTTTTGGTTTTCATATAGAAATATTAATGGAGGCACTCTTTGGGCTTGAGCAGGCAGTTCTGTCAATAATAGTAGAGTCTCTGATTTTGTACATAAAATACAGGTTGAGATGAAAAAACTGCAACCAACTTCAGACTGCTGTCATTTTAAGCCTCTAGTCCGACAACTGTTAAAATTATTCCAGTGACAGCTCATTATATTGTTTACAAGTGTACAAAAGCATTTTGGTGAGAGTTTTCCAGAAAAAATTATTCGTAATGGAATTCAAGCGTGATAGTGTGATTTCTCTATATTTGGCTGGAAAACCACAAGTGGCTATCGATAGACCACTTCAGCATTTAAATGTGAATAAATATTTTGTGTCTCGTACCATCGCTCGTTAACGTGATACTGGTACCGACGTCAAGGAAACGGACGGGAGAAAACAGTAAAATCAGTAGAAATGATTCGAAAAGTAACTAAGCGACTTGATCGAAACCCGCGTCGCAGTGGCCAGAAAATGGCTCGTGAGCTGAACATATCGCAATATTCCATTCGTCAAATATTAAAAAATGAGTCCGGGGTAAAGCCATTGAAATACCAAAAAGTGCAAAAACTTACACCGCAACCAAAAGAAACTAGACTCAAAAGAGCTAAAGAATTGCTTCGCTTGGTCGAAAATGGGAAACTGCTGCATGTGGTTTTCTCCGGTTAGAAAACATTCGTTATCCAGCAGTTTGTAAAAAACAAAATGATCGTGTTTACTTGCCAAAGAGGTCAGCTGAAAATTTACACCTTCGGTTGGCCACCAGAACTCAAGCGCCGGCCATGGAGATGGTGTGGGCCGCCATAACAGCCGATGGACGCTCTCCGCTCATGTTAATCGACCGTGGCATCAGAATTAATGCCGAATATTTTAGCGAAAATATTCTGGATGGGCTATTAAAGCCTTGGGCGCCATTAGAATAAATGCCGAATATTGTCGCCAAAATATTCTGAAGGGTGTATTGTCACGAAAATATTCTGAAGGGTGTATCAAAGCCTTGGGCACTAAAACATTTTGGCCGCAGACCTTGGATATTCCAACAGGACACAGCACCATCGCACTCAGTACGCTGCACTCAAGAATGGTTACAAAATGAGATTCCTCGCTTCATTTCTAGCGCATAATGGCCACCAAAATCTCCGGATACGAATCCGTTGAACTATTGTGTCTGGAGAATTTTGGAAAGCAAGGTTGGCACTAAAAAATACCACAGTGTCGATCACCTCAAGCAAGCGCTTCGCCGGGAATAGATAAAAATACCGCAGAGAAACATTCGAGCTGCGTGTCGCTTTCATTGGCCGTTTGAAGGCCATAATTCGTGCCAAAGGTAACCAATTCGAACAAATCCAAACTTATTCTAAAATTTGATGCTATTTCCGATATTTTTGTTTTCAATCAATAAAATTAAAATACAAGTTAAAAAAGCACTAAGTTCGGCCGGGCCAAAATTTGAATACCCTCCACAATTATTTTAAAAAATAAAATCCGTTAAAAAATTCTGTAAAAATCCTAAAAATACCGAATATAGCCGTTATATATCGGTCTATATGACGTAGACCTACATATGCTTTGTTTGTCATAAGCCATATTCAAATTCGAAACTTGAAATAAACGGTGAATAATGTAGCTAAAATCATCAAAATATTGCATATAGGGAGGTACCATTATATCGGAGCTGTGCGAAGACCTGGACCTGCATAGACAATTTTTTGTCATAGGCTGTAGCATCGATTACGAACTTCAAATACGACATCTCAAACGGTGAGTATTGTACATAAAATCGTCAAAATACCGAATATAGGGAGGTAATGATATATGGGGCCTATAAGAAGACCTGGACCTCCATAGACAATTTTCTGTCACAGACTGTAGTTCCCATTACAAACTTTAAATACGTAATTTAAAACTACTCCGGTGAATGATGACGCTAAAATCATCAAAATACCGAATATCGGGAGGTACCGTTATAGACAGACAATTTTCTGTCCTAGGCTGTTGTATCCATTTCGAACTTCAAATGCTAAATTTGAAAGAATTCCGGTGAATAAAGTCGCTACAATTATCAAAATACCAAATATAGGGAGGTACCGTTAAATAGGGGGGCTATATGAAAACGTAGACCTACATGGCCCATTTATGAACCTAACCTGCCTACTGGAAAAATAAACATGTGTGCAAAATTTTAGCCTTCTATCCCAATTCGTTCGAAAGATAGATTGATTACAATAGACAGACGGACATCGCTAAGTGGACCTAAAATTTTAAGCTGATTAAGAATATATATACTTTCTTGGGTCTGACATGAGTATTTCGATGAGTTACAAACGAATGACAAGGTAAATATACCCTCCATAGTATGGTGGAGGGTATAAAAATGTAAAAATTATGGAGTTTGAACTTGTAGTTTTTTTACCTCACCCTGTATAACAGAACGCACAACAGGCCGAATTTCTCACTCATGTTTATGCCTACAAAGACTTGTGACGACCCAGGCTCACCCTCTTCTTCGCCCTTAAACCTTACCTAGTCCGGATAACATTAATTTGGATTTGTAATCCCTCAAAAAAATAGCCTTCAATACATTTTAAATTCAAAATGCGTAGAATCAAATTTGCTGCAATTCTCCCCTTACCTCATTCCCCTCCCTTTAGAGGATCTCATTTCGATTGATATTTTATTATCTGCTGCCATTTGAAAAAGGAAAATAAAAATGATTTAACAAAAAAAATTGTTCAAGGATTTGAAACCATGGCAATAACGCACATTGCGACTCACATACATAACATGCACCTCCCCTCCTCTCCTCCCCCAGCCACCACACTCTCACCGTGATTTCAAAGAAAAAAGCCCCTGCAGCTTATAGCAGAGGATAATACCACAAAATCGATTTCATTCGATTCAATTGGATTTAAGTTAAAATGAATGTTGTTTATGACGTGCAATACAATTGCATGTTCGCAAATTGCCTTTATATCGATGTGCGAGTGTGTATGTGTGTGTGTGTGTGTGTGTGTGAGTGCAAGTGATTTGTTTGTGTGTGTTTCCACATTAACATGATGTTCTTGCTGCTTTTTATTGGCTTACAGTTCACTGAGGTTCACAATTCATAGCTACAGCAGCAGTAGCTTTGCAAATTTTCACTTTCTGACCCAGTTCGAGTTTTTTTCCTCTGTTTATTTATTTCTCACTCACTCGCCGGCGAACTGTCTGAATGCCTGCCTGCTGACTTCTTTGGCAAATGCTGTTTGGAGAAAAATTATCGAATACAAATATTTTTATTTGTTTTATTTTCAATTCTAGTTATTTTTTTTTTTTTTTTTTTGGTTATTTCATTTGATCAGCAGCAGCATTGATTTGCTTTCAGCGAAACTTCTGGTTGGCAGTTGCTTTTTATTTTGCTGTAGCTATTGGTTTCCTTGGTAAGAAAAAAACCGTTTTTTTTTTGTAGTTGTGTTAGTTAAATATATTATTGTTGTTTTTTTTTGTGTTTCGCTTTTACTGTATATCAAGTACATTTTATTTGCTTTGTTAGTTTGCCATGGGAATATGGACAAAAAAAAACTATCAATAAAAAGCAGTTGATTATTTGTTCAGTATTTGTATTTAATTGATAGTATTTAACCCGATTCCTTTTTCCGTTTTTGTCGATTTGTTTGATTAAGGCACATTTGTTTGTGTATCAATACAAAAATATGCAAGTATTTACCAATAATCGAATAATCTCTATCAGAGGGGATTAATGTGATTCACTCAAAGAAAAAACAAAAAAATACTTCTCTGTAGTCAGTAGACCTAATCTCTATACATAAAATAACTTCTAGTAGATTTCTATACAAAAAATTCTATCTAACGGTCTTCTATACACCGAAAGCACTGCCGAAGTCTCCTGTACCCAGAAAACCTTCCAGGGTATTTTGTATAGAGAAGATCTTGTAATTACCCCCTATACACGGAGACCCACAAATGGCCTGCTATACCCAAAAAAGGCCACCTTTAGCCAAAATCACTTTTAAAGGTCTTTCAATGGGTTAATATACTCCCGAAGGCCTTCTTATAGACTTCTATACAAAAAAAAAAATTCTCTATTAATATAGAAGACTATAATAGAGAGTAATATGCATTTAAGCCAAAAGGGGAAAATACTCCAAACTTAAGGAATCAAATATATTTCGTGTACAGAAGGTCATTGCATGGCCTTCAGAAAATCTTCCAATTGTCGTCAGAAGACCTTCTACTGGTCTACTATACATAGAAGACTTTTAATTTTCTTTAATACAGATAAGAATTTCTAATAGGTTCTGATAAAGGATATATGTTTTCAGGATTCTTTATAGAGCAAATGTCTTCTATAAAGATAGAACACATTGAAAATTTTTCTATATAGATAAATCTCCTTAAAAAAGCGAAAAAAATTTAATTGTCTTCTGTAGATGGAATACATTTTTCAAGGTCTACTGTAAAGGTTATTCCCTACCTTTACAAAATAAATATTTTTTTAAGTGTCCATTTGTATATAGAAACCTTTGTAAAGGTCCCTTTCATAGAGAGAATACCTTTGAAGGGTTTCTATGTGGAGAAGATCTCTTCAAGGTCCATCAAAAAGAAAAGGTATTTAACAGGTCGACCTATAAATATTCTGTAGGGAAAGGACGTTTAAATTGATTTTCATAGAGACGAACGTTTTTCAAGAGGAAGGCCTTTTAAGCATGTGTCTATAGAAAGAATTTATTTACCTTTCAAAAGTGCTAACATAGAGAGAAGATTCTTTCAGGATCTTGGAAGGAGAAAAAACTCTTTGTAGGTTTCCAATACAGAGAAGTCATTTTTTAGGTTTTCTATACAGACAATTCCTTTTGTGTCCTCCTAAAGGGAAAATATTATCAAGGGTATTCTATGGGGAGAAGATCTGTTAACTTCGTTCTAAAGAGAAAAGTTCTTTGGTAGGTCCTTTTTCTAGAGATATCTTTAAAGGTACTTTTTTATAAACAAAAACAGGTCTTTTAAAGGTCATTCATAGATATAAGGCATGACTTCTAGTCCTTTTATAAATAGCAGGCCCATTGCAGGACTTTCTGTTTACAAGATCCTCTATAGAGATGAGACACTTTGGATAAATTCTATAGATTACATATGTTATAGGGAAAAAATCGTTTAAGCTCCAAAGAGGAAACAACAAGTTGTCATAAGTATTCTACGGAGTGACGATCTTGTAAAAGGCAAAAAGAATTTTTTGGTCAACCAGAAAAAGGAGACATTTTGAATATCCTTCAAGTATCCTTTTACCTTTATGATATAAAGAGAAAACCTGCTAAAGGACTTTTATCTTGTGATAATTTTATAAAGAGTATACTTTTAAAATATCCTTCTCCTGTTTAGTTAAGGACCTTAAGGATCTAAAGATCAAGAGTCCTTCCAGGCGATTTTCCAGAAATCGTCAGTAGGCATCTGGTAGGTAATTGTGAAATTTGAAAAAAAAACCTCTTCAAAGGCCTTAAATTTAACTAAAAATATATATTTCCTTGAAGGCCCTAAACCCAGATTTTAAAGAATATTTGTTTAAAATGTCATTTAAGACAATAAACGTGGATTTTGAAGATAATTTTTAAAGGACCTCAAGGGCTTCAAAGTTTGGTTTTAAATAATATATTTAAAGACAGGTCGTTGAAGCCTTTAAATGCATACTTAAGAGGGCGATTTTTTCGGAATATTTTTAAATGACCTTAAGGCTTTAAAAGTGACATATTTTAGAAAAAATCTAATTTTTAAGAATATTTTTCAATGGCCTTTTCGAACTTGAAATACGAAATTTCAGTAATGTTTTCGAAGGTCCTAAAAAACTTTAAACGTAGATTTCTTCAAAATATTTTAAGAAGTTTGAAATCTTTACAGTTTATAAGAAAATTTTTGAAAGATCTTAGAAATAATTATAAAGAGTCTTTTAAGTCTTAAAGAGGAATATTAAAATATTATGCAAAATATTTTAAAGGGACTTCGATGGCCTTAACCGTTAAAAATTATTATTTTTAAATATTTTTCAAAAGTCTTTAAGGGACTTAAAAGTGTATTTAAAAAATATTTTTTAAGGACTGGATTTCAAAAGAACATTTTTCAAAGTTCTTTAAAGGCCTGAAACGTGGATTTTAAAATAATTTTATTCAAAAGCCCCTAAAGAACTTAAACGTGCATTTTAAAAGAATATTTTTCAATTGTCCTTAAAGGACTTAAAAATGTTTTTTTTAAAGAATATTTTTCAATTGTCCTTAAAGGACTTAAACGTGGGTTTTAAAGAATATTTTTCAGAGTTCCTTAAAGGACTATAAAGAAATATGTTTCAAAGGCCATTAGAGGACTTTAAAAGAATGTTTTTCAAAGATTCTTAAAGGACTTACACATGGATTTTAAAAGAATACATTTCAAAGGACCTTAAACGACTTACACGTGGATTTTAAAATAATACTTTTTGAAGGATCTTAAAGTACTTAAACGTTGATTTTAAAAGAATATTTTTCCAAGGTCCTTGAAAGCTTCAGAATTACTTTCAAAGATCCTTCAAGGATATAAGGGGTATATTTTCAGACTTGGATTTTTCTGGATATTTTTTTTAAACCTTTATATTTATATATTATAGGATAGTGAAACTCCTTAAAAACGTTGTTCATAGAGCGTTGAAAACATTAAACGGGGATTTTCCTTAAAATCCTTTTATGCTTCCAACGTGGATTGAAGGATTTTTATACATCATTTTTAAACGTCCTTGTATACATTAAAAGTGGATTTTTCAAAAGTATTTTTTGAAGTACTTTTTCACTGCTTTGAATGTGTATTTTTAAGGAATACTCTTACCTGGTCATTCAAGGGATTAAATATGGATTTTCAAAACTTATCAAAATTCTTGAAGACCTTAAATTCGGATTTTGAAGACATATTTCAATAGGTTAAAGGCTAAACATGGATTTTTAAGAAACAATTTTAAAGGTCCTTGAAGGCTTTAATCATAATTTTTTTCTGAAGAACATATTTCTCAAAGAAAACTAATTGGCCTGAATTAATTTTGAATTTTAAAGAATTGTTTCTTCAAAGGACCTGGCTAACTGGCACTGTGGATTGTAAATAAAACTCCATATAACAAAACCACTTAAAGATAGAATTCTATATAACGAAAAAATTAAGATGATAAAATATTGAGATATGGCTTAAACGAAAGGCTTAGGAAGATTTAATTTCGGATTTATAACAATTATAATCGATACCGCAAAATATATCATAATATTTACATATTTTAAAATACTCTTCGGGACTATGGTTAGTACTTCCCTTTTGCTACAACCTTTTAGTAACATTTCACTTAGGTAGAAGTTAATGATTTTTAACCTGATCGAAATTACTGAAATTTTTCCTCGAGCGTTGTCCTACTTTAAGTTATTGTTTTATTTCTCCATATTTATTTAAAAAAACTGGGTTTATTTGTCAATTCAATATTTATATGCATTAAAAAATAAATTCCACACATATATGTGACAAAATATACAAATATCAACGGCACACAGTTTATGAATCCATTAACAAAATGTGAAAAAAGTTCTCATATTGTTTATTGGCAGAGTGAGTGTACATGCGACGAACTTATTAACAGTAAATGCCGGAAACGAGTTTTTATTCCACTGCCAGTTTTTCGATTCACAGAATATATATTTTATGCGCAAAGAACAACAAAACGGTCTGATTACTGCCATGGGGCTGTCATTATAAAGTCAATCGATGTCATTAACATCATTTTCATATGCATCAGTTCGCATCCTTGTTGCCATCCTCCCAGTCGTGTGTGTGTATGGCATTTAAACGGTTTACACGTGTTCGCATTACAAAAGGAAAAGGCAAATAAGAAGACGACGAAGATGTTGATGATTGAAAGAAGAAGGAGAAACGAACATTTCACAAAAGACATCCACCATTCAATAATGAATACAATTTACAAAGAAATGAAACATATCAAATGATACATACAGAACATACATACATGCACACATACGTACTTACATTCACGATAATAATAATTGCTTGCCACATTGGCTGCTTTGCCAAAGGAAGCAATTGAATTTCTCCCTAGGAAACCTCTTAGCCATACACACAATGAGGTCGGTCTATGTGTATGTATGTGTCTGTATATATTTCCATAATTAAGATTGCTTATGTGTATTTTTATTTTTTCTTTAAAAAGTGAATTATTTACATTAACGAGGTTTTAAGTGCCTCACCGAGTTGACTTGATTATTTTTCTTTTAATGATAGCTAGCTACGCAAGAACAAATGAGAATAATTATGGAAAGGAAATAGAGAAGAAAATGAAAGAAAAAGCTTGTATAACCTCAGTCTTGTGGCAGTAGAGGGTAAATATCGTTTTATTCGTCCAAAATAGGACTTATGGAAATAATGAATGAGAACCCTAGGTATCTTTAGACGAAAACCGTTCCAGGATATTTGGAGAATATCCGACTGCTTTCTTTAACTCTCGAGGGATGGATCCGATTCAATCCAATTTTAGAAGTTCCTAATATTTTAATTAAATTTAGATAGAATTCAACGACGGGTAATATAAGACCACTCCGTTTAGAACCTTCCACCTAGAAGATCAAAATTTTAAATCTCAAGAAAAACAAAAAACGGGAAAAATTGCTAAATCTTTTAGAAATAAACAAGGTTTTTATTAACAAAAATGAACAAATATGATTACTTATGACCTATCATGACATTTGATGCGAAATATTTTTGTCTCTGACCTAATTTTTGAAAACCTATATCTTAGGCGATTTTCGCATAAACTCACATAATAATATGCGGCTTAACCCTAAAACGTGTTTTAACATATATGAATTTCTGGCATTTAGGATTTAGATTTACGCTCTTGACGTTTTGGAGGCCATATAGGGCGAGATGAAAAAACTGCAACCAAATTCCGAATGTTGTCATTTCTAAGTCACTCGTTCGACAGCTGTTAAAATTTTTCCAGTGACAGCTCATTATAATGTTTACAAGTGTACAATCGGCGACTTGATCGAAACCCGCGTCGCAGTGGCCGAAAAAGGGCTCGTGAGCTGATCATATCGCAATATTCCAATCAGCAAATATTGAAAAATGAGCTCGAGGTAAAGCCATTGAAATTCAAAAAAGGGCAAGAACTTACACCTCAACTGATTTGAGCCAAAAGAGCTAAAGAGTTGCTTCGTTTGGCCGAATTTGGTTTTCTCCGATGGGAAAACATGCGTTGTTCAGAATTTTGCAGAAAAAAAGTTATTCGTGATGGAATTCAAGCGTGGTAGTGTGATTTCTTTAAATTTGGCTGGAAAACAACAAGTGGCTATCGTTAGAACACTCCAGCATTTAAATGTGAATAAATTGTTTGTGTCTCGTACCATCGCTCGTTACCGTGATACTGGTAGGGTAGTCCGACGTCAAGGAAGTGGACGGAAGAAAACAGCATCATCAGTAGAAATGGTTCGAAAAGCAAAAGAAGCGACTTGATACAAAGCCGCGTCGCAATGGCCGAAAAATGGCTCGTGAGCTGAACATATCGCAATATTCCATTCGGCAAATATTGAAAAATGAGGTTGGGATAAAGCCATTTAAATTCCAAAAAGTGCAGGAACTTACACCGCAACAGAATGAAAATAGACTCAAAAGAGCGAAGGAGTTGCTTCGCTCGACCGAAAGCACCGAAAACTGCCGAATTTGGTTTTCTCCGATAAGAAAACATTCGTTGTCCAGCAGTTTGTAAACATTCCAACAGGACTCAACACCATCGCACTCAGCACCCGCCACCCATGAATGGTTACAAAGTGAGATTCCTCACTTCATTTCCAGCGCACAATGGCCAACAAAATATCCGGATACCAATCCGTTGCACTACTGTGTCTGGAGTATTTTGGAAAGCAAGGTTGCACTAAAAATCACCCTAAGCAAGCGCTTCGCCGGGAAGGGCCAAGATACCGCAAAGCAACATTCGAGCAGCGTGCGACGGTTTCATTGGCCGTTTGAATGCCATAATTTGTGCCAATGGTGACCAATTCGAACAAATCTAAACATTTTCTAAAATTTGATGCTATTTCCGACTTTTTTTTGCTTTCATTCAATAATTTTTTTTTAAAAAGGTAGAAATTATGGCGATTGATTTTGTTGCAGTTTTTTTATCTCACCCTGTAGGTCCTAGAAGACGTCAAAAGTCAAAATTACTTTTTAGGGCTAAAGCCGTACCTTGGGTGATTTTCTGCAAAAATCTTCAACAAAGCATAATTTTAGAAGGATGATGTCAAAGACAAAAATCTTCATCAAATTTCACTAAAGGTTGCTAGCGAATAGAAATGTCTCTTTTCATTTCATATCCAAAAATATTTGCACTAATATTCCCAGAAAAACTGAAAATATTTCCTTTTTTTTTTTTTGATAAATTTTTCGTCGGACTTTTTTCGACTTGACGCCTGAAAGTAATATAAAATTTCGTTTTAGGCGAAAAGTGTCAAGAAAATAACATCACTTTTGATAACAAAAATATTTTATTTATTTTTAAAAAGTTGGCACTTTTTTCCCAATTTTCTGCAAATTTATAAAATATTTACATTAATTTGTAGGGATAGGACCAAAGAAACAATACGAACCCTCAATTGAGGTACCAAAGGAGCCTCACAGGAACTTTTTTCCTAAAAAGGTTAAATACTCTAAACGAAATCGTAACTAGTGACAATATCTGACAATGTCCGATTCATAATTTAGAAGGACTGCTGTACCGAAGGTATCAAAAAATTTGCTACCAAATTCACATTCCCTCATAGCTTGTATTCATGAAATAAAACTCTGTAAATTAAAGGTAATCCCTTATTGTTATCTATTATGTTTTCACCATTCATTAATCTACTATAACTCATTTTAACGTGGCGATTGCTATGCCAAATTTAATATTCCGTAACAAAAGCCAGTAACATAAACACATTTATAATCTCTTTTTTTCTTTTGGAATAAAAATCATTGATCAAATCGCCATTAATATTCCTTCTCTCAATAAATGTTCGGAACTGACACACATATGCATAACTGTGTGTCTGTACATATGTGTGTATGGCAAACATAAATTGTGGCTTTTTGGGTTATAATAACATATCAGTTGGTTATCCAAAAGAGAACAGCAAAACCAAAACTAAGCTCTTCTGGTTATTATTTCCCTTTTTTCCAACCGAATTGTTCATTTCAGATTTGCTGCCATCAAAAAGCAATCAAATCTCGGTTTCAGTTCACACACACACACACTCTCACAATACAATATTATTTTGATTAGCCAATTTTTTCGCCATTTGATTTCCAAAACGACCAACACAAAAAAGGCATTTTTCAAGAGCACTCTCTCACACATACTTGACGATGTTCAGATTTTTATTGTTCTCTTATTGACTTCACACACACATACAGACACACACCAAGTGATGGCACCTGAAATATATTCCATTATTGATTTCCGTTCTTGAATGATGCTCGGAAATAATGTCGGTGAATTGACTGTTCAATTGGTTAGTTGTTGGCCGGTCGGTTCAAAGCATCATCAAAAATTATTTAACCTTTTTTTTGGTTGGTATTTTGTTATCCTTTGAATTTGGTGTTTGGTTGTAGTCATGTAAAAGTTGAGAGGTCTATTGCAAATGGCTATATTTGTTGTTTATTTGACTTGTATCAATAACTAATTTTATTCGCAGTCAGGTGATAAATAAAAATGTTAAAAAACTAACAAACCTCCTTTCCCAAGGACGTGCCCATATTCGAGCCGTAAGAGCCCTGGTTCCACACGAAATGGTTATTTTTCTCACAATTTTCAACTCGAAAACAGTCGGAGGAACAAATTATCAAAAAAAAAAAGACATCAAATCGAAAAATATCGGAGGAAAAACGGTTCAAAAAATTAGGAAATGATTTTAGATTTTTTTTTGGAAAATTGATATACATATTTCCCTGATATGTAAGGAAAATATAGATTTTTTTCTTTGGTGACTCATAGTGAAATTTGATAGAGAATATTATTGTCTTTGACGTCATTCTTTGAAAATTTTGATTTGTGGAATAATTTTGTATAATATCCGATGAAGTACGGCTTTAACCCTAAAATATATTTTTATTATATATGACTTCCTGGTCTTTTGGAAAGATTTACACGTTTGACGTCTTCTAGGACCTATAGTAGAATTTTATGACAAATAATATTTATAATAATAATTAAATATTATATTTAAAAATGGGCTAAAAAGACCCCTTTACTGGCAACTGGTCACTTTGCGATGCAAATCTTTAAAACCCTTCTAGATTTACTACCACTTCAATAATCTACGTTATTTTTCTTGTAATTATTTTTTGTGTTGAACATTCAGATACCTATAACAACCGTTTGCAACACGTTATATACAGGGTGAGATAAAAAAAACTGTAACAAGTCAAACGCCATAATTTCTACAATTTGTTTTTTTTTCAAATTTTATTGAATTAAAGCAAAAAATTTCGGAAATAGCATCAAATTTTAGAATAACTCTAGATTTGTTCGAATTGGTCACCTTTGGCACAAATTATGGCCTTCAAAGGTCAATTAAACCGTCAAACGCCGGCCGAATGTTGCTCTGCGGTATTTTGGTCCATTTCCGGCAAAGCGCTTGCTCTAGGTGATTGACACTCTGGTATTTTTTAGTGCCAACCTTGCTTTCCAAAATACTCCAGACACAGTAGCGCAACGGATTGGTATCTGGAGATTTTGCTGGCCATTGTGCGCTGGAAATAAAGCGAGAAACCTCATTTCGTAAACATTCTTGGGTTGCGGGTGCTGAGTCCTATTGGAATGTCCAAGGTCTGCGACCAAAACGTTTGCGTGGCCAAGTCTTTAATAAACCATCCAAAATATGTTCGCAATAATATTCGGCATTTATTCTGATGGTGCCCAAGGCTTTAATACACCCTCCAGAATATTTTTTGGCGATAATTTAATTTTTGGCATTTATTCTGATGCCATGGTCGATTAATACGAGCAGAGAGCGACCATCTGCTGTTATGGCGGCCCATACCTTCACCTTGGCCGGAGCTGAATTCTGGTGGCCAACCGAAGGTGCACATTTTCAGCTGACCTCTTTGGCAAGTGAACACGATCATTTTGTTTGTTTACAGACTGCTGGACAACGGATGTTTTCTCATCGAAGAAACCCACTTTCGGCCAAGCGAAGCAACTCTTTAGCTTTTTTTGAGTCTATTTTCTTTCTGTTGCGGTGTAAGTTCTTGCACTTTTAGAAATTTCAATGGCTTTACACCGAGCTCATTTTTCAATATTTGCCGAATGGAATATTGCAATGTGTTCAGCTCAAGAGCCATTTTTCGGCCACTGCGACGTGGGTTTCGATCAAGTCGCTTCTTTACTTGACGAAGCATTTCAGGTGATGTTGCTGTTTTCTTCCGTCCACTTCCTTGACGTCGGGCTACGCTACCAGCATCACGGTAACGAGCTATGGTACGAAACACAAAAGTTGTATTCACATTTAAATGCTGGAGTGCTCTAACGATAGCCACTTGTGGTATTCCAGCCAAATATAAAGAAATCACACTATCACGCTTGAATTCCATCACGAATAACTTTTTTTCTGGAAAAGTCTTACCAAAATGCTTTTGAACGCTTGTAAATAATATAATGAGCTGTAACGGGAATTATTTTTCACAGCTGTCGGACAAGTGGCTTAGAAATGACAGCAGTCTGTATGGTTTATTCTGAGATTTATAGTGAAATTTTATGTGGAAGATTTCCGCCTCAAACAAAATTTTATACTACTTTCAGGCGTCAACTCGAAAAATATTTGAGGAAAAATTGATGAAAAAATAAGAAAAAAAATTTTATATATATATTTTAATTTTTATTTATTTATTTTTTTTTTTGGAAATTTGATGTTCATATTTTTTTGGTATGCAATGGAAATAGAGTTTTTTTATATTCAGTAGCTTATAGTGAAATTTAATGAAGAATATTTTTGTCTTTGACGTCATCCTCCTAAAATGATGCTTTGTTGGAGATTTTTGCACAAACTCATACAAAGTACGGTTTTAACCCTAAAATGTATTTGTGTTATATGTGAGTTTAGGCCTTTAGGTAAGATTTAGACTTTTGACCTCTTCCAGGACCCATAGTAGAATTTTGTGACTAATAATATTGTAGAATATTTTGACTTTCTACTAGTCCATTTAAAGGGAGTTTTTAAGCAAATTTTGAAAAATGGACCAAAAAGACCCCTTTGTTGGCTCGAATGAGGGTTAGACTTTTTGAATAACATAATTCTCGTATTGTTTACAATAATTTTGCCGAAGACACTATATACCTAAAATGCCCGGATTCCGAGGAATCCTAGTTCGAAAATTTTCAAAAGAGATGAAGAGGCGGGAGTTTGCCCCCTCTGTTTAAGTTACTTTGTAAACTATCAAATCTCCAATTCACGTGTCTTCTGTTTTTAACTTGCAGTAGCTTCTAGTGACATTTAATGAAGAATATTTTTGTCTTTGACGTCATCCTCCTAAAATTATGCTTTGTTGGAGATTCTTGCATAAACTCACACAAAGTGCGGCTTTAACCCTAAAATGACTTTTTGTTATATGTGAGTTCCTGACGTTTAGGTAAAATATAGACTTTTGACGTCTATATTTTACCTATAGTAGAATTTTATGAAAAATAATATTGGCTCAATTGAGGATTAAAATGTTTGAGCACCATAATCCTCGTATTGTTATCAATAATATTGCCGAAGACCCTATACACCTAATATGCCTGGATTCCGAGGAATCTTAGTCCGAAAATTTCCAAAAGAGAGGAAGAGGGGAGATGAGCTTGCCCCCTTTATTTAGGTTACTTCTGGATGTGAACTTTTAAAATTCCAATACGCGTGTCTTCTGGTTTTACCTCCACTTTCATAATCTACGGGATTTTTCCTGAAATTATTTTTTGAGTTGAACATTCAGATATCTGAAACGCAACACGTTTGTATACATTCTTCCTTATATGTCCTAATTCAGTCCTTCCCCTTCAACAACACCGTACTTTCAACTGTATCAAAATATTTACATATTTAATGACCTGAAACAATGATAAAAATCACAATTGACAATTTCTATAGAAAGGCGAACACAATGCCGATGATGATGATGATGATGACAACCAACCATTGTGTTTACAACATCGAACCAATGATAACATCAACATTCCTTGCCAGTTAGTTAGTAGGTCATACATTTCTGAGAGAGCATCCTTAAGGTTCAACAAATATTAGTTATCCATATCCTGTGTTTTGTTTGCCTACCTAACTTTTCACCTAACTTTAACTTGGTTATGCTTCACGTAACTTTATGATAATTAATGGCAAATTGTCATCATCGATAAAATGACAATTTGTTGTTGCTTCTGCTGTTGAAAAGTCATCTGAAATCAAAAAGGTTAAGAGGGGGACACAAAGGGCCAAATTGGCATGTGGAAATATTTCACATAACCGTATTTTTGGAATGACAAGAACAATAAAATATTTTTTTTAACAATTTATATCGACAGCTGTCAGACAAATTGAAATTCAGACTGAGGAAATTCAACAAGAAAACCTCTCACCGAAAAATGTCCATGACCTTTTGGAGGAACACCCTTTTTCCCCATGGAAGTCGTCAACATGGAAGTTAGGTAAAAATCACCAAAGCATAAATAAAATGCAGGGATATCTATAACAGCAAAGTTTAATGTAAATATCTGTAGAGTCGTAGTAGAATTGCTTCTGTCATAACGTCTGTTTGTCTACTCGTTCGTACGTTTGTTTATTTTTTCGTTCATTGCTATGTTTGTTTGTTAGTTATACACAAATGTATGCTCAAGGAATTGAAGCATGAATCATGCAATGACTGCTGATGATACAACGAATGAACATATGTTCTGAAAATAGTAGAAAAATTTTAAACTCAGAGAAAATGGAAACTTTGGCCTTCAAAATTTCAATTTTAAAATTTTAAATAAAATTGTGACAAGAACATAATTTTCAGGAAACTGGGAAAAAGTGCCAAATTTATCAAAAATAAGATGGCATTTTTATCAACCAAAAGAGATGTAATTTTTCAATGGTACAGGTTGGGTATACAGATTTCTTTTGTTAAGAAACTCACAATGAAATTTGATGTAGAATATTTCATCCTTTGATAATTTCCCCATAAAATGAGGTATTAAGGGAGATTTTGACTCCGACTGGATATGTGTTAAATAAACAGTAAAAAAATAAAAAATATAATTTTCTCTTGAAATACACAAATTTCAAATGCAATTTTCTTAAAATCCATAATACTTAGGTATATGGTTTATTCAGAGATCTAAAGTGAAATTTTATATAGAATATTTCTTCTTTTAAGACCTTCAGCTTAAAATGAAACTTTATGTTACTTTCAGGCGTGAAATCTAAAAAAGTCCGAGAAAAAAAAAAAGATAAAAAAATTAAGGAAATATTTTTGGCGCTTTTTTCCAAGAGCTTTAAGGCATTATTTTTTCGATATGCAATGGAAATAGAGATTTCTTTTCTGTGGTGACTTATAGAGAAATTTGATGGAGAATATTTTTGTCCTTGACGTCATCCTTCTAAAACAATGCTTTGTTGGAGATTTTTGCTCAAATTCACACAAAGTATGACTTTAACTCAAAAATCTGTTTATAATACATATGTGAATTCCTGGTTTTTATATGAGATTTAGACTTTTGATGTCTTCAAGCAATTATAGTAGAATCTTATGACAAATAACGAAGACACTTTATGGCCTTCAAAATTTCAATTTTAAAATTTTAAACAAAATTTTGACAAGAACATAATTATCAGCAAATTCGGAAAAAGGGCAAAATTTATCAAAAATAAGGTAGAATTTTTATGGACCAAAACAGATGTAATTTTTTATTGGTACAGGTTGAGTATCCAGATTTCTTTTATTAAGAAACTCACAATGAAATTTGATGTAGAATATTTCATCCTTTGATAACTTCCCCCTAAAATGAGGTATTAAGGGAGATTTTGACTTGAGATTGAAAACGTGTTAAATTGGCAGTAAAAAATGTGAACACATAATTTTCTCGTGCAATGCATACATTTTGAATGCAATTTTCATAAAAAACTATTGTGCTTATATATAGTTTATTCTGAGATCTATAGGGAAATTTTGTATAGAATATTTCTTCTTTTGAGACCTTCAGCTTAAAATGAAACTTTATGTTACTTTCAGGCGTGAAATCTAAAAAAAGTAGGAAAAAAAATGACAAAAAAAAATAAGGAAATACTTTTGGCGTTTTTCCCGAGAGCATTGAGGCAATTATTTTTTGATATGCAATGGAAATAGAGATTTTTTTCTTTGGTGACTTATAGTGAAGTTTGGTAAGTAATATTTTTGTCTTTGACGTCATCCTTCTAAAATGATGCTTTGTTGGAAATGTTTGGACAAAATCCAAGAAGCTAAGACTTTAACCTTAAAATATTTCCTCGAAGGAAGTGGGTCGGAAGAAAACAGCAAAATCAGCAGAAATGGTTCGAAAAGTAAAAAAGCGACTTGATCGAAACCCGCGTCGCAGTGGCCGAAAAATTGCTCATGTGCTGAACATATCTCAATATCCCATTCGGCAAATATTGGGAAAAGAGCTCGGGGTAAAGCCATTGAAATTCCAAAAAGTAAGTTCTTGCATTTTTTGGAATTCCAATGGCTTTACCCCGAGCTCTTTTCTCAGAAAGAAAATAGACAAGAGCTAAAGAGTTGCCTCGCTTGGCCGAAAGTGAAGAACTGCCGAATTTGGTATTCTCCGATGAGAAAACGAAAACATTTGTTGTCCAGCAGTTTGTAAACAAACAAAATGATCATGTTTACTTGCCAAAAGGCTGAAAATGTGCAACTTCGGTTGGCCACCAGAACTCAAGCGCCGGCCATGGTGATGGTGTGGGCCGCCATAACAGCCGATGATCGCTCTCCGCTCGTGTTAATCGACCGTGGCATCAGAATAAATGCCGAATATTATCGCGAAAATATCCTGGAAGGTGTATTAAAGCCTTGGGCATGCAAGCATTTTGGCCGCAGACCTTGGACATTCCAACAGGACTCAGCACCATCGCACTCATCATCCAAGAATGGTTACAAAATGAGGTTCCTCGCTTCATTTCCAGCTCACAATGGACACCAAAATCTTCGGATACCAATCCGTTGGACTATTGTGTCTAGAGTATTTTGGAAAGCAAGGGTGGCACTAAAAAATGCCAACGTGTCGATCAACTCAAGCAAGCGCTTCGCCGGGAATGGGCCAAAATACCGCAGAGCAGCATTCGGGCAGCGTGTGACGGTTTCATTGGCCGTTTGCATGCCATAATTCGTGTCAAAGGTGACCAATTCAAACAAATCTAAACTTATTCTAAAATTTGATGATATTTCCGACACTTTTTCAAAAAAAAAAAAAATATTAATAAAATGTAAAAAGTATGGCGTTCGACTTTGTTGCAGTTTTTTATCTCTTGGTTTATTCCGAGATCTATAGTGAATTTTATTTTTCATGTCCTTTGACACATAAGATCTAAAATGAAATTTCATGTTACTTTCAGGCGTGAAATCGAAAAAAGTCTGAGGAAAAATTGATCAAAAAATATTAGAAAATATTTTCAGCTTTTGTTGGCAAGAGTGAAGCTAATTTTTTTTTTTGATATGCAGGGGAATTAGAGATTTCCCTGCTTTAGTAACTTATAGTGAAATTTAATGAAGAATATTTTTGTCTCTAATGTCATTCTTCTAAAATGATGTGTTGTTGGAGATTTTGCATAGACTCACATAAGTTACGGCCATAACCCTAAAAAAAAGTGAATTTCTGGCATTTAGGTAAGGTTCAGACTTTCGATGTCTTCTAGGGCCTATAGTAGAATTTTGTGACAGATAATTTTGTAAAATATTTTGATATGCCCCGATCCCGTTGTAAGGGAGTTCGAAACTATATTTCAAAAAAAAGAATCAAAAAGACCCCTTTGTTGAATCATTTGAGGGTTAAAAGTATAGACCAAAATATTCCTCGAATTTATCTCTGTAATATTGCTGAAAACACCATACACCTAAAATGCACGGATTCCGAGGATTTTTAATTCGAAATTTTCCAAAAGTTGTGGAAGAGGGGGGAACTTACCCCCTTTATTTAGGTTACTTTGTGATTTAAACTTAAAAACGCCGATACACCCATTGTCTTCTTTTTTTAGCTCTACTTTCGTGATCTGCTAGATTTTTCCCTGTAATTATTTTTGAACGAAGTTATTTTTCGAGTGTATGAGAGCGAATGACCTTCTCAGCTCCTAAGGGGGAGGCCTTCATTCAAAATAACTTATATAATTTTGAAATTATGTTTCAGATCATAACATATGCTAAGATACAAACACAGAAATGTATTGAAATGTGATATGAAAAAAAATGTCCATCCACCCTCCCTGTGCTCCCGTTCACGTGTTTCGGCACGTTTTCTGCAAATCAGTTGGTCAGTCAATCAACTCTGTCAGTTTAAGGGAATACTGAAATAATTTTCCTCGAAAATAGAAGCTATCAATGAATTATCACATCAAGTGTATAAAATGTACATGGGAAAATGTCGAAATGCCAATCAAATGAGGGTAATGAAGAGCTAAAATGTAATGGACGAGAGCTGGTAAATTGAAATCACAGAAAGGGATAATGCAGTGTAATGAGGATGTCATGAATGTGTAAAAAAACGGTAGATGTTATAGCAGTCCTTTTAAAAAAACAGTGGCCGGAAATAAGGTCTTTGGAACGCACTCCCATTTTCCAGAAATTTGCCTTCCGTGGAAATAAAAAAGGATTTTAAATGCGAAAACTGAAGGTATGGTATCTTCCCTCCTTTTTTCCCAATACCCATTCTACCACCCCAATAATTTCCCCCTGTTTTGGATATATATGTATCCATAACATGTCCGTATAACCATTACATATTTACATATTATCTAAATATTGATCGATTTTGTACTTATGCCCAAACACACCGACAGACAGCCAACCACTTTGCATTTGTTGGCATAACAGGTAAAAATTCAACGAAGCGTGAATAGAATCTAATAAAAATATACAGATGTATGTGTGTTTGTGTGTGTGTGTGTGAATGTTTGTAAATATCTATGGAGATGAATGTTACGTTTACCTTGTTACATATTTGCAGAAGAGCAAGGCAAAGGACTCAGAAAAAAACACCCGTAAAGGTTTATTAGAGTTTGAGCTTTTCGGATCATTGGCAAGCCATCAGATACACACACACACATGCAGATAAACCATAATAAGAATAAAAAGTGACAGTCAATGACATGTGATGACTGAATGACTGAGTGACACATAACTGATGTTATTTCATGTCAGGTTATAACAAACAATGAACTGTGGTTTGAAAGGGTGCCCATTTTTCTGCCAGAAAATTAAAAATATGAATATGATAATATGGGTCATATAAGAGGAATTTATTCAGATCAATCAGTTCAAAATCTAAAATGGTTGATTCGAAGGGATTCGTTTCTGTACATATTAAAAAAATAATTTATGAAATTTAAAATCAATAGATTTTAAAAAGCTGGGCCGAACTTTAAATACTCTCCACCATTTGGAACGAATTCGGCAAATCTTAGAATCAATAAAATCCGTTAAAAATTCGGTAAAAATTTTAAAAATACCGAATGTAGCTGTTATAATAGGGTCCATAACACGACATGGACCTGCACAGGTAACTTTTGTCAGTAATATTCATTACAAACTGCAACTAACAAATTTGAAACAATTACGGTAAATATTGTCGCTAAAACCATCAAAATACCGAATAACGAATATCGGGAGGTGCCGTTATATGGGGGCTATACGAAAACGTGGACCTGCACAGACAATCTCCTGTCATAGACTGTAGTATCTATTATGTACTTCAAATATAAAATTTGAAAGAATTCCGGTGAATTATGTCGCTAAAATTATCAAAATACCGAATATCGAATGAGGTGGAAGTACATGGCCCATTTTCAGTACCAAAAGTCCTGCAGACATAATATACATTTGAGTAAAATTTTATAAATCTACTTCAATTCGTTCGGAAGCTAGAGTGATTGCCACAGACGGACGAACATCGTTAAATCGACATAGAATTTTATGCTGATTAAGAATATATAAAACTTGGTTGTCATATGTACCTCTTTCGGTATTACTACACATTTTTCAGTTGTAATTCGAATAATTTCTGATATCATTCGTAACATTCCATTTGTAATTCGAGACCTCCATTTGTATTTTGAATTATTACAATTGTAATTATTCCATTTGTTCTTCGATACTTAAATTTAACAATTCGAATTACAATTGGAATAACTCGAATTACAAACGGAATAATTCGAATAACAATAAAGTCATAGTCACCCCTGGAATGAAATGAGCGAACTCGTTAAGATGTTTGGATACATAATTGGAGTACTTAAGTCCTTATTCGAAATATCCAGGGTCGAAGTCTAATTTTCGATTAGTAGGGTTTATAAGTTACGTGTTCATTGCCAATTTAAAGCCAGATTTTGTGATAATAAGGTCCTGCTTTGAATAATCCTTACAGATCCCCTCAAAAGCTAGAATTTCCAAAAAAAAAACAAAAGCTAAAAGGGGGAGAACACAAATTTCACATTCAAAACTCCTTTCTCCAAGCATGTATCTCTTATTTGGTCATGCTATAATCTTGATTTTATACACGAGGGGGTCAGTCTTGATGCGTAGCCAAGTGATAAGACTGGCTTTTTGGAAATTCTTACTAAAAGGATAGGGAAAGTACTAAAATGTACTAAAAATTAAATACTTTGTATTGGACAAACAGAATGAGCCAGAATTCTGAAAATTGGATTAAGAGTCGCTGATGGGGGGCAGTAGAAGGTAGAAGTACCAAAGGGTTCTTTTTTCCGAAATTCGAACTTTAATGGTACGATTTGGTATTGTGTAAAACTTTGAAATTTGGCTTTAGAAATGTGAACTAAATGTGCGAAATGTACTTAATAGTACTAAATTTGGAACATTCCGGTTTAGGGTGAACGAATGAATCTTGAATTATGACATTTTGTAATGTGGTACCTGTTGGTGTCGGAAACTTGGTATTAGGGTCGCATTTGATGTGTAGCCTGTACATACGGGGATGGTCTCGGAAATGTGTACTATAATTGTACGAAAAGTACTGAATGGTACTATATTTGGTGTTGTGTGAAGGGATAGATATAAAATGCAGAAATTTACTATTTAGATTACTTATGGCATCTGTGTTTGCGATTTGGCGGTGGTGTGGAAATGCGTACTATATTTGTACGAAAAAGTACCGAGTGGTGGACTGGAATCCTCAAATTTGATTTGGAGGTCTCTTATGGTATTTGGCATTGAGATATGGACGTGGTTTCAGAAATGTATACTATAATTGTACGAAAAGTACTTAATGGTACTATATTTGTTGTCTTTTTCAGATTAAGGATATTATAATTAATTTCCATGGCCCTATTTGCTAGGTTACTGTACAAATAAAAAATAAATAAAAAAAAAAATAAAATAAAAATTCTGAAATTTGATATTTAGATTACTTATTAAGATACTGATTTTTATACCCTCAGTCATATGGCTAGAAATACGGCCAAAGCGTGCCACACTGAAATAACGGCTTTAGACCCTAGGTTTCTTTGGACCAAAACCGTCTCAGGACACTTGGAGTCGATCTAGCGATTTCCGTCCGTCTGGCTCGTGCGCACGATAACTCTCGAAGGGAGTATCCGATTTTATCCTAACTTGGTGCATCGTAATATTATTGTCAAACTTAGATCGAGATCGGAGATGGGCAATATCGGACGAAATTTTAAAAAAAAGTAAATAAATTAATAATTTACTGCACAGAAAGAGAAAGGATAGTCCAATTTTGTTCCAGCGTTGCAAATCCTAATATATATATTAGTGCTAGCTCTGGTACGAAAATAGACAGCATCCGTCCACTCCATCAAGTACCTCCCCCACAAAGGGTCGAAAATTTCAATAACTCTTATAAAATATGATGTAAGAGTCCGATTATCTTCAAATTACACACATCACAATATGATGTGGTGGTGTGAAGATGAAATATGTCGGTCTACTACTACTGGTACCTCCCCCACAAAGGGTTCGAATATTCATGAAGCTCGCAGAACTCGAAATTAACATCCTACTCCATTCAAAATTGGCACGTCTCAATATTTCTATCAACACAAGATCTGTTATAAAGATGGTAGAGCTCGGACCATTCCTTCTGGTACCTCCCCCACAAACGGTCAACATTTTGAATAATCAAAACGTTTATAATATCCGAAATAACCATCCAGTTCTCTTCATATTTCATAAATATCATAACTTCTACTAGCACAAAATCTGCTGTGAATTTGGAATATTTCGGTCCACTCTTTCTAGTACCTCCCCCACAAAGGCAAAAAATTGTGAATGTCCATGAAGCTCATAAAACGGGAACTTAACATCAGATTCCATTCAGACTTGGTACATCTCAAAAGCTCCATCAACACAAGACATAATTCAAAGATGATAGAGATCGGACCATGTCTTCAGGTACCTCATCCACATAGGGTTCAAGATTTTGAAAAAGAAAATGCTCAAAAGATAGCAATATAAGCATCCAACCCTCTTCAAATTTCTCACATACGATCAGTGATTTTTTAAAGCTTCCTATATCTAAATATCTTATTCAACCAGAAAGGTGAGATGAATATGGAATTTATGATTTTGCATCAAATTGTAATATAAATGTTCGAATTTCTTAAAATTTTGACCATACCAATATGTTTATCTGCGTTAGATGAAGTTTGAAAATGGAATACCTCCGTCGACTATATCTGGTACCTCACACACATTTTAACATTTTCTAAAAATTATCCCATAACTCATATAAAATGAAGGAGGCAACCAAAATAGGTCAAACCTGGCACGTCGCAATATTTATAACATATTTATTTAGGTGCGATACAAAATGAACAATATTGGCATATTCCACGGAACCTACTCCACAGAGGCTCAAACATTTGAATAATCATATCAGAAGTCAAAATATATTTAAATAATCGAACATTGGCTGAGGGTATACATCTGTCGGCAACACCGATAGATACTTATGAACTTGTTTTGAAAGACACTGGTATTATCCTTGACAAAGGTTTTATTGAAAATGACCCCCATATAACGGTTCCTCCTGATTTTCAATATTTTTAATATTTTGTCCTGAATGAAACCAAATCAGCTATAGTTTTTGTTATTGGCCCCAAATAAAGGTATCTTTTGGTTTTCGGTATTTTAAAGGACACAATTTCCAATCGTATCTGTGCTAAATTGATATGTGGGGTCCTTTGAGGGTGAGATTTATAATCCAAAAAAAAATTCAATTTAGGTATAGCCCCCACACAACGGATTTCCAAATTTTAGTGATTTTGGTGATAGTCAATTTGGCCAATGGGTAAATTTTTCCCACAAGCGATTGAGGGTATAAAGAGGTCCGCCTAGCCGAATTTTACGTCGTATTTACTTATTTTAATTACAATTTTAAAATCGAAATTTTCCAATTTAAAATTTAATTTAAATTAGGATGTACTATGGTATAGGGGAGATCTATTTATATTTGGTCTTTCAAAATGTTTCTAATAATATTCCCGGCCATTCAATGAACCGCCTAGGCATTCATTCATTTGCCACAATATAGCATTTGAAACGTAAATAATTGATAAGCGTTTCAATGTGATTAGAAAAAAGCCAAATAAATTGCCAACTTTATAGAGCCAAAAGAAGAATTAGAAGAAGATGAAGAAGAAGCATCCCATAAAATAGAAGCCAGGCGAAGTATATATGATAGAGACCGGGAGGGCAATAGAAATTTCAATGGAAATTTGTAAATGGCATATGGCATGAAAGGTATGAACGAACGAACGAACGGATATGAAGCCATGGTCATGGCAACGAAACAATAACATAAATTAACATAAAATCCATAAAAGACAAACAGCAACAACAACAATTGCGAAGAAGACAAGACGAGTCGAAACGAGAGAAAAAAAACCACTTCCAGACATAAACGAAGAAGACGCAGAACAAAAGTGGAGACAAAGCTACAAAGCCAAATTTATCCACTCAATTGTGGCTCGCTCTTCAAAGTACAATGCGAAGATGGCAAATCAACTGTCATAGAAATGTGGTGGCTGAGGGTGTGCGGGGGGTGGTGGTTGTTTGGGTAACTTAACGCCATGAAGAGAGTTCGTTGATTGCCGCGAAACTTTAAAGGTGTAGCATTTTATTGGCCTTTTGCAAACGAATTGCTGTGAACTTTTGAGCGCGCATTGAAAATTGTATTACCATGGTTCGGATACTTTTTTTTTGAATGAAACCCATTAAATGGAAATTATTCAATATAAGACGACATCCTCCCTCCCAAAAGACGTTAGGCGTAAATTTCATTTACATTTCATCATTGCGATAAGACGCACTTGAAAAATGCTTTAATAAAATATTTAAAATTTTTATTTATCATTCCAGCCAGTCGTTGTTATTAAGTATTTTAATTAGAATTCCAATGGAAATTTGACAGACCTTGATGAATTGAGGGTCAAATTGGGCAATGGCACCTTTTCATATATTTAAAATTATATTTAAAATATGTTCTTCAAATTTTATACTCACAATTAATAAATTACATTTCACGTTAACTTACCTGAAAAGAAAAAAAGAAGAAAAACGGAAAAATTCAATGAAAAATATTTAAGACATTGTATTAATCTTATAGTTATTTTTAACAAATGTACTTAAAGTATTAAAAAACATGTTAAAGAGAATTAGTAGTTTTTGCCATGGTACAATAAGGAGGTAGAACAGCTTCGTAAAACTACAGAAATACAGCCCAGAGGCTATGCCAACTTCCTGACAAATTTGAATGCAACCAGTTTTTTTCCATTTATTCAATATTTTTCCTCATTTTTAAAATCAGTTAAACAGCGCAAAAATGAATGAAATGCCTGGATTTTCTTTCCAAAAAAATATATTTCAAATCCATGGCAAAACTGGCGAATAGCTTTAATGCGCCTCTCGCAATTTACGCGTCTTCTAATCATCGATTTTGAAAATATTCTGTTTTTATTTTTCAAAACAATAAATACATACACAAAATTGGCAGAAGTCGTGCACACTTAGAAAAAAGTTGTAATCAGCTGGTAGCTCTACCCTACCTTTTTTATTGTACCATGGTTTTTACCTACAGATGCATACCCTCAGCCAAAGTTCGATTATTGAAATATATATTTTGACTTCTGTTATGATTATGCAAAATTTTTGACCCTCTATGGAGTAGGTTCCGACGGAATGTGCCAATATTGACCATTTCGTATCGGACCTAAATAAATACGATATAAATATTGCGACGTGCCAGGTTTGGACCATATCGACTACTTCCGTCTCTTTATGTGAGATATGTAATAATTTTTAGAAAATGTTGAAATGTGCATGAGGTACCAGATACAATCGACCGCGAAGTATTCTATTTTCATTCTTCATCTAATACAGATAAAAATATTGGTATGAGCAAAATTAGAAGAAAATCGAACAATTATATCAAATTTTATGCGAAATCATAAATTCCATATTTATCTCAGGTTACTGGATGAGAGAAATATGTAGCCATAGCAAGTTGAAAGGAATCGCCAACTTTTTTCGCATATTACGACAGATATAAGTATTGAAAATGTTGACTCTTTGTGGGTGAGGTACCAGAAGGGGGTTCGTAGATATAAATATATATTAAAATGAGTAAATACGACGTAAAATTCAGTTTGGCTGCAACTTCTTATACCTTCAATCAATCGTGGGAAAAATTTACTCATGGCCAAATCAATTATCCCCAAAATCACCAAAATTTGGAATCCGTTGTGTGGGCTATACCTAAATTGATTTTTTTTATGGATTAGAAATCTCACCCTCAAAGGATCCCACATATCAAATTAACACAGATTTTATTGGAATTTGGGGCCTTTAAAATACCGAAAATCAAAAGATACCTTTATATGGGGCTAATATAAAAAATTATTGCTAATTTGGTTTCATTAAAGAAAAAACTTTAAAAATATTGAAAATCAGGAGAAACCGTTATATGGGGGTCATTTTCAATAATAAACATATACCACGACAAACCTATACCAACCAGTGTCTTTGAAAACAAGTTAATAAGTATCAGTCGGTTTTGCCGACTAATGTATACTCTCAGCCAATGTTCGATTATTTAAATATATTTTGACTTCTGTTAGGCGTAGATTCCGAAGAAATGGGCCAATATTGTCGATTTCGTATCGGACCTAAATAAATATGATATAAATATAACGGCGTGCCAGGTTGAGATTTTCATACTTTATAGTAGAAATTATAATAGATGTGCCAAGTCTGAATGGAGTCGGATGTTAATTCATGTTTTATGAGCTTCTTGATTTTCTAAATTTTGACAATTTTTTTGGGGAGGCACCAGAAGGAGTGGACCTATATATCCCATTTTCGCAGCAGATCTTGTGTTAGTAGAAATAATGGGAGCTGTGAAATGTGAAGATAAAGTGATGCTCATTTCGGATCTTTTCGGTTATTCCAAACTTTGACCTTTGAGGGGGAGGTGAAGGAGTGGTCTGATTTCTACCATCTTCATAACAGATCTTGATGGAAATATTGGGATATAACTAGTCTGAATTTTGCGTTTAATGAGCTTCATTGATGTATTCAAATTTTGACAATTTGTTGGGGAGATACCATCAGCAGATCTTGTGTGAGTGGAAATAATTGGATGGGTGAAGTATGAAGACAATCGGATGATTATTTCCGATTTTATAATCCTTTCGGTTATTCAACACTTTGACCCTTTGTGGGAAAGGTACCAGAAGGAATGGCCCAATCTCCACCATCTGTACAACCGTGTGGTGATGGAAATATTGAGATGTGCCAAGTCTGAATGTAATCGGTTGTTAATTTCGTGTTTCATGATGGATATTCACAATTTTGACTCTTTGTGGGGGAGGTACCAGAAGGAATGGTAAAATCTCTACCACCTTTATAACATATCTCTTGTTAATAGTAATATTGAGATATACCAAGTCTGAATGGAATCGGATGCTAGTTTCCCGTTCTATGATATTCATGGATATTCAAAACTTTGAACCCTTTGTGGGGGAGGTACCGGAGAGAGGAGATCGATGCATTTCATCTTCAAATCAGATCTGGTGTTAGCAGAAATAATGATATGTGTAAAATATGAAGAGAACCGGAAGCTTATTTTTGGGTTTTATAATCGTTTAAGTTATTCAAAACTTTGACCGTTTGTGGGGGAGGTACCAGAAGGAATGGTCCGATCCCTACAATCTTTATAACGGATATTGTGCTGCTAAATATATTGATGTGTGGCGAATCTGAATGAAATCGGATGCTAATTTCCTGTTTTATGAGCTTCATGTATATTTAAAATGTTGAACCCTTTGTGGGAGAGGTACCATAAGAATTGCACTGATATGTCCTATACTAGATGCTGGTTTAATAAAAATATTATGATGTGAGTAATTTGAAGAGAATCGGACTCTTACATCACATTTTACAAGTATTATAATTATTCAGAATGTTAACTCTTTGTGGGAAAGGTACTTGATGGAGTGAACTTATGTTGTCCATTGTCTCACCTGACCTAGAACTGATGCAAATATTAGGATTTGCAAAGTTAGAGCAAAAGCAGATTATCCTTTCCCTTTCTGTGCAGTATTTTTTTTTTTTTTTTTTTTTTTGAAATGTTGGCCTTTTTTAGGGGAGCTACCAAAAGAAATGGACCGATGTTGCCCATCTCCGAACTCGATCTAAGTTTGGCTATAATATTACAATGTACCAAGGTTGGACCCAATCGGATACTCGCTTCGTTGATTATAGAGCGCACCAGCCAGCCAGACAAACGGACATCGCTAGATCGACTCCAGATGTCCTGAAACGGATTTGGTCCAAAAAAATCTAGGGTCTTAAACTGATATTTCGATGAGGCACATTTTGGCCGTTTCATAAGCCATATGGCGTAGGCTATAATTTATTTTGTCGCACATTTTATATGCTAAGATGAAGAGGCAGTGTGAAATTAGTTAGAATTTTTTTATATATTTCGAACCTTTAATTTAAGCGTTTCCAAAAGATTCTAGCACAGAAGTGCCCTTCATACACATTATCAAAACCCTATCCTCAGTCATTTTGTCTGGTAGTTGATTATATCTTCATATGTCTCCCTCAAATATGCAGCCATTTCGTCATAGAGTAGATTCCACCAAAGGTCAACCACTGCGGAGTGCATGCTCTTCAAAAAAAAATCTGAATATTTAAATAAATTTTCCAAAAAGCATTTTCATTATTATTTCCATTCTGGATTTTCCTTCATCCTTGTTTTCAATTGTTGCCACTGAGTGCAAAATTCTCGGCACTCAGTTCTGAGCGCACATCAACTTATGGCCACTTAAGATTTCTAAACATTTTACAAGAAGCTCATCATCCATTCATGAGACTGCATAGTTTTGAGTCACTACGCTAGCAATGATGAATGACATAGTGACTGGCTGGATGGATGATTATCCCAACCACTGGGATAGTTTACTTGATAAACTAAGCAGCCAGCCAGTCAACCAACCAGACATCCAACATCTAGCCAGCCAGCCCGCCATTGGGTTCACAACTCCCACATGTGCACTTTTCACAAAACACAGCAACTTCATTTGCAAACTGTATTAAAAATGCTGCTCCGACTAGCTGGCGAATGAATGAGCGAATGTGGCTTTGAGTTACATGGGCGAGATGATGGTGACGAAGGCGGTGGTGGAGGTGGTGGTGATGGTAATGGTGACATGTAACGCATTGTTATGAATGTTGGCCTTATTTGGTGGGGTTGAATCGCAAACACCCCTTCCCATCTTCTCCTGCCTTGATGTTATTGTGGTTTCGGAATTTTTCGTTATGAAAATATGATGAAGATGATGATGACAAACAACAATTCCCAGAATACTGGTTGTGCAAAGAATGTAACGCATAATTCAAGCCATTATATGCTGCGGTGCTTTACATGCCGGAAAATTTGCAAAACTGAAAAATGGCTGGGCAAGAAAAAAAACATACCAAGGCACGTTGTCGGTCGTTTGGTGCTTCAAATGTTGGAAATTTTACAAAACTGGAACAAGGGGGTAGGAGGAGGAGGATGGAGGTACATTGTCGTTGTGATATTTCTAGGCAACCGGCAACGTGCCCTAAATGGTCCTAGTGGTCATGGTGGTGTTTGGGCTAATTTTAACCAAGACTTCGAAGGAACAACAGCGACGATGACGATGGGAATGATGATGACGTTGTTAATCACAATGATTATCAAGGTTGACACACAGACACACACACACACACATGCCCATACACATGTGACAGAATGGCAGATCCGGGAATATCATTCCTTATTACAATTACGGTTATGGCTGAGGTAGGGTGAGGGGATGCGTAGTTGCCTTCGACTGGTCTCTAAAACCATGGCTGCTCGAAGTAAACAATATAATGAAGAGGTTATGGCGAACGTTACACAACTGCAGAACTGTTGCCGGTAGCATGACGGATGTATGGGTTGTGCATACATATTGTTTTATTAAGCTGAACCGAACTAAAGTCCATTGGAGGAACAATTTTTAGGAACTTATTTGGTGGACTAATTTAAAACATCTTCAAAAACTAAAAAAAATTGGAGGGATTTGTAAAGTTTTTAATTGTCCCTATTCAGGACATTTGGGCTCACTCTAGCCATGACCCTCTGTCTATTAGACTTTGTTGAAATTTGGCTCTTCGTTACATTGCCAACAAACTTAGTTCGAGTCCGGTCAAAAGTTAAACAGTTTCAAAGTTAAAAAACTATCAGCCGGTATTGGTTCTGTAATGATTATTCAAATTGGTCATTGGGCCAATATTGCCGGACCTAAATGAAGATGACATAAATACAAGGTGAGATGAAAAAACTGCAACCAATTTCAGACTGATGTCATTTCTAAGCCACTCGTCCGACAGCTGTTAAAATTATTCCAGTGATTGCTCATTATATTTTTACAAGCGTACAAGAGTATTTTGGTGAGAATCTTCCAGAAAAAAAGTTATTCGTGATGGAATTCAAGCGTGATAGTTTGATTTCTTTATATTTGGCTGGAAAACCACAAATGGCTATCGTTAGAGCACTCCGGTATTTAAATGTGAATAAATCGTTTGTGTCTCGTACCATCGCTCGTTACCGCGATACTGGTAGCGTAACCCGACGTCAAGAAAGTGGACGGAAGAAAACAGCAATATTAGTAGAAATGGTTCGAAAAGTAAAGAAGCGACTTGGACGAAACTCGCGTCACAATGGCCGAAAAATGGCTCGTGAGCTGAGCATATCTCAATATTCCATTCGGCAAATATTGAAAACTGAGCTCGGGGTAAAGCCATTGAAATTCCAAAAAGTGCAAGAGTTTAAACCGCAATGGAAAGAAAATACACTCAAAAGAGCTAAAGAGTTGCTTCGCTTGGCCGCAAGTGGTCAACTGCCGAATTCCGTTTTCTCCGATGAGAAAACATTCGTCGTCCAGCAGTTTGTAAACAAATAAAATGGTCGTGTTTACTTGCCAAAGATGTCAGCTGAAAATGTGCACCTTCGCCACCAGAACTCAAGCGCCGGCCATGGTGATGGTGTGGGCCGCCATAACAGCAGATGGTCGCTCTCCGCTCGCATTTATCGACCGTGGCATCAGAAAAAATGCCGAATATTATCGCGAAAATATTCTTAAGGGTGTATTAAAGCATTGGGCACGCAAACATTTTGGGCGGAGGCCTTGGACATTCCAACAGGACTCAGCACCATCGCACTCTGCACGCGTCACCCAAGAATGATTACAAAATGACGTTCCTCTCTTCATTTCCAGCGAACAATGGCCACCAAAATCTGCGGACACCAATGCGTTGGACTACTGCGTCTGGAGTAATTTGGAAACCAAGGTTGGTACTAAAAATACCAAAGTGTCGATCACCTCAAGCAAGCGCTTCGCCGGGAATGAGCCAAAATACCACAGAGCAACATTAGGGCAGCGTGTGACTGTTTCATTGACCGTTTGAAGGTCATAATTCGTGACAAAGGTGACCAATTCGAACAAATCTAAACTTATACTAAAATGTGACGCCATTTCCGGCATTTTTTGCTTTCATTCAATAAATTTAAGAAATAAATGTAAAAATTATGGGGTTTGACTTTGTTGCAGTTTTTTTATCTCACCCTGTATACCTTTAGCCAATATTCGATTATTGAAATATATTTCTACTTCTGTAATGATTACTCAAATTGTTTAGTCATTGGGTCAATACTGTCGGACTTAACTAAATATGACATTAATATTGTGACGTTCCAGGTTTGGACTATACTGGCTACCTCCTTCACTTTACATAAGATATGTGACAATTTTTAGAAAATGTTGAAATTTGCCCTAGGTACCAGATATATTAGACCGAAGTGTTCCATTTTCATGCTTCATTTAATACAGAAAAAAATTGGTATTCACAAAATTACAAGAAACTTGAATATTGTGAAATTTGAAGAGAGTTGGATACTTTCTTTGAGCGTTTTGTCTTCAAAATCTTGAACCCTATTTGAGGGAAGTACCAGAAGAAATTGTCCGATCTCTACCATATTTATAACAGCTCTTGTGTTGATGGCAATATTGAGATATAGCGTTTTATGAGCTTCATTGATCTTCAGAATGCTGACCCTTTGTGGAGAAGGTACCAGAAGGAGTGAACCGATATATAATTGGATGTGTGAAATTTGGGGAGATACGAATGTCTATTTGTGATTTTATAATCGTTTTGGATTTTAGAAACGTTGACCCTTTGTGGGGAAGGAATGGTCCGATCTCTACCATCTTTATAACAGATTTTGTATTGAAAGAAAGATGTGCCAAGTCTGAATGGAACTCGATGTCAATTTCGCATTTATGAGCTTCATGCATATTCAAAATTTTGACCCTTTGTGGGGTAGATACCAAAGGGAGTGGACCAATATATTCCATCTTCACACCAGACCATGGGTTAATAAAAATATTGTAATGTGTGTAATTTAAAGACAATTGGGCTCTTACATCACATTTTAATCATTCCAAATGTCGTCCCCTTGGGGAGGAGTTACTTGATGAAATGAACCGATATTGTCCATATTCGTACCTAACCTAGCACTCATGCAAATATTGGGATTTGCAAAGTTGGAACACAATTGGGTTATCCCTTCTCTTTCTGAGCAGTAACTACTAACTAAGAAATAGACCGATATTGCCCATCTCCGAACTCCATCTAAGTTTGCTAATAATATTCCGATGTACCAAGTTTGGACCAAACCGGATACTCCCTTCGAGAGTTATCGTGCGCCCCAGGCGATCAGACGGACGGAAATCGCTAGTTCGTCTCCAAATGTCTTGAAACGTATTTGGTCCAAAGAAACCTGGGGTCCAAAAAAAAAAACGTTATTTCGATGAGGCGCATTTTGGCGGCATCAAATGGTATACATCCTCTCTAACCATATGGCTAAGGGTAAAAGACGAACTCGATAAACCCTTCATTGACGAAAAAATTTTTTTGCTGGATGTAAATATTCTCCAATTTCTGGATAGCTGCTCCCCGGCTAGCATTTGTTCCATAACAAATTCCAAGCTAAACCATACCTGCAACAACCAATCATACAAATATATATATGTGTGTGTGGTTGTATGTGTATGTACATGCAAGGCAGTTGTTGCATGATGCATGTTATTCCCATTCATTTCGCCATTCATTCATTTTTGTTTTCTGCTCTCGTACCCAAGGCACCAAGGCAATGTTGCGCACACATAAGTATGGAGGAAAATTAAAAAGTTTACCAGAACAACTTATAGTTTTCCGAATAGGACGAAGAGTGAGAGGGGGGGGAAGCTACGACACACAGACAGACATAACATAATGTAATCATACCCCTTTCTGTGATGTATTCACAAAATAAAATTATATTAAAATATGGCCAGTTGGCGTGGAGGGTGAATTTCACTTGGAATGGCAAAGAGACTAACTAAATAACTTTGGAAAATAAGTTACTGTATCATAGAAAGATATTTCAAAATCCACATCAGATCAGACATGTCTGATGCCATTGGTCAAGTAATTTATAAGGGGTAAGGGAAACCTGGACCCGTAATGGAACCTACGTTTTTTCCTGTGGTCTAAACAAGGGAGTTGATATTTTTTCTCGATTTTAATTTTTAGACAATGAACAAAATGAGTCCTCCACTAAACAAAATTGTGGCAACGGAAAGGAATCTAGTTCTAAAAATATTACTCTAAAATAATATTAATTTTAGAAAAGTGTTGGTTTGTTTTTTCGGGATATCATAGTATTTTGTTACTGCAAAATGGCCACGCTTAATCCCATTATTATTGTTTTTATAAAAACAACATTTGTTTCTTTAGTGGAGAACGATGGTAATGTTTACCAGGGGGTAAGGCAGGGAATACCTAGGTTCCGGAAAGAGTCACAAATCCTCATCAGTTCCCTTGTTTTATGTCTGCGATATTCTATATTTTTAATTTTGTGAAAAATTAAAATGTGTGCTGCGTAGCTTTTGCAAATTTTTTTGCAAATACTTCCACGAAAGCATGGAAACATTTCCATTTTAAAGATTCTTCCATGGTAGAATAAAGAAAGAAACATCCTTTCAAATAAGTATACCCAGCTTTGCATTTTTCTGTAATTAACTTTGTCAAATTTAACTGAATAAAAAATAAGTTCCCATCCCTGATTTCTGTACTTACAATGGATTTATGAACAGACATTTTGACAACGAAATTATGCAAAATGTAAATTTTACAAACATTTCAAAAAGAGAGGACCTTCCTCATTCTAATTCTATTATGAATTATTCATTATAAACTTTGTATAACCTCAGAGAGCAATAACCATTTTAGACTATAGGTCTCTTTAGACCAAATCCGTTTCAGGACATTAGGAGTCGATATAGAGATTTCCGTCCATCTGGCTGGTGAGCAAAACTCTCGAAGGGAGTATCCTTTATGGTCCAAACTTGGTACATCGCAATATTATTATCAAACTTAGATCAAGTTCGGAGATGGGCAATATCGGTTCACACCATCAAGTACCTTCCCCACAAAGGGTCAAAATTTTGAATAAGTACAAGTCTTATAAAGTGATTGCCTTCAAATTTCACACATCCCAATATTTTTGTTAACGCAAGGTTAAGATGGAACATATCATTCTTTTCCTTCTGGTACCTCCCCAACAAAAGTTCGATATTTTCCAAAGAAAAACATTTTTTGCTGCACAGAAAGAGAAAGGATAATCCGATTTTGCTGCAGCTTTGTAAATCCTAATATTTGCATCAGTGCTAGGTCAGGTGCAAGTGCTTCCCCACAAAGGGTAAAAGTTTGGAATAATTGTAACTCTTATAAAATGTGAAGTAAGAGTCCGATTGTCTTCGAATTAAACACATCACAATATTTTTATTAACCCATGGTCTGGTGTGAAACGGCCCCGCAAAAGGTCAACATTTTGAATGCTCATGAAGCTCGTAAAATGCGAAAATAACATAAGACTTGGCACATCTCAATATTTTTATCAAAACAAGATATGTTATAAAGATGACAGAGATCAGACCATTCCTTCTGTTACCACCTCCACGAAGGGTTAAAATTTTGAATAACCAAACTAATCATAGAATCCGAAATAAGCTTCCTGTTCTCTTCATATTTCACATATCCCATTATTTCTACTAACACAAAATCTACTGTGATGATGGGATACTTCGGCCCACTCCTTCTGGTACCATCCTCCATAAGAGTTCAAAATTTTGAATAGCTCATAAAACCTGAAATTAACATTCCGATTTCATTCAGGCTAGGCACATCTCAATAGTACCATCAACACAAGATCTGCTATGAAGATGGTAGAGATCGGACCATTCCTTCTAGCACCTCCCCCACAAAGGGTAAAGATTTTGAATAACTAAAACGATAATAAATTTCAAAATAAGCATCCGGTTCTTTTCATATTCCAAACATCACAATATTTTTATTAACCCATAGTGTGATGTGAATATGGAATATATCTGTCGACTCCTTCTGTTACCTCCCCACAAAGGGTCAACATTTTGAATATTCATAAAGCTCATAAAACACGAAATTAACATCCGATTCCATTCAGATTCTATTATAAAGATGCTAGAGGTCGGACCATTCCTTTTGGTACCTTTTTGTGGGGGCACAAAGGGTAGCTCATAAAACGCGAAATTAACATCCGATTCCATTGAGACTTGGTAAATCTCAATATTTCCATCAACACAAGATCTGCTAGAAATATTGTAGAGATCGGACTATTCTTTCTGGTACCTCCCCCACAAAGGGTAAAGGTTTTGAATAACTAAAACGATTATAAAATTCAAAATAAGCATCCGATTCATTTCATATTTCACACACCCCATTATTTCTATTAAAACAAGATCGGATATATCGGTCCACTTCTTCTGGTACCTTCCCCACAGAGGATCAACATTTTGAACTCTCCACATAGGTCCAATTTTGAATAACGGAAACGATTATAAAATCCGAAATAAGTATCCGATTCTATTCATATTCCACACATCCCATTATTTTTACTAACATAAGATCTGCTGTGAAAATGGGAAATATTGATAAAATCCTTCTGGTATCTCACCCACAAAAGGTCAAAATATCCATGAAGCTCATAAAACGCGAAGTTGACATCCCATTCCATTCAGACCTGGCACATCTCAATATTTCTATCAACACAAGGTCTGTTAAAAAGATATTAGAGATCGGACCATTTCTTCTGGTACTTCCGCCACATAGGGTCAAAATTTTGAATATCCATGAATCTCAAAGAAAGCAAAATAAGCATCAACCAGAAACCTGATATGAATATCAAATTTATGATGTGGCATAAAATTGGATATAAATGTTAGATTTTTGTTGTAATTTTGTCCATACCAATATTTTAGTCTGTTTTAGATGAGATATGAAAATGGAATAATTCGGTCGACAATATCTGGTACCTCACACACATTTACATTTTCTAAAAATTTTCACATATCTAATAAAAAGTGAAGGAAGGGACCAATATTGTCCAAACCTGACGTCACAATATTTATGTCATATTTATTTAGATCCGATACGAAATGGACAATATTGCTCCATTCCTTCGGATCCTGTGCCGTTGAGGGTCAATAATTTGAATAGTCATAACACAAGTCAAAACATATTTAAATAATCGAACATTGACTGACGGTATACATCTGTCCGCCTGAAACTTTTAAACTTGTTTTAATTTATGTTCATTCTACACTTAACTCCCTTTGCATTTGATCGCTCCACCCAAAAAAAACAACAATAACAACAGCAAAAACAACAAATATGTAGAACATAATATGATTTTATTATGAACTTGAAGAACATTGAGAAAAACATGATATCATTACAAATACTACACAAATATTTGCATAGCATACATACACAAAAAGACATAGACACACACACACATATATACACGAACTCACAGAATGCAAACTAACTGTAAACAATGCAGTTAAATATAACATGACAGACATTCTTGCATGATAGTCAAATTCCAAAGGGCATTTCATGCTTCAGACAATGTAATAACACACAGAAATGCAGAAATACATCTAATATTACATGGCTTATTACAGCAGGCGGCCATGGGGACTTGAAGAAAAAAACACCACAGAATTCACTTAAGATTTCAGAGTTTATTAGGAGGGTAGACTTAAATTGTATATATATTAAATGGGTGATATTATGGGCTGGAGTGGCATATAATGCATTAATGGAGATTTGCCACTTTAGATAATTTTGAAAATTATATGCCCCTTTGCTCTAATAACCATCAATTCACTTTAGATACAAGACTAGACAATAGTGCGTATGATTATTTTTGATAAAAAAAAATCACGGTGGCGAACGACTATCGTGAGCTGGATTAGCGAACGAAAGGTGCCGTATGATAATCCTCACGGATGTAATCCCCATTACAATTATGGGGGGTTTTGACCTTTTTTCGGTAAAAAAAAATTGGTCACAGTCCCCAGAAAGTAGCGGGGAGGGTGAGATGAAAAACTGCAACCAATTTCAGACTGCTGTTATTTCTAAGCCACTAGTCCGACAGCTATTAAAGTTATTGCAGTGACAGCTCATTATATTGTTTACAAGCATTTTCGTGAGAATTATCCAGAAAAAAAGCTATTCCTGATGGAATTCAAGCGTGATAGTGTGATTTATTTATATTTGGCTGGAAAACCACAAGTGGCTATCGCTAGAGCAATCCAGTATTTAAATGTGAATAAATCTTTGGTGTCTCGTACCATCACTAGTTACCTTGATACTGGTAGTATAGCCCGACGTTGGCCACCAGAACTCAAGCGCCAGCCATGATGACGGTGCGGGCCGCCATAACAGCCGATGATAACTCTCCGCTCGTATTAATCGACCGTGGCATTAGAATAAATGCCGAATATTATCGCGAAAATATTTTTGAGGGTGTATTAAAGCCTTGCGCACGCAAACATTTTGGCTGCAGACCTTGGACATGCCAACAAGACTCAGCACCTTCGCACTTAGCACGCTCCACCCAAGAATGGTTACAAAATGAGGTGGACTATTGTGGCTGGAGTAATACGGAAGGCAAGGTTGGCACTAAAATATACCAAAGTGTCGATCACCTCAAACAAGCGCTTCCCCGGGAATGGGCCAAAATACCACAGAGCAACATTCGGGCAGCGTGTGACAGTTTCATGGCGCGTTTGAAGGCCATAGGTGACCCACTCGAACAAATCTAAACTTGTACTAAAATTTGATGCTATTTCTGACATTTTTTGCTTTTATTCAATAAAACTTAAAAAAATTTAAAAATTATGACGTTTGACTTTGTTGCATTTTTTTTATCTCACCCTGTATAATTTTATATTATATGCCGGTTTGCTCGTTGGGTAAATGGCCGAAACAATAGTGCGTATGATTATTTTTGATAAACAGTCACGATGGCGTATGATTAATTTGTGCTGAATAAGCAAATAAAAGGTCCCGTCTCATAACAATTATGGGGATTATGACCTTCTTTCTAAGGACTATGATCTTTTTTCGGCTATAACCCCCAAAATGAAATGGAGATTCCGTCCAAAAAAAATCGGTCATAATCCCGAGAAAGTGGCCGATTAATCCCCATTATTATGGGGATTATGTCCAAAACGGTTTCGGTCATCAACTCCATTATTGGGTAGGTATTTAAACATGATTACGGCAAAGTAATATTTTCATGAGGGAAAATTTCTCCTCGAAACATCGAATAAAAATCCGGGTTTAATCCGGTTCAACTTCATTTGAAAGCTTAATCAGCAAATAGTTGTATGATGGGGTTGTTTGGGCAGGTTCAGGAGAAATTCAAGAAAATTGGTATTTTTGCACTGGAACTTTTTGAAAAAATCTCAAAAATGGTCCGCATAATCCCCATGATCGTTTGCTGTGTGGATTATCCCCGAAAAAATATCAGACATAATAACCAGAATAAAAACAAAGCTTATATTGAGTTTAGGGGCTATGCTCGACTTGGTATACCGAACCTTATTGAAAAGCCCTTACAACGTCGAAAATAGACCCATTGTGGGGTACTAAATATTAAATTATAGCCTATAATCTTGCCTTTCCAAAATGTTGCCAAATTTGGCTGATATCTCTTGTAGTTCCGAAGATATTAGTGATAAAAATCATGAATTTGAGATTTTCTCCCGTAATATATATGTAGCCTTTATAGTTTTTTTAAGTAACCAGTCTTCGTCCGGGGCTTGAGATTTTCTCTTCTGGGGTATGTCCAACATCGGCTATGCGATCCACAATTTTTCTAAATTTTATAACTTTTTAGGTAACCAGACTTTGGCCTGGGTTTGAGATTTTCTCCTCTTCTAGGGTGTTTCCAACACCGGCTACGCGTTTTAGAAAGTACCGGAACATAGTCCCCATTATTATGGGGATTCACATTGAGAATCATTTTGAGAATTAGAGTGCTTGGAGTGCTGATAATCTCTTGAAAATATCTTCGGATTCACAATAATCCAGCAGCTTATGAAAGTAGAGCTCCACCCCCTCTACCCTCTCAAACTATTGGACATTATGGGATTAAGATCCCACGGAATCTATGGATTTTAGGTGTATGGTGTCTTTGGCAATATTGCAGAGCTAAAAATAGATGAGCCAGAAATATAAGACACGTGTATCGTTGTTTTAAAAGATTGTATCGCAGAGTAACATGAATAGAGGGGACAAGTTGCCTCATTCATCTTAATTTTGGGATTAAAATTCCTTGGAATCTGTTGATTTTAGATGCATTGTGTCTTCGGCAAAACTGTAGACAAAAATAGGGAGATTACGAAAACAGAGCTAAAAAAGTAAATAAATTTGTCGGGGTTTCGAAAGTTTACTTCGCACTTATACTGGTATAGAAGGGGCTAGTTTCCTACTCTTCCAAACTTTTTTTTTTATTTTAATTAAAACGGATTAACTGAGAATAACGTTCACCCTGAAGTTTTGAAGTACTTTTTTTCTGATAGTTAATGAAACAAGTCTAAGAAACTTATTATACCCTCCATCATAGTATGGAGGGTATATTAAGTTTGTCATTCCGTTTGTAACACCTCAAAATACACATTTTAGACCCCACAAAGTATATATATTCCTCAATAGCATAAAATTCTATGTCGATTTAGCAATGTCCGTCCGTCTGTTGAAATCACTCTAGCTTCCGAACGAAATGAGGTAGGTTGATAAAATTTTACTCAAATGTATGTTATGTCTGCGGGAATTTCGATATTGAAAATGGGCCATGTAGGTCCACGTCTTCGTATAGCCCCCATATAACGGTTCCTCCCGATATACGGTATTTTGATGATTTAAGCGACATTTTTTACCGGAATTGTTTCAAATTGGGGTTTTGAAGTTCGTAATAGTTCGTAATACTACAGTATAAAACAGAAAATGGGCCATGTAGGTCCACGCCTTCGAATAGCCCCCATATAACGGTACCCCCGACATTCGATATTTTGATGATTTAAGCGATATTATTTACCGGAATCGTTTCAAATTTAGTATTTGAAGTTCGTAATGGATACTACATCCAAAGACAGAAAATGAGCCATGTAGGTACACGTCTTTGAATAGCCCCTATATAACGGTACCCCCCGATATTCGGTATTTTGATGATTTTAACGACATTATTTACCGGAATTGTTTCATATTTGGTGTTTGAAGTTCGTAATGGGTACTACATCCCAAGACAGAAAATGAGCCATGTACGTCTACGTCTTCGTATAGCCCCCATATAACGATACCTCCCGATTTTCGCTATTTTGATGCTTTTAGCGACATTATTTACCGGAATTGTTTCAAGTTTGGCATTTGAAGTTCGTAATGGATGCTACAGCCCAAGTCAGAAAGTGAGCCATGTAGGTCCACGTATTCGAATAGACCCATATAACGGTACCCCCCGATATTCGGTATTTTGATGATTTTAGCGACATTATTTATCGGAATTGTTTCACATTTTGTTTTATGGATACAACGTAATGGATACTACAGCCTATGCCAGAAAATTGTCTGTGCAGGTCCACGTCTTCATATAGCCCTCATATTACGGTACTTCCCGATATTCGGCATTTTGATGACTTTAGCGACATTATTCACCGATTTTTTTTTAAGTTTCGCATTTGAATATTGTAACAGCTTGCGACAATAGTTGCCTGTGCAGGTCCACGTCGTCGTATAGACCCTAATATACGACTACATTCGGTATTTTTAAGATTTTAACAGAATCTTTAACGGATTTTATTTTTTTTGAAAATTGCCAAATTTGTACCAAATGGTGGAGGGTACTCAAATTTCGGCCCGGCCGAAACTTACAGCTTTTTTACTTGTTTTTTTTTTTTATAATTTTGTGTTCTACGCATTTTCAGAACCACCACTTCAATATTTTAGCTCTATCCCTTCACATAATACCAAAAGGTACCAAATTTGATGTTTTTAATACCCTTATAGTTTTTGGTACACTAGAACCTTTAAAGTACCATTCCAAAACCCTTAATTTTGCTAAATTAAGTTCTGCTATTTTTTTTTACCCCTTAAGATTTTTGTAGAAATTATGTTGTTTCATATTTCCAACCTTTAAGAAAAGTTCCATCATACATCTACTTTGGCCTCTATGTATAAAAATATTCCATCTTATCTTTATTGAAAAATCTTTCCCTTGCAATTTCAGAACCCTTGCAATATGCAATGTCGCACACACACACACACACAGAGACCCAACCATCTACCATATTATTGGCCAGCCATCAAACCATGTGACATCTTCATCGATACAACTGCAGCAAAAACAGCATAACACAATACAACCTCTTCCATTATGAGAAGATAGAGAGAACGGAAATTTATGCATCAATAAGAAATCCACATTCAAGTCGTTTCACCACCCCACGAATATCCACCACCTACCCACCCATACACCAAAATGCAATGAAAGTCTGTTAGGCCAGGCCAACCAAGCATCATACATGCATTGCCGCCATACCACACTATTCCTCCACTTGCGACTGAGTATTGGTTGCATTTAAAGTTCCTGGCACTTGCACCCTTTTGTCGATGCTTGTTCAACACTCGAATGCATAAAAATTGCGTAAATGCAAGAATAAACTTGGCACATTCATTCCTTTTTTATGTCCCTTTTTCGCCGTGGCTGGCTGGGCTATTCTTTATTGCCAAGTTGCAACAGCGGAGAGAAATTGTTGCAGCATGCTCGCCTGCCTGCCTGCCTGCCTTGCCTTGTAGTCGTGAAAACTTTTCCGGTTGTCGTTTTGTTAATAATATTGTCATTGTCATTGTTGATGGTGTGGTGTCGTTGCTGTTGCCATTGCCGGTGCCACTGATGCTTCCGCTGCGACGGCTGGTTGCGAATGTCGTTCTTTTTATTGTTGTTGGTGCGGTGTGTGTGTGGTGTTGCTTAAGTGCTCTGACTATGTTCGCATTTATGGTGGGACATAAAAAGAGAACGTATACCGCCATGAACATGCCTTGCCGTTTTACAAAAAAGAAAGGGTTCTTAAGTACATTTTGTTGCTGTTGGTGCCTTAAGTTGGACTTATTTGTGCGTTATTAAGCCAACACTAAGTGGTGGGATATTGCAATGCATTTCAATGTGTGTGTGGGGGAGGGGGTTAATTTTTGCTGTCACATAAGACAATTTTCCCAATTATGGGCAATTTGGGATATTCTCAAAATTTTGGATTTCTTTTCGAGACGAATTCAGCTTTTCACCACCCTCCCCCTTAAGATGTTTTTTGGCGGCGCTCACTTATCATATATATGTATGTGTGTGCATATAAAATTCTATTGTTATTGCACACATCTACTCTCTCGCTCCCCGTTACACTTTGCCAACTGCCAAGTGGAAAATGCATTAATGTCACTTGTGGGAAAAATTGAGTTACAAACTTTTTGTTTTGTTTTAATATATATATTGTTGTATTTGTTGTTGTTGTTGCTGCTGCACCTATTGTACGCATCATAACATGAAAAGCGGCAGCAGTTGAGAGCGTAAAGTAACAATGGCAGCAATAGCAACACTTGGCAATAAATGAGAGAGAGAAAACTATGCAATGAAACAATGTGTGCAACAGCAACAACAACAACACCCAGAAGAATGGTAACATCAGCCGTAGCTATAACTGCAACAACAACAATATCGAGAACAATATCAACAACTTATTATAATGACACTTTAAAAACCTCATGGCTCTGATCATAAAATGAATGACATTCGCAGGCGTTGTTCCCCCTAAATGTAACTAATAACTGAAAAAAGTTTTCGTTTTGAAGTTAAAGTTAATGGCCAAATGGAGGTTATGGCCTTAACTATGAATTGATTTGGAAATTTTTTATTTAAATCCTGCTTTTTGCCTGGGGGATATGAGGGAGTATAAATCTCTTCAAAAAACTCGAATTCATAAAAGGCACATATATCGGCGTTCTGAAAGTTTACATCGCAAAGTAAAACCAGAGGGGGACATGTTTCCTCCTGAACCTCATAGAGGGGACATTCCTCCTCACCAAACTTTCGATCATTTTATGAGAATAGAGTGCTTGAAATCTGCTGAAAATCTCTTGAAAATATCTTTGGATTCACAAAAAACCAGCGGTTTATGAAAATAGAGCTAAATAGAGGAGACAAATTTCCTCCCCTGGGATAAGGATTCCTTGGATTCTGTAGATTATCAGTATTTCATGTCTTCGGCAATATTGAAGCCAAAAACACGGAGATTATGAAAATAGAGCTAAAAATAGAAGACACGTATATCAGTATTTTAAAAGATTGCTTCGCAGAATAGCCTAAATAGAGAGGACAAGTTGCCTCCCTCACCAAACCTGTGGAGATTTTGGGATTAAAATCCCTTGGAATCTATTGAAAATAGATGTATGGTGTCTTCGGCGATACTGTAGACAAAAATAGGAACAAATATAGAGCTAAAAATAAATACAATTGTCGGTGTTTCGCAAAATTTACTTCGCCCTTATACTCGTACAGAGGGGGCTAGTTTCCCCCTCTTCCAATTTTTTTTACATTTTGGGATTAAGATTCCTTGGAATCTATTGATTTTCGATGTATTTTTTCTTCGGCAAAATTGTAGGAAAAAACAAGGAGATTACTAAGATAGAGATAAAAAATACATTTACCGGTGCTTCGACAGTGTACTTCGCACTTGTACTTAAACTTATACACACTATATACCTAAAATCAGCAAATTCCAAGGAATCTTAATCCCAAAATGTACAAAAATGTAGAAGAGGAGCAAACTAGTCCCCCCTCTATACGAGTGTACCTAAAATCAGCAGATTCCCAGGAATCTTAATCCCAAAATGTACAAAAATGTGGAAGAGGAGGAATCTAGCCCCCTCTATACGAGTGTGTGTGATACGAGTAGAGGGGACTAGTTTCCTCCTCTTCCAAATTTGTGTACATTTTGGGATTCAGATTCCTTGGAATCTGCTGATTTTAGGTATATAGTGTGCATAACATTTATACGTTTCACCTCAACATCCCGAGTCCTGGCGATTAAGGAATGCTGATTGACACAACGGGCATCTCCTCGGCAACTTCCCTCGGTGGAGACCGTAGAGCGCAGATGCCAACGCGCGGTGGTTCTTGAGTTTTCTCTCCCTGCTTCACCATCTCCCTTATTGGAACATTTGATTGTAGTAGTAATCGACAAAGATACTAGGCGATTGCATGAACCTCTGCGTTCACTTGTCGATCAGGAAATGAAGTGTACACTTCTCGCGCTCTAACATTTTCGTATATTCATGGTTATACTAACCAGACCTCTGTCGCCACCCCAAAACAAAAAAATGTAATTTTGTTGTATAGAAGATAGAAATACACAAATAACGAATGAAATATCAGCAGAATTATTACTGATACCTTGTGTTTCATTTCTTTGCATTTTCTTCCTTTCACCATCATCACACGCGCGAATCACCCTCATTTCTCACCATCACATAATAACTCTGGGGAGTTATTTTTCTTCTCGTAGCTTTCGAAGCTTTCCTCCAATCCCCTGAGTTTTAAATTTTGGGTGAACTCCTCCACTGCCCATAGTTACACATAGTGTAAAAATACAAGGAATATTTGGGTCGGCAACTTAATCCCCCAAGAGAGTGGATAAAGGGGTCTTTTTGGCCCTTCTATAAAAATATGGTCAAAACTCCTTTTAAACGCAAGTCAAGCAAGTCAAATATTCAAAAAAAAGTTTGGCATAAAATTCTACTATAGGTTCTGGAAGACATCAAAAGTCTAAATCTTAACCAAATGCCAGGAATATCTATGAATATTAAAAATATATTTTAGGGTTAAAGCCGTACTTAATGTAAGTTTGTGAAAAAATCGCCAACAAAGCATTATTTTAGCACGATGACGGCAAAGACAAAATATTCTTAATCGAATTTCACTATAAGTCACCAAAGAAAGGAAATCAGTATTTCCCTTGAATATCAGAAAAATGATGCACTAAAGCTTCCACAAAAAAAAACCTCCCTTAATTCTCTCATCAATTTTTCCTCGGACTGTTTTGGAGTTGACGCCTGAATTTAGGCTAAACTTTTATTTTAGGGCGAAAGTGTAAGAGAGAGGAATATTCCACATAAAATTAAAAAAAAAAAAAAAACAGCAAAGAAAGTTGTTAAGGAGTGCATATTACGGCTGTGGGTAACAAATATAACAAATCGGATGAACAATATATATTGGAACTATAGCTATAGTGAACCGATCTTCACCACATTTGATATACTAGCTTCTACACTCAATTCGGTCAAATTTCATCCCATTTGGGCAAATATTAGACGTTTGGTGCACAATAAAAGGTAAATCGGGAGATATATCCAAATCCGAACCGATCTCGATAAAATTTAGCAAAAGTATTTGTGAGCTGTATTTGATATATTTCCCCAAATATTGTTGTTACAGAGTTAAGGCTGTGGAGGACTAAAATAACAAATCGGATGAACAATATATATAGGAGCTATAGCTATATCTGAACCGATTTCGACCAAATTTGGCATATATATTTTCAGGGCTAATTTGGTTGTATGTGCATAATTCTATACTACTCGGGTAGATATTACACGTTTGGTGCACAATAAAAGGCAAATCGGACGAAGATATATAAATGTTTACCGATTATCTCCAATAGGGTTCGTCTTTGGGCCAAGCAAATGATTTGTGCAAAATTTCAGCTGGATCGGATAATAAATGGCGGACATGCATAAATCGACTCAGAATATGATTCTATGCAGATCATCAAGAGGAACAATGGGTCTTTCTCGTTTCCTTTTGCCTGTTACAAATAAATGCACAAAGACATAATACCCTGACCACCTTGTGGTGTAGGGTATAATAATATTTACATTAATGTGGAGAAAACAGCGCGAAAAGATCCCCTAATTTTTGATAAATTTTTCTTGCATTTTTCGAGTTGACGCCTGATATTAACATAACATTTTGATTTGGACCGAAGGTGTCAAAGGAAAAAATATTCTGCCTATAATTTCAGTCTAAAAAAAAATCGATAGAAATTTGTTCGATGTCAAATGCGATGAATCCCACTCCAGATAAAACGAAAATTTAAATTTTTTACATTCCAATGGGTTATAGCTACGTTTGATTCATTACCACGCACTGTAACATCCAAAGAGTTCAATAGCATCCTTAACAAAACACAACAACAATAAATGTCATCAATAACAACAACAAAATTGCGCACATCGAAATAGCCCCAGATCCAAAAAAATGGTTGCCAATGTCAGTCAGTCAGGTGCCATTAACACACAAAATAGCAACGGCGACAATGGCTGTAGCTGCCATTTCAGGGAATGTGAAAAAGAACAGTGTCAGCCAACAGAGCAACAATAGTAGCAGCAAAAACAACAACAACAAAAAAAAAAGGGCAGGCAGCACCACCACCACGAGCTCTATAAGAACCATAGAAATGACAGCAGTAATGTCACCCACACACACACACACAAATGCATTCAATAGTTTGTAACATTTTATAACAACCCCTATGTTGTTGCAATAACCGAACACCGTGAAATGGGGTACTAAAGGGTTTAAAAGGTTTTTAAAGGTTTTTAAAATACAATAAATTGGTAGGGAATTGGAAGAAAAAACATGTTAAATAGTATCAGTCGGTTTTGCCGACAGGCTTATGTTTTGTTTATTCAAACTGTTGACCCTTTATGGGGGAGGTTCCGAATCAGTTGGCCAATATTGACCAATTCGTGTCTGACCTAAGACTGATATGAATATTACTGTATATCGACTACTTACTATAACTTAATGCAATTTTTTGCAAAATGTGGAAAGATGCGTGAGGTACCGAAATGTTTGAATGTGTGAGACTTGAAGAGAATTGGATGCTTATTTCGCGTTTTATTAGCATTTTGTTTTTCAAAATTTTTAATCCTTTGTGGGGGAAGAGCCAGAAGGAGTGCGCCGATATATCCCATTTTCACAGCAGATCTTGTGTTAGCAGTAATTATTGGATGTGTGAAATTTGAAGAATGCTTATTTCCGATTTTATGGTCGTTTTGGTTATTCAAATTTTGAATCTTTGTGGGGGAGGTACCAGAAGAAATGGTCCCATCTCTACCATCTTTATAAAATACGGGTGAGATGAAAAAACTGCAACGAACTTCAGACTGCTGTCATTTCATAGTCACTCGTCAGACAGCTGATGAAATTATTCAAGTGACAGCTCATTATATTGTTTACAAGCGTACAAAAGCATTTTCTTCAGAATTTTCTAGAAAAAAACTTATTCGTGATGGAATTTAAGCGTGATAGTGTGATTTCTTTATATTTGGCTGGAAAACCACAAATGGCTATCGTTAGAGCACTCCAGCATTTAAATGTGAATAAATCTTTTGTGTCTCGTAACATCGCTCGTTACAGTGATACTGGTAGCGTAGCCCGACGTTAAGGAAGTGAAAGAAGCGGAAGAAAACAGCAACATCAGCCGAAATGGTTTGAAAAATTAAGAAGCACCTTGATCGAAACCCGCATCGCAGTGACCGAAAAATGACTCGTGAGCTGAACATATCGCAATCTTCCATTCGGCAAATATTGAAAAATGAGCTCGGGGTAGAGCCATTGAAATTCCAAAAAGGGCAAGAACTTACACCGCAATGGAAAGAAAATCGACTCAAAAGAGCTAAAGAGTTGCTTCGCTTCGGTTTTCTTGGATGCCGCATTTGGTTTTCTTCGATGAACATTCGTTGTCCAGTAAAGGTCAGCTAAAAATGTACACCTTCGGTTGGCCACCAGAACTCAAGCGCCGGCCATGGTGATGGTGTGGGCCGCCATAACAGCCGATGGTCGCTATCCGCTCGTATTAATCGACCGTGGCATCAGAATAAATGCCGAATATTATCGCGAAAATATTCTGGAGGGTGTCTTGGGTACTAAAAAATTTTGGCCGCAGACATTGGGCATTCCAACAGGACTCAGCACCCGCCACCTAAGAATGGTTACAAAATGAGGTTCCTCACTTCATTTCCAGCGCACAATGGCCACAAAAATTTCCGGATACTAATCCGTTGGACTATTGTGTCTGGAATATTTTGGAAAGCAAGGTTGGCACCAAAAAATACCAAAGTGTCGATCACCTCAAACAAGCGATACGCCGGGAATGGGCCAAAATACCGGAGAGCAATATTCGGGCAGCGTGTGACGGTTTCATTGGCCGTTTGAAGGCCATAATTCGTGCCAAAAGTGACCAATTCGAAAAAATCTAAATTTATTCTAAAATTTGATGCTATTTCCGACATTTTTTGCTTTCATTCAATAAAATTAAAAAAAAAATATGTAAAAATTATGGCGTTTAATTTTGTGCAATTGAAGACAACCCCGAAAGCCCTTGGGCCTTTTTTATCATCTTCGCTGATATTTGACCAATTATGTACACGTATCTTATCGTTTAAGTTCCCCAAGGTAAAACATAAATACTTCCAACATCCTTGCCGAATACATCACACCACTCATACAATTATGTTGCAACATATTTGAGTGTGACACATCTTCTAAAATACAATGTTTCAATATTAGTGTTGCAACCATGAACCAGAGAGAGGGGAGAGATAAATGGAAAAGAAATGTACCAACTCACAACGATAGTTGTTCGCTCATGCTTCAGATGTAATAATAGATGTTGATATTTCCTGTAATAATAACAACAACAACACCACGAAAAATTCAGTCACCATGTATGTTTTGTGGGAGGCTATGCCTTCAAGACAATATCCATTTATTACTCAATGTTGTTCCCCCCCCTCGCAAAATTCTTGTCGTTGTTACCTTGGCAAAATTTTAACATTTTGGAGCACTTTGAGTGGTCGTCGACGTCGTCATCGTCGGCATCAGAGCTGCGAAAGGATAATAATGCATTTCACACCTTTTTTGTTATGTTTCACACAGCCACCCCTCCCCCACATTATAGATGAAACCCACTTAAAATAAAATGACAAAATACACAGCTCAACAACAATAACTCAACTGAAGTGAACTGAAATGCATGTTTTCGAAATAATGCTGCCCGAACGCCCTCCTGCTGTGCCATGCCAATGGATGTAACGTTGTAACGATGTAATGTAAAGTAAGTAGTTTCGTAATGCGAAATGTAAAATGTGCGAAACACAGCAAAAATTGCAGTTGGCAGTTAAAGAGACAAGCCAGAGACCGAATGAACGAACAGCCATGTCGTCTTTATGGCTGTTTGTCTCTCTCCGTCTGTCTGTCTGTCCGTCCGCCCGAATTGGTGGCACAAGGTGGCAAAAGTGATGAGCACACAAAATCTCATTAAGTGTGAACGGATATAAACATTAATTTTTTCCTTCTGGTAAGGAGACGAGTGAGTGTAAGTGTGTGTGTGTGTGCAGTGTCACATCAGCAATTTGTTGCACACACCACCATCACCAGGCGCACCACCATCACCAAGCGCACCACAATCACCAGGCGCACCACCACCACCACCAATATTGCTGGCAGGCCAACAGTTGATGGATATAATGCGTTTTTATTAAAGCTTTATTTCACTTTTTCCTTAAGTTAATGTACAATTGCAATAAATTAAGAAATTAATGGGAAATGAAGGAGGAAGAGGAGAAGAGGGAATATTTTCGACAAAATGTAGAAAAAAAGGAAGAGAATTAAATTGCAAAGTAAGGCAGAAATTGCATAGAAGGATAAATGTTCTATAAAGAGTTAATTGCACCATGCAACACAAAAAAATAATTACGGGGAACTTACAGCAGATTATGAAGTAAGGCTAAAACCAGTAGAGAAAGTCTAAATGTCGGACTCGGCCGACTTTATGATACCCTACACCACTTTGCTTCATATATCTGAACGGATTTTCACTAAATTTGACATTCTTGTTTCTAGGCTCAATTTGGTCGTAAGTGCCAAATTTCATCCAATTTTGGGCTAATATTACATGTTTGGTACACAACAAAAGGCAAATCGGACGAAAATCTATATATGGGAGCTATATCTAAATCTGAACCGATCTCGATAAAAAAAATTTCGAAGCTATTTCTGAGCTGTATTTGATATATTTCCCAAATATCGTTGTTACAGAGAGCATACTGCGGCTGTGGAGGACAAAAATATCAAATCGGATGAACAATATATATCGGAGCTATAGCTATATTTGAACCGATTACGATCAAATTTGGCATACACATTTCCAGGCTTAATTTGGTCGCCTATGCAAATTACATACTATTTGGGCTGGTATTACACGTTTGGTGCAGAATAATAGGCAAATCGGACGAAGAAAAATACATGGGGGCTATATCTAAATTTTAACCGATTATCTCCAATTTCAAAAGGGTTCATCCTTGGGCCAAACAAATAACTTGGATCGGGTAATAAATGTGACCTGTACTTTGATTACACAAATACATGGACATACGGTGGACGGACTGACATGCATAAACCGATTCAGATGCAGATCATCAAAAGGAACTATGGGTCTATCTCGTTTTCTTTTGCCTTTTACAAATAAATTCATAAAGATATAATACCCTGACCACCTTGTGGTGTAGGGTATAAAGATATGACACGTGTATGAGCATTTTGAAATAGAGGGGACGAGTTCCCCCCTATTTCACACTTGTGGAAATTTTCGAATTAAGATTCAGCGAAATCCGTGAATATTAGGTATGTAGTGTCTCCGGCAATAATGTAGATAAAAATACAAGTCATATTTTGGTAGAAAAAATTAACCCTCAACAAAGTTTTCTTTTTGGTCCTTTTTCGAAAATATGATTAAAAACTCACTTTAAACGGGATCGTAGCATGTCATGGCAATCTACAGAAGTACTTGCCATAAAATTCTACTATAGGTCCGACAAGGGGCTATATCTTACCTAAACGGCAAAAATTTATTCAAAACACATTTCAGGGTTAATGCAATACTTTATGTGAGTTTATGCAAAAATCTCCTACAGAGCATCGTACGGATGACGACAAATACAAAAATACACTTCATCAAATTTATACTTCAAGTCACCAAGAAAAAGAAATCTCAATTTCCACAGCCTATACAAAAAAAATTAAATTTATAAAATAAATAAATAACTGCCTCAATGTTCGCAAAAAAATATATATTTCCTAATTATACCCTCAGCCATATGGCTACAGATGGCAATATATCATCTGATACGGCCAAAAGTGCCTCATCGAAACAACGGTTTCGGACTCTAGATTTCTTTGGACCAAATCCGTTCCAGGATATTTGGAGTCGATCTAGCCATATCCGTCTTTCGTCTGACTGCACAATAACTCTCCAAGGGACTATCCGATTTGATTCAAACTTGGTACATCATTTTATTGTTATCAAACTTAGTTCGAGTTCGGAAATGAGCAATATCGGTCGACATCTTCTACTAACTCCCCCACAAAAGATCAATATTTTCAAAGAAATTAATTTACTGCACAGAAAGAGAAAAGACAATCCGATTTTGCTCCAACTTTTAAATCCTAACGTTTGCGTCAGTGCTAGGAAAATGGACAATATCGGTCCACTCTATCAAGTACCTCCTCCAGAAAGGGTCAACATTTTGAATAATTACAGCTCCCATAAAATGTGATGTATGAATCCGATTGTCTTAAAATTTAACACATCCCAATATTTGTATTTACGCAAGGTCTGGTGTTAAGATGGAATATATCAGTCCCCACAAACTGTCGAAATTTTCAAAAAAAAAAAATAAATAAATAAATAAATTTTTCTGCACACAAAGAGAAGCGATAATCCGCTTTTGCTATAACTTTGCAAATTCTAATATTTGTGTCAGAGCTAGGTCAAGTGCAAAAATGGACAATATCGGTCCACTCCATCAAGTACCTCCCCCACAAAGGGTAAACATTTGGAATAATTTTAAATTTTATAAAATGTGATGTATGAATCCGATTGTCTTAAAATTTCACACATCTCAATATTTTCTTAAACCCAAGATCTGGTGTTAAGATGAAATATATCGGTCCACTCCTTCTGGTACCTCCCCCACGAAAAGTCGAAATTTTGAATATCCATTAAGCTCATAAAACGCAAAATTAACATCGGATTCCATTTAGACTTGGCACATCTGCATATTTCTATCAACACAGGATCTGTTAAAAAAAGGTAGAGTTGGGACCATTCCTCCTGCTACCAACCTACTTTTATCTGTCATAACTTGCGATACAAGTCAGCGATTCTGTACAACTTGCTATATCTCAATATTTTTCTCAACCAAAAACCTAGGAGGAATATGGAATTTATGATTTCGCATAAAATTTGATACTAATGTTCAATTTTTTGAAATTTTGCCCATACCAATATTTTTATCAGTATTAGATGAAATATGAAAATTGAATACTTCGGTTGACTATATCTGGTACCTCAAGTACACTTTAAGATTTCCTAAAAATTATCACATATCTTATGTAAAGTGAAGGAAGTAACCAATATAAACCAGATCTGGCATATTTTTTTTTTTTATTATTTCGATACTAAATGGACAATATTGGTCCATTTCTTTGGAACTAACTCCGTAGAGGGTCAACAATTTGAATAATCGCAACAGAAGTAAAAATATATAATTAAATAATCGAACATTATTTATTAAAAAAATGTAAATAAATAAACCAGTAAGCAAAGGCTATAGTCGTGTGGGCCGACCATGTGATACCCTACAACACTACAATATGTTAGAAGCTCTTTTATGTCCAAATCCATTTTGGAAGATTTCGACTTTGAAATTATGTCACGGAGCACTGCCCAGATATTACTCTAAGCACTTTGAAAACGGACATTTGCCCAATATTTACGCACTCTGTCGTGTTGTTAGTTGTTATGGTCCATTTACGGCCAAAATGCTCCAAAATGCTTCCCTGTCGTTAAGTCTCTTCTCAGGCGTACCGATAGGCTTCCATTGTGTTATAAGGACTTTTTTTCTGTTTTAGGTCCATTTCAACCTCTAAATATATTGTGGGCATCTTTAAAAACAATAGGCCTAGCCCTTCTTGGCCTTATCATCATAGACAAATTTTATAGTCTATTGCACCCACTAAATACTATCCGAAGACCACCAAAATTGGAAGCCTTCTGCCCAGCCCTAAGCTCTAGCCCCATGCTAACTTCCGTCAATTGGTCTATAATTGTGACCTGTAGAGCAACTGCAAAATCAGGAAATTTTTCAGTTTTTGGTCCACTTCAACCTCTAACTATTATGCGATCATCTCCAAAAGCAATATGTGAGAAACCAATATTTCGAGGTGTTACATAATTTTTGGCCCAATCAAACACATAGTGTTGTAGGGTATAAAAATAGCCAGTAATATTTATTATTTATTTATGTATTATTTTTTTTTTTAAATTTCACTTATTAATATATTATTCATGGGAGAACCAATTCTAAGATCTTCTTTAGGCTCTGTATAGTTCCCCCTTTAACCCATAAACGCACCAAAAAGTTTGTGCCACAAACACGCTTTTTCACCTTCAATAAAACAAGTTCATGTTTTCCAAACAAAAAACCCCATAGAAAAGGTGTCACAAATTTTCCAGCCAAAGACATTACGATAAGCGACCACAATATATGACGAAGTTTGTTCTAAAATATATTTTATTGTCACTTTGTTGGCTTCTGTTAATATATACATGTGTGTGTGTGCGACACACATATTTGTAATGTAGCAGAAAGCCAACATGAACCGGAAAATTGGTCCTTAAAATAAATGACAAATTAACATGGGTGACATATTTAAAATTTCTAATGGACCTCTTACAAGCTTTCTCTAACCCTCGATTTCTCCTTTTTTTGAGGGGGGCACATAAAATCATTTAAAATCTCTTTTCTGTGACCCAAATGCCCTACATACAAATATGTATGTGTGACCTATTAGAATTTGAATTCTTTAAAAATTCGCTGCGTGAAAATACTACAAATTTTCTCCCTACCTCCCCTCCTCTCGACCAAATAAAATGAATAAATACAACAACGGACCACATATTGTTATGGCCCATTAAATTATGATTACAATGATGACAACAATACTTGTGATAGCAGAAACAGCAACAGCAACACCAACACCAACCATCACCACCACCAACGTCGCTACAACAACAGCGGGGGTAACACAATAGAAATGGTAACACCATTGCAAGTGATGAGAATAGACGAATGGATGATAGGGGGGGGGTGTGTGTTGGAGATGGTGTTGGCATTGATGTTGGATGTGGCCAAAAATGTGTTGCTGGATGTATCATCAGACATTTGTAGACATTATCATGGCTACAAACTAACTGTTTATGCTGTGACTTAATGGTAATCAGCGGCGGTTATAAGCCATTATGGCTATAACTAAGAATCACAAACGCACACACATACACACACACACAGATACATGGGGTATATATTATAATCACATGGCGAAACCCTCTTTGGCCCAGCATGAAATGTTGTCATGCAATCGTTGTATCACCATGTCGCCCATAGAACCGAAAATCATCAAATCATCCCATCACCATCCGTGTGAGTGGTGAAGGGTGGTGGTGGTGTTGGTGTTGGAGGTGGCAACGTCAAAACGTCTAACTACTGCCGTGAAAAGGTCGACTAAATAGTCATTTATTTGCACACGACAGTTATAATGGCCAAAAACATAAACGTATCGAATTTTCAAAGTAACTAACGGTAAATGATGCAAGGAGGCGAACAAGGGGGCGGGGAGTTGGGTATGGTTCGGTATAATAAACAAAACTACATTATTTTTATTAAATATGAAAACTCCCCGTTTGACCCAAAAAATGGCAAACGTGAGTGTAACAAAAATTAAATCAAAGTTGTCTCTGGTGGGTGGGGTGAGGTGGAGGTGTGGAGGGAAGTGAAAATGTGGTTGGGTAGATTATTAATAACCATATTCAAAGTGGAACAATGACAAACGCAAAAACGGAAATATGTGTGAAAACTATTATTTTTTTTAGCCTGAAATAGGACTCTACAAATGATATGCGTTTTGGGCCAGAGTATTGGGGTGTTGCGAACAAAAAATACAATTTTAAGAAGTTAAAAAGCAATAAACCGAACTTTGAATACCCTCCAACGTTTGGAACGAATTTGAAAAATTTTAAAAAATAAAATCCTTTCAAAATTCTGTTAAAATTTTAAAAATACCGAATATAGCCGTTATATTGGGGTCTATACGACGTAGACCTACATAGGCATTGTTTGTCATAAGCCATTACCATATTCAAATTCGAAACTTGAAATAAACGGTGAATAATGTAGCTAAAATCTTCTAAATATCATTTATAGGGAGGTACGTTATACCGGAGCTGTGCGAAGACCTGGACCTGCATAGACGATTTTCTGTCACAGGCTGTAGCATCCAATACGAACCTCAAATACGACATCTCAAACAAATTCGGTGGGTTTTGTACCTAAACTCGTCAAAATACCGAATATAGAGAGGTACTGATATATGGGGCCTATACGAAGACCTGGACCTGCATAGACAATTTTCTGTCAGAGACTGTAGTTTCCATTACGAACTTCAAATACCAAATTTGAAATAATTCCGGCGAATAATGTCGCTAAAATCATCAAAATACCGAATATCGGGAGTTACCTTTATATGGGGGCCATACGAAGGCGTGGACCTGCACAGATAATTTTCTGTCTTAGGCTGTAGTATCCATTTCGAACTTCAAATACCAAATTTGAAACAATTCCGGTGAATAATGTCGCTAAAATCATAAAAATACCGAATATAGGGAGGTACCGTTATATGGGGGCTATACGAAGACGTGGACCTGCACAGATAATTTTCTGTCTTAGGCTATAGTATCCATTTCGAACTTCAAATACCAAATTTGAAACAATTCCGGAGAATAATGTCGTGATTTCCAAACAAAAATTTGAATCGATACAAGCAAGGAAATTTCATCAAATAGGAGTTCAAAATAGCAATTTAAGGCGAATTGGATTTAGTGGATCTGTGAGGGAACTTCTATGAGAGAGTGTCACAATCACAACGACTAGTAAGTCCCGGCAATCATTCATTTCTCTAGAACCAAATTATCTACCAGAAAGAGTGGTCCGATATCCTCCATTTTAACATCAGATATCTGGTTGAGGGAAATATTTAGATAAACCAAATTTGAAGAGAATCGCTAACTTGGCTCCAATGTGGACAAGGTACCAGAAGAAGAGATCCAATATATTCTACCTTCACACCAGATCTGGTGTTAGGGGAAATATTTGAATGTGTGAAGCTTAGAATGAATCGGATATGTATTTCCAATTTTATTATCATTTCGGTGATTCAAAATTTGGTTATTCAAAATTTTGACCCTTTGTAGGGAAGATACCAGAAGGAGTGGGCCGATATCTACCATTTTCACAACAGAACTTGTGTTGATTGAAATAACGGGGTCTGACGAGTTTGAAAAGAATCTGATGCTTTGTAAAGAATCGCTAACTTGGTTCCAATGTGGACAAGGTACCAGAAGAAAAGGTCCGATATATTCTACATTCACACTAGATATAGTGTTAGTGAAAATATTTAAATGTGTGAAGCTTAGAATGAATCGGATATGTATTTCCAATTTTATTATCGTTAGATTATTCAACAGTTTGACCCTTTGTATGAAAGATACCAGAAGGAGTGGGTCGATATCTACCATATTCACAACAGAACTTGTGTTGATTGAAATATCGGGGTCGGACGAGTTTGAAAAGATTCAGATGCTTATTTCGCGTTTTATAAACTTCATGGCAATCGAAAATGTTGAGCCATTGCGGGGGAGGTATCAAAGGGAGTTGCTCATCTCCGAGCTTGACAATAATATTACGAGGTATTAAGATTGGACCAAATCCGATACTGACTTCGAAAATTATCGAACGCGTCAGACAGCACAACAGGCACACAATGAACGGACGGACACACCTAGATAATCTCTAAATGTCATGGATTAGTTAGAGACCCATGGTCTAAAACCGTGATTTCGATGAGGCTCATTTTGGCCGTAACAAGTGCCATATACCCTCTGTAGCCCTATGACTGAGGGTATAAATATAGAATAAAAGTTTATCTTCGTTTTGAAAGTTTACATCGCAAAGCAGAGGGCCAATTTCCCTCTTCGACGTGTTTTGAAATTTTCGGATTAAGATTCCGTCGATTTTAAGCATATAGTTTAGGATTACTGTAGTCAGGATTACTTTTCAAAGGAGTCACCAAAGGGGTCGTTGTGGCTCTTTTTTTCAAAATATGGTTAAAACCTTCCTTTAAACAGGATCGTAGCGCGTCAAAATCTGCAACTAAGAGGGGGAGATAAAAAAAAACTGCACAAAGTCAAACGGCATAATTTTTACATTTTTTTAAAATGTTATTGAATGAAAGCAAAAAGTGTCGGAAATAGCATCAAATTTAAAAATAAGTTTAGATTTGTTCGAAGTGGTCACCTTTGGCACGAATTATGGCCCTCAAACGGCCAAAGAAACCATCACACGCTGCCCGAATGTCGCTCTGCGGTATTTTGGTCCATTCCCGGCGAAGCGCTTGCTTGAGGTGATGGACACTTTGGTATTTTTTAGCGCCAACCTTGCTTTCCAAAATACTCCAGACACAATAGTCCCACGGATTGGTATCCAGAGATTTTGGTGGCCATTGTGAGCTGGAAATGGAACGAGGAACCTCATGTTGTAACCATTCCAGGTTGGGTGTGCTGAGTGCGCCCTCCAAAATATTTTCGCGATTTGTATACGAGCGAAGAGCGACCATCGGCTGTTATGGAGGCCCACACCATCACCATGGCCAGCGCTTGAGCTCTGGTGGCCAACCGAAGGTGCACATTTTCAACTGACCTCTTTGGCAAGTACACAGAATCATTTTATTTCTTTACAAAATGCTGGACAACGATTTTTTTCTCATCGGAGAAAACCAAGTTCGGAAGTTCACCATTTTCGGCCAAGCGAAGCAACTCTTAAGTTCTTTTTTAGTCTATTTTCTTTCTGTTGCGGTGTAAGTTCTTGCATTTTTTGGAATTTCAATGGTTTTACCTAGAGCTCATTTTTCAATATTTGCCGAATGGAATATTGCGATATGTTCAGCTAACGAGTCATTTTTCGGCCACTGCGATGCGGGTTTCGAACAAGTCGCTTCGTTACTTTTTGAACCATTTCTGCTGATGTTGCTGTTTTCTTCCGTCCACTTCCTTGACGTCGGGCTACGCTACCAGTATCACGGCAACGAGCGATGGTATGAGACACAAAAGCTTTATTCACATTTAAATGCTGGAGTGCTCTAACGATAGCCACTTGTGGTTTTCCAGCCAAATGTAAAGAAGTCACACTATCACGCTTAAATTCCATCACGAATAACTTTTTTTCTGGAAAATTCTCAGCAAAATGCTTCTGTACGCTTGTAAACAATATAATGAGCTGACACTGGAATAATTTTAACAGCTGTCGGACGAGTGGCTTAGAAATGACAGCAGTCTGAAGTTGGTGGCAGTTTTTTCATCTCACCCTGAATTTCATCTGAAGGCAACACCAAACACATTAAGCAAACCGTAAGGCCATCATTTTAGTTTTCATTTACTAAAACGCAATTTTTCTTAATTCAATAAATCCTCCTTATAATGGAAACCATAAAATACTAAAATAATCATGTCACTCAAAACTTTTCTCAATCGATTAAATGGGACTTAAGGAATTTCTTCTTTTTTTAATAGAAAAAGAAAAACCCCCGCTTATAAACTCTTAGCCACAATCATGGACTAATATCCACTTTTATCCACAAAGTTTTTGCCAATATTGATTTTTAAGTGTTATATGAAATTCTAAGACTTTTTTATAAAAGCGCCACCATCCTCTTTTAGCAGGCTGCCTGCGACACACACAAAGCTTTTAAGTTGCCTTTTTTTGTGTTGCTCGGACTTATCCTTGTTTTGTTGATTTTGCGCGCTTTGTCCACGATGATGTCCCTGAGTGATATCTGTTCAGTTCGATTTCAAAGTAATTTTTTTCTGTGTTGTATTTTTTGGTGTGCGTGTGTCCTGCTCTACTCTTCACTTCAAAGTTCACTTTGCTATTCATTCATTCAACCAACAAACCAGCCAGCCATCCATCCATCATGTATGAGTTTGAGGCCATTTTTTTGTTCTTCCTCCTCCTCCTCCTCATCAAATGTCTATTGATGGCAACCAATTTCTGGCACAAGGGTAAGAGGTACGGCCAAATAAAGAAGGCGAAGAAGCAGAAGAAAGTTATTTAAGTGTCCGTTATAAGCTGTCAGGTTCATGCATCCTTCATCATTTGTGCTGCTTAATCAAATGTTTGATATCTTTTTGGGTTGTTCCCATCCCCCCCATACAGAAGACAAAAAATGAGCAGAACCAAAAAGGAAACGACAACCACTTTTTTCGGAGAATTAACCAATGAAGGTTTTCAATCCATGTATGTATCTATTGAACATCTATTGATGCATTGTCAGAGTCAATAGAAGCCAGCAGAAAATGTCTTGTGCAAATAGGTCTCCCAGAAATGACATGTGTGAACTTGGTTTCAAACAAATTGCAAACGTTTTGATGTGAGTAAAATTGAGCGGCCAATTTTCGGACCCATTGATGTCTCATGCCATATTTGGGTTTTATCAGAAAAATTCCTTTTAAAGCCTTTTTTACTCAGAAAAACTACTTTAAAGACTTTTATAAGCAGACCATTTTGTATAGGGAGGTCTTCTGCAGATATATAGTTTTGTAGGGTATCCCTAAAGCTTTGAGAAAGAGCTCCAGCTATTAAATATTCTTCCAAATTTACTGATTTGGATATAAAACAAGTTATAAAGTATGAGTCGGTTTTTTCAGGATGTATACCCTCAGTCAATGCTCGATTATTTAAACATATTTTGACTTCTGTTATGATTATTCAAATAACTGACCCTCTATGGAGTTGGATTCAATGGAATGGGACAATATTTTCAATTTCGTATTGGACCTGAATAAATGTGATATAAATATTGCGACATGCCAGGTTTGGATTATATTGCTTACTTCCTTCACTTTATATACGATATGCGATAATTTTTAGAAAATGTTAAAGTACCAGATACAGTCGACAGAAGTACTCCATTTTCATACTTCATCTAATACAGATAAAAATATGGCTATGGACAAAATTGCAAGAAAATCGAAGATTTATATCCAATTTTATGGGAAATCATAAAATCAGATAAATTTCATATTCATCTCAGGTTTCAGGATAAGAGAAATATTTAGATATACATAAGTTATGAGAGATAAAAGTATTGAAAGCTGTGACCCTTTGTGAGTGTGGTACCAGAAGTGGTTCGCAGATATATATCTTCTTCACAACAGATCTTGCGTTAGCAAAAATAATTGGATGTGTGAAATTTGAAGAGAGTTGGATGCTTATTTCGCTTTCTTTGAGGGTTTTGTTTTTTCAAAATCTTTAACCCTATGTGGGGGAGGTGCCAGAAGAAATGGTCCGATCTCTACCATCTTTATAACATACTCTGTGTTGATGGAAATACTGAGAAGCACCAAGTCTTAATGGAGTCGGATTTTAACTTCGTTTGTGAGCTTCATGGATATTCCAAATCCATATAGATTTTCTATTAGTAGAAATAATGGGATATGTGAAATATGAAGAAAATCCGATGCTTATTTCGGATTTTATAGTCGTCTTAGTTATGCATAACTTTGACCCCTTGTGGGGAGGTACAAGAAGAAATGGTCCGATTTCTATCATCTTTTTAAAAGATCTTGTGTTGATGGAAATATTGAGATGTGTCAAGTTTGAATGGAATCGGATGTTAATTTCGCGTTTTATGAGCTTCACGAATATTCAAATTTTGACCCGTTGTTGGGGAGGTACCAGAAGAAGTGGACCAACATATCCTATCTTCAGAGCAGATTTTGTGTCAGTGGATATAATGGGATGTATGAAATATGACGAATACCGGGTGCTTACTTCAGATTTTATAATCGTTTTCGTTTTTCATAAATTTGACCCTTTGTGGGGGAGGTACCAGAAGAAATGGTCCGATCTCTATCACATTTATAACAGATCTTGTTTTGATGGAAATATTGAATGGTATCGGATGTTAATTTCGCTTTTATGAGCTTCACGAATATTCAAATTTTGACCCGTTGTAGATGAGGTACCAGATGGAGTGGACCAACATATCCCACCTTCAGAGCAGATTTTGTGTTAGTCGAAATAATGGAATGTGTGAAATTTGAAGAGAGTGCTTTTTCGGATTTTGTTATTTAAAAATTTGCGATGTGGAGGAGGCACCAGCAGGAATTGTCCGATCTCTACCATATTTAAAACAGATGTTGTGTAAATAAAAATATTGAGGAGATGTACCATGTCTGAATGAAATCGTGTGTAATTTTCGCGTTTTATGAACTACATGGATATTCAAAATTGTGACTCTTTGTGGGGGAGGTACCAGCAGGAATGGGCCGATATACTCTATATTCACACCAGACCCAGGGTCAATAAAAATATTGTGATGTGTGTAATTTGAAGATAATCGGACGCTTAGACCACATTTTATAAGAGTTATAATTATTCAAAATTGTACCCTTTGTGGCGGAGGTACTTGATGGAGTGTCCCGATATTGTCCATTTTCACACCTGACCTAGCACAAATGCAAATATTAGGATTTGCAGAGTTTGGAAAAAATCGGATTATCCTTTCTCTTTCTGTGCAGAAAACAATTTTCTTCGAAAATGTTGGCATTTTGTGGGGCAGGTACCAGAAGGAGTGGGGCGATATTGCCCATCTCCGAACTCGATCTAAGTTTGACAATAATATTACGATGTATCAAGTTTGGGTCAAATCGGATACTCCCTTCGAGAGTTATCGTGCGCATCAGCCATCCAGACAGACAGACGGACGGACGGAAAACGCTAGATCGACTCCAAATGTCCAGAAACGGATTTGGTCAATGCCTCATTTCGATGAGGCACGTTTTGGCCGTATCAAATGATGTATACCCTCTCTACCCTTAGGGCTAAGGGTATAAAAAATAGGTAAATGGAATGCTTCCTTTGATTCAATCTCTATTTTTGGAGTCTGCCTGACTAACGGAGAGTCAATTCCCAAACGAAACGGCTGAAGCTAGAATCTTGAAATTTTACACGAGTGTCACTCAACTATAACTGGTATTGGATGAAGCGAAAGTGACAAAACCCTGAAATTTGATATTTAAATGACTGATTGTATCTGTTTTTGAGACTTGGCGAAAATGCGTCCTCTATTTTTACGAAAACTTCTAAATTTGGTATTGGTTGAAGAGACAGTTCTGGAATCCGCAAATCTGATATAGTTGTCACTCTTAGTGGCTGTTGATAATATATGGTGGTAGTTCCGTAAATGTGTCCGAAAAGTATGAAATTAGGTATTGGGTGAGGGAATATAGCTGAATCCTGAAATTTGATATTTAGATGTCTGATGGTATCTGTGCTTGGGACTTGGCGGTTGTTCGGAAATGCGTCCTAAATTTGCATGAAAAGTACAAAATGGTACTAAATTTGGTATTGGGTGGAGGAATAGAACTGAAATCCCAAAAAAAATGGTTCACATGTTACTGTTGAAATCTGTGGTTAACATATGGAGATTGTTTTAAAAATGTATACCATTATTGTCGGAAAAGTACTAAATGGTACTAAAGTTGGCATTGGGTGAAATGATAGAGCTGAAATCCCGAAATTTAATACTGAGGTATTTGTTGGAATCTGGAATTGAGATATGGAAGTGGTTTTGGAAATGTGCAGTATAGTTATACGAAATGTACTAAATAGTACTAAATGCGGTATTAGGGGAAAAAAAGAGCCGAAATCCTGAAATTTGATATGGATGTCATTGTTGGTGTCTGTGGTTGAGAGAATGAGCTGGTTTTTGGATATGCGTACTATAATTGGTACTAAATGGTACTAAATTTGGTATTGAGTGAATTTATAGAGCTGGCATCCCGAAATTTGATATTAAGGTCTCTGTTGGTATGAATCTGGAGGTCGTCTTGCAAATGCATACTACAATTTTTCCAAAGTACTAAATATTTTAGATTTGTGTGCTATAAGTGGTACTAAATGTACTAAATTTGTATTGAGTGAATGCATGGATCTGGAATCCCGAAATTTGATATCGAGGTATCTGTTGGTAAGATCTGGTGGTGGTTTTCCGGTGGTATCTGCAATTGAGATATGGAAGTGATTTTAGAAGTGAGCACTAAGTTGTACGAAATGTACTAAATAGTAAAAAATTTGGTATTGTACAGGAATAGAGCTGAAATCCTGAAATTTTATACGGTCGTCACTGTTGGTATCTGTGGTTGAGAGTAAATAGTGCTAAATTTGCTACTGAAAGAAGGAATAGAGCTGAAATCCTGAAATTTTATACGGATGTAACTGTGGTTGAGAGAAGGAGCTCGTTGTTGGATATGTGTACTATAATTGGTACTAAATGTTACTAAATTTGGTACTGAGAGAAGGAATAGAGCGGAAATCCTGAATTTTTATACGGATGTAACTGTGGTTGAGAGAAGGAGCTCGTTGTTGGATATGCGTAGTAAAATTGTACTAAATTATACCAAATTTGGTATTGAGTAAATGTATAGAACTGAAATCTCGAAATTTGATGTTAGGGTATCTGTTGGTATGTATCTGGTGGTGGTTTTGCAAATATGTACTACAATTGTTCGAAAAGTACTAACTAGTACTACTAGTTTTGGATCACTCTAGAATGGAGAGATGTAGCTAGTTCCGGATATGCGTACAAAATTTATTAGGTGAAGGGATAGAACTGAAATTCTAAAATTTAAAATAGAGGTCACTGTTGGTGTTTAGGCTTTACATATGGAGACGTTGAAATAGTCCTTGACAGAAAAATAGGAAGTGGGTCCATTGTACAATGGTTTTAATAATATTGTATTGTAATATTGCCCGTAAATTTCAATATTAAAGATTTTGAAGATATTCTAACGCTGTATAATTATCCTATTATTCTTTTCGAAAAAAAGAAAAAATTGAATAATATTTAAAACCTTTTTGACGTGTTGATTATAAAAATTTGTCAAATCGAACAAATTTTGCATTTTGAGTACTAAAAAAGGACTAACATGAACTTTTGGAACGAATCTTACATTTTTAGGTGAACTTTCCGCTGACGAAGTAGCGGGCACTTGCCAGTTTCACACATTTTGGTTTCTACAATAACAACAACTTAATTTTTTTTAATTTTTTTTTAAACAGAAACAAGTAAAAAAGCTGTAAGTTCGGCCGGGCCGAACTTTGGATACCCTCCACCATTTGGAACGAATTTGGCAACTCTCAAAAACAATAAAAACAATTCTGTTAAAATCTTAAAAATACCGAATGTAGCTATTATATTAGGGTCTATACGGCGAATATCAGGAGGTACCGTTATATGGGGGCTATACGAAGACGTGGACCTGCACAGACAAATTTCTGTCTTAGACTGTAGTAGCCATTATGAACTACAAATGCCAAATTTGAAACAATTCCGGTGAATAAATTCGCTAAAATAATGAAAATACCAAATATCGTTAGGTACCGTTCTATGGGGGCTCTACGAAGACGTGGACCTGCAGAGACAATTTTCTGTCTTAGCCTGTAGTAGCCATTATAACCTTCAAATGCCAAATTTGAAACGATTCCGGTGAATAAATTCGCTAAAATCATCAAAATACCGAATATCGGGAGGTACCATTATATGGGGGCTATACCAAAACGTGAACCTACATGGTCCATTTTCAATACCAAAAGTCCTGCATATATTTGAGCACAATTTTATCAATATACTTCAATTCGTTCGGAAGCTAGAGTGATTTCCACAGACGGACAGAAGGACGGATAGACGGACGGACATCGTTAAATCGACATAGAATTTTAGGCTGATCAAGAATATATATACGTTGTGGGGTCTAAAATAAGTATTTCGAGGTGTTATAAACGGAATGACAAACTTAATATACCCTCCATACTATGCTGGAGGGTATAAAAGGCCTAACATGAACTTTTGGAACGAATCTTACATTTTAGGTGTTATTTCCGCTGACGGAGTAGCAATAAAAACAACTCAAATGTCAGTGTAAAATTTTTTTAACAGAAAAAATTATCAACAAATTAAATGACTTTCTTATAGAGACAACTTAACATTCCTCCCCTTCTCCTCAAATGTAAAGCAATGCACAAGGAAGAAGTGCAGACAAAAAAACAACAACGAGAAATAAACAAAACAAAAATCCTTCCTCTTATTAAGTAATTTTGATAATGGCTGGAAACATCCATGTAAATATTGGAACTTTTTGTTGGTGCAGTTAAAAGTGGCAGTGGACGGACAGCACGTCAACAGCAAATGGCGTTGCCATCACAAAGGTGGCATGCAACCGGCTCTTGTGGACGTACCTTGGCTGTCAATGTAAACAGCAGCATTAAAACAGTATTTGGCCATTGTTGTTGGGTAACCACACCCACGATGGAGTACAGCAACAAAAACAACAACAACAAGGTATTAACATTTTTGTCCACACAGTCATTATTCCTTTTGGCAGTGACTACATTAAACCAAGGAAGTGGCCAAACCCAACTACAACCTTCACCCCCCGTCTTCAACAACAGCAGTGCCACAACAACAATCTCCAACAGCAGTGCCAAACAAATAAATCATCTTCTTCTTGGAAAAGACACACTTTAGGATAGTCCACAGAACGAGGCAGAGAGTGTGGAAGTCCCCTTCTCCAAATTGGAATGAAAACTCATGCTTCCACACAAGTACAACAACGAGAACAACACTTGGCTGGAAACTACAAACTATGTGTCCGTTTTGAAATATGAGAAATTATGCGTGAAATTTTCATTAGGGGTGCGTGTCCGCTTGACCCACCATTAGGTGAATGCGGCGTGGGGTGAATGTCGCATAGAAATTTGTCATTTAAACAGGCTTTTAATCAAATTATTTCCCCAGGGAAGGGGAAATCCGATTTGGGGGTTAAATGCAGTATTTACTCCATAACTGTAATCAATCTATGCCTGCAAATGGTCGCATAATAAAATTATGCATTTATTAAATTGAAAACCATTTGGCGTCATTCAATGAGTAAATGACAATTTTTCATTAGTCGGACCATTAATTGGTCACACAGGGACATTTCGAAATCGCTCAAGTATATCCTAAGTGAGGGAGGATTTTTGTTTTCATTTTGTGAATGCAAAGGGGCAATGGAAATAGGAAATGTTAGCCGGACGAGTTCAGTGAACCCTGGTAGCACTCAGAGGGCAGAAAACAGAAGACCGATGGGAGGACCTTCTTTCGGTCTTCTATCTACAGAAGACCGTTGGAAAGTCCTATATCTATAGAAGAACGGTAGAAGGTCTTCCAAAAATGAAGACCGTTAGGTGACCTTCAATCAATAAAAGACTGTTAGAAGGTCTTATATCAATAGAGGACGGATAGGAGGTTAGGACCTCTTCCTTCTATGGATAGAAGACCTCCTAACGGTCTTCTAGGGATAGAAGACCTCCTAACGGTCTTCTATGGATAGAAGACCTCCCAACGGTCTTCTATGGATAGAAGACCTCCCAACGGTCCTCCCAACCATCTTCTATTGATAGAAGACCTCTCAACGGTCTTTTATTGATAGAAGACCTCCCAACGGTCCTCCCAACCATCTTCTATTGATAGAAGACCTCCCAACGGTCTTCTATCAGTAGAAGACCGTTGGCAGGGCTTCTATCAGTAGAAGATCGTTGGGTGGTCTTCTATCAATAGAAGACCGTTAGGAGGTCTTCTATCCATAGAAGGGAGGTCTTCTATCCATAGAAGACCGTTGGGAGGTCTTCTATCAATAGAAGACCGTTAGGAGGTCTTCTATCAATAGAAGACCATTTGGAGGGCTTCTATCAATCGAAGACCATTTGGAGGGCTTCTATCAAAAAAAGACCATTGGGAAGTCTTCTATCAATAGAAGACCGTTGGGAGGTTTTCTATCAATCACTCACTGGTCTTGAGAGATCTTCTAGAAATAGAAGACCGGTAGGAGGTCTTTCATTTACTCCTAACGATGTCTTCTATTTATTGGAAGGTCTTTTATCTATAGAAGACCGTTGGGAGGTCTTCAGTCTATAAAAGACCGATAGGAGGTCTTTTATCACTAGACCGTTGGGAGGTCTTTTTCTATCCTTAGAAGACGATAGAAGGTTCAATGGGTGTTTCATTAGTATTGGGTAGTGCTAAAGAAGATCATTGGGTGTTCTTCTATATACAGGGTGAGATGAAAAAACTGCAACCAACTTCAGACTGCTGTCATTTCAAAGCCGCTAAAGAGTTGCTTCGCTTGGCCGAAAGTGGTGAACTGTCGAATTTGGTTTTCTCCGATGGTTTTCTCAAGCTGGTATAGGCTGCCATAACAGCCGACGGTCGCTCTCCGCTCGTATTAATCGACCGTGACATCAGAATAAATGCCGAATATTATCGCGAAAATATTTTGGAGGGTGTATTAAAGCCTTGTGCACCCAAACGTCTTGGCCGCATTCAAACAGGACTCAGCACCAAAAATGAGGTTCCACACTTCATTTCCAACGCAGAATGTCCACCAAAATCGTCGGATACAAATAGGTTGGACTATTGTGTCTGAAATATTTTGGAAATGGGCGCTTCGCCGGGAATGGGCCAAAATACTGCAGAGCAACATTCGGGCAGCGTTTTATTGGCCGTTTGAAGGCCATAATTCGTGTCAAAGATGACCAATTCGATCAAATCTAAACTTATTCTAAAATTTGATGCTGTTTCCGATTTTTTTGCTTTCATTCAATAAAATTTAAAGAAAAAAAATCAAAATTATGGCGATTGACTTTGTTGCAGTTTTTTTATCTCACCCTGTATAGAAGACCTTCAAAATGGCTTCTATCTATAGAAGACCGGTAGGAGGTCTCTATCTTTAAATTTAAGGCCTTCTATAAGAGTTCTGTCCAATTTAATCCATATATACGCCCCTGTCTACGACCAAAACTATCGGCTCTCCTTTTGTTGCTCCAACCTGGAAGCTATGTGTTGTTTGTCACAACTCCGCAGGGAGACATCAACTGAAATGTCTCATATGATTGTGACACCTACCTACTCTGCAAGGAATAAACTTCCATATGCAGATAACAGTGACAACAAAAACAAACACAACCTAACTGTCGTTCTCCTGTTGCATGTAATAAAATAAATGGCCAACGGACAGGACAGGAGCCATACAACTCCGCTTGCCACAAACGCCAAAGGTTTTTCTTTTTGTCTTGTTGTTGTTGCTGTGTTAAACTCCAGCTCCCCCAATATTTATGGCCAACAAGCAAGGAAATAAAGCGGAAATGTGGCTTAAACAGCTGACCAGAGAAATGAGAGAAAAAAACAAAACAAAAACAACAAACCAACTGAACTCATGCAAAGGACTCAACCAACCAAGCGCACACACACACACACCCTCCCACAAAATGAGTTTCTTTTGTTTATCGATTCTTTGTCACCGCATGACATTCTATTGCTTGGGCAACAAAGAAGAGGAGCAACAAACTCCACTTCTGACCACTTGCTTAAAACATGTGGCACTACACGAAATGGACATTTGCCATATCATTTTTTGTTGTTGCTGTCCATCCTTGGAGAGTCTAGGCAGGTTGGTTGGTATGTGGTGGTTGTCTTCAATGAATAGGGAGTGGAGTGTGGTTTTTATTGTCCATTGGCGTTAGTTGTTTGGTTGCCTGGCTGGCTGGCTGACTGGTTGGATGATCATCTGTGTGCATGTTTAATGCCAGGAATGTAAATAAATGAATGAAATAAAATGTAAAGCACCCAGGAATGTCGGGATCCACTCTCAAAAGGGGAGGGAGTACGGGGCAATAGGTTAAAATATCCTTTTTTAATTTATAAACATTATTACTGTTGTTATTTATCGTTTTATTGCCACAGAATTGCTGTTTGGCATGCCTGCCTGCCTGCCGCTTGCCCGGCTGTCGGACGAAGAGTAAAATGTGCGAATAACGAGACAACTTGAGCCCAGAGCCCCATTGAAACAACATACCATGGCTAAGGACAACAAGGATGGTTAATATTAGTCAATGGACTGTGGGACAGGAGAGAGTTATTCAGTGAAATGAATCTTTTGGAGATATTGGATAACAAATAATGATAACAAGGTAAAAATGTGGACTATAAAACCCCCTAGCATTTAAAATAATTTTAAGGAAATATCTATTTGAGACCTCACTAAAGTCTCTTCCCGAAAAATGACCTGTTCACCGGTGTGTCATTCTAGAATTCCCTGGATGATCACATCAAGAAGGTAACCTCTTCTACTAAGGAAAATAAGGAAGCGCATAACGATTATCTCGAAGCTCGTAGTCAGTTTGTACCTCTCGAAAGCCCATTCGTTGCCTCTTCATTACGCCTTAGTCATAAAACCTTACACTATAAGGATCATCATCGGTCCAAAAAATTACAACCGAAGAAATCGATTGCCTAGACAAACCAGTATAGTTTTTGTTAGTTTTCGAAGATTTATTGTTTAAAGTTGGAATTAGTGCCATTCCAGCTTAGCAGAGTCCTACAACAACACAGAGTACACTTAACCCACACTGAACCAAGCTTCAGGACACTTTCTGGCAATACACCAAAATTACCATAGTTTTAACGTCTGAGGGGAAGAATTACTCCCTATCGACGACCGCCTGTGGGCAGTGGCGAATCCCCAAAGGCATTTTTAAAAGTACCATCTTTTTTAATGGCGTCAAGGTCATCTGCTGTAAAAACTTGGCGCCCATGTCAAAACTGACGATAGGCACGGGGAATTAAATGTCAGCAGTATCGTTTAATAAGTTTTCCTGGAGGAAGGTAATCTCGCTCACACCTTCGGCGGATCCGGCATGTACTTGAATGACAGAACCGCAATTTCCATACGCCTGTCACTCTCGGGTTCCGACTTTCTGGGACTTGAAGAAGTCTTGAAAATAATGTAGAAAATAATCTGTAAAATATTAATTGAGATTTTTAGTCCACGACTTTTTGGCCGGGTAGGAATCTTGATTTTTCTAAATCCTTGTTTTTTTAATCCATACTTTTGTGGACCTTCAAGGAATGTCGTTTTTTTTTAATCCATATTTTTGTGGGCCTTGGAGAAATCTTGGTTTTTTTTATTCAATGATTTTTGGGCCTTGGAGGAATGTTGTTTTGTTTAAATGCACAACTTTTGGACCTTGGAGGAATATTGATTTTTTATATACACGACTTTTGGGCTTTGAAGGAATACTGATTTTTTAAAATCCACAATTTTTGGCCATATAGGTTCCTGGAAAATATTTTTTTACAAAATCTACGCCTTCAACCAATGGAGGAGAACAACCAGGCCTTTGGAACTCAGAAGAGTCTAGAAAATAATCATTAATCCAGGTTCCTTTTGGGCCTTACAGGAATCTAGAAATTATTTATGAAAAATCCACGCCCCTTTGGTTCTTACAGGAGTCTAGAACATATTTATATAAAATCTACGCCCCTTCAGCCTTGGTAGAGTCTAGAAAATATTGATTAAAAAAACGCGGAAGAGTCTAAAAAAACAATATTAAAAATCCACGTCCCTTTTTGACCTTACCGAAGCCTAGAAAATATTTATATAAAATCCACGCCCTCTGGTCCCTGTAGGAGTCAAGAAAATCTTTTAAAAATCCCCGCCTTTGGGCCTTCTTCAAAACTTCACGTGAAAAACCACGCCCTAAGACTATGTAGGATTTTAGAAAATGTCTTTTAAAAAATTCCACGCTTTTGGGCCATATAGGAGAATATTAAATTTCTTTTAAAACATCCAAGCCTTTGGGCCTAGTAGGATGATAGAAAATGTCTTTTAAAACATACACGCCTTTGGCCCGTTGGTGGGTCTAGAAAAAATCTTTAACAAAAATTCACGCCTTTGGGCCTTGTAGGAGGATAGAAAATGTATTTTAAAACATCCACGCCTTTGGGCCGTTGGTGGGTCTAGAAAAAATCTTTAAAAAATCCACGCCTTTGGGAGAGTAGAAAAAATCTTTGGGAGTCTAGAAAAAATCTTTAAAAACCCACGCTTTGGGAGTCTATAAAAAATCTTAAAAAAAAAAATCACGCCACTTGAAGTCTAGAAAAATTTAAAAAAAAAAATCACGTCTAGAGTCTAGAAAAATATCTTAAAAAAATCCATGCCTTTTGGGAGTCTAGAAAAAAAACTTAAACAAAAATCCACGCTTTTGGGAGCTAAGAATAAAAACTAAGGCCTTTGGGAGTCTAGAAAAAATCTTAAAAAATCAACGCCAAAATCAATCCAAAAAAATCCACGCCTTTGGGAGTCTAGAAAAAATCTTTAAAAAACCAGTCATTTTGGGAGTCCAGAAAAAAATCTTAAAAAAAAACCAGGCCTTTGGGAGTCTAGAAAAAAACTTTTTAAAAAATCCACGCCTTTGGGAGTCTAGAAAAAATCGTTAAAAAAATCCACGCCTTTGGAAGTCTAGAAAAAACCTTTGGATAAAAAAATACCCCTTTTAGCCTTTAAGAGGTCTAGAGAAGGGTTTGAAGAAGTCTAGACAATTTTTTTAATCGCAGTATTCGGGCCTTAAAGTCTAGCCTTGAATACCTAGAAAGTTCTTTAAAAATGCACACCTTTCTGTCGTGATGGCAGAAGTCCATGCCTTTGAGACTTGGAAAAGTAAAAAAATCGACGCTTTCGGCAATCGTGAAGGGACGCAAAGAAAAAATCTAATAAATTCAAGCCTTCGGCAATCTAGAAAGGTGGTAAACATTCGAATAAATTTACGCTTTCAAAGGTCTTGAGTGTGTATAGAGAAAATCTGTAAAAAAAATCCACGTCTTTAGGCCTTGGATGTGTCTCGAAAAAACGCCCTTTGGTTCTTGGACGGATGAAGAAATCCCTGCCCCTTAGTCGAAGGAATGGCAATTTTTTAACTATCTGCGCAGACACGAAGGCATGTAGGTAATATGACCTAATTTGGCAAATGTTAATAACCTCATCGAAAAAATGGAATAAAATGGGAATGGTTTATTAGCGATATCATTAAATCTGTTAAAAAATCGTGTAGTTCCCTTATATGAGTGGTTATAAGTGGTTGACCTATATTGACTAATTTGCTCCAATGAATATGCAAATATATTTTAAGTTTTTGAATATTTAATTTTAAATAAAATATAAAAATTAAAAAAATCTGCCCGAACTCTATCCACTGTATTGTTGTTATCTCATTGCTCCATTAATTTCACTTAAAACATTCATTCCCAAAAGAATTTATTTCCACTTCGCGTAAAAGTATTGATATTTAGCCATTTCCCACTTTTCGCGTTTTGAAACATAGCAGAAAACAGAAGATGAAAAGAAAAACGGGAACGAAAAATACAAAAAATATGCAATGTTTATGTTTATTAAAATAAATAACAAATGGAATGGAATGAAGTGGCTTGGTTTTGAAATGTTCGTACGTACGTATGTAAATGTACATCTCATCAAAAACCCAAAAAAAAACCTAATGGGGAGTAACAGATGTTGACGGTAGCTTCCCCACACCGCATCCTCAACTTCGAAAAGCAAAAATGGTGGGTGGATTTGTTTGCAAAGATGTCACTTAAATACTAGAAAAGAAAAAAGAAACGCAAAGCAAAACAAAACAACACTCAACGAATGCCGCTGAAGAGAAAGCCCGTCACAAAGAAACAACAAACCAAAAATGGTTTTAGGGGGGAGGAGATGATTCAAAACCAAGAGACAAAACAAAAAAAAAAAAAAAGAATACCACGCATAAATGAAATAAATAAAAATAAATAAACAAATGGAAATAGAAGCCAAATGCCTTTGGCAGATACTTTTCACCACTCAAAATGGAATATTAATGCAGAGCAGAGAAGAATGGCGGAGATGTATTAAGAGGGGAAAGAGGCAGGGATTATAGAGATGTGCGAACACTAACTACCCAAATTAAAGATGTTTGAATGTGTGTGCGTTTCTGAATATGTTTCAATATCTTCTAATTCTCCCCCGATTTAAACCTTAGACAAATAGCATCAAATCCCTGCCCTACCCTCAAATTTTCAATCTTCTTAGGGAGTGAGTAACATTAAAGGCGTATGATATGTTGTCCTATCAGTATCTGTCTTCTTGTATCTGTCACATATTCAATTATTCAAGATTTCAGTTTGAGAAAAACAAACAAAAATGTCATTGACAACATTAAGAGAATTATCATGAAATGTATATTTAGATAATGAAATGGTACATATATATGTAATTATATCATACACGCGTGAATCACCACCACACATATATATTTGTAAATATACTACAATTTTAGGGGATAATAATTCAAGCAAGGAAATTAAAGGGAGAAATTTAATAAGGAATATGTCATATATGTAGAGAAAGCCATGGAAGAAATACGTTTAGGGACAGTTGAAAAGGATATTTAGAATCGCCGATATTTATAGCGCTTTAAATATTTGTTGAAAGGTTGCCGAATTTGATCAAAATGACGTAGGAGAGTAATATTTTTACTTAGCATAGAATAATATCGAAAATGGGTCCTACGTTTAAAAATCTGTTTCAAATCTTATTCAATTCGTTTGAAGACTCCGATATATATACCGACTGACTAGTGTCTGCAATTTTGATTGATATTTAAAAGTATACAAATATTATTACTTTGGGAAGTGGATGTTATATAATTCGAAAGATTAGTAGTTCGAAAATACAAAGGGGGTTTGGGTTCCCAAACCATTTTTTTCGCCATCATATGTAGCCTTAACCATATGTAAAGTGCCTTAAATATTATGGTCTACCTCCATTTAGGACTTCTTAGCAGCCAAACAAAACGTACAACTGGTTTTGGGACCTGCATCATAAAATTAAAACTTTAGCTTTAGAATTGAAAACCCATTTGGAGTTTCTTTTTTCGGGCCACCGAAAATTGTTGGACAATGCATTTAACATTCGCAACAGTGTCTGAGCATGCCGCGTCAGATTATTTGTGTTGGAAAGAATAATAGGAAAATCTTTACCTTTTACACCAAAAAGTCTTACTCATAAAAATCGTTTATTTAGAAGTTTACCGAGTTTACCATTGCATAGCTTAATGAACCCACATCCAAATTTTCTGTCTAAGGCTATTTCAACGCCGCTATATTAAATTTTCGAATTCAAGCCCTATCCTTTCACCAAATTTAGTACCATTTATTAATTTTTGACAACTATAGGACTCAATTGCAAAATCACCAACAGATCTCAATCCCAGATACCAACAGAGACATCAATATCAAAGATCGGGATTCCAGCTCTATCCCTTCATACAATACGCAATTTAGTCCCACTTAGTACTTTTCGTACAAAAATAGGACAACTTTTCTTAACCAGAGATACCAACAGTTATCTAAATATAAAATTTCAGAACTTTACCCATGTCCCTTCACCCAGTACAAAATATGGTACCATTCAGTACCTATCGTTCAATTATAGTACATATTTCAGAAACCAATTCCAAATGTCTCACTTATTACTTTTCGGACAAATATGACACACATTTCCGAACCCACAACCAAATCTAAACCACAGATACTAACAGTTATCTAAATATCGAATTTCAGAACTTTAAATCTGTCCCTTTACCCAGTACCAAATATAGTACCATTCAGTACTTTTCGTATTATACAATTAATTTCAGAAACCTACACCACATGTCCAGGCTAGACGTGAACGACCTCAATAACAAGTTTCAGATTTCCAGCTCTATATATATGTTGACTCAATACCAAATTGTACTTTTCATGCATTAGTCGTACACTTTTCCAAAACAACCTCTTTATCACAAACCTACCACACTTAGTAGATAATTCGAAAACCACCTTCATATATAAAATTAGCTTTCGAACCTTGATTCTCATACCACTTTTTTAGCTCTATCCGTCCACAGAATAACAAATGGTACAATTTAGAAGTTTAGTACCATTTGAGAACTTTTCGCATCCTAAAAGTTCTAATTTCTAAAAACTCTTGATACATCCTGCACTCCATAGGTTACTCTCATTCCAAATAGGATGCCTCCTTCTAAAATCAGATCTCTTTATTGTCTACTTTTTAAAGAAGGTCTCTTCTATACCCTCTTTTTAGGGAAAGGCTTCATTCGTGGGATGAACTCTTGAGAAATACCACTTTCTGCCGAACACCTTTAAAAAATCTCCATTATGGAGAAAATTTTCTTCACTCTGAAAAAAACATTTTAGACAGCAAAATTTTAAAGCCCTTATTTTACAGAAGACCCCACGAAGGTCCTCTTTCAATAGAAAAAGTATTGAAGGTATTGTTTCTATAAAAAAAAAAAATATTCTAAAAAAGCCCCTTGAAAGTCTTCTATATTAAGGCGGCCTTCTTCCTAGGAAAGATCTGTTGAGTGTCTTCTTTTTAGGTAAAGACTTTTTCTGGAAGGAGCTCTTGGGATAGACATTCTTTTGACGAACACATCCTAAAGATTTCCATTATCGAGAAAGTTTTCTTCTCTCTGAAGCAACACATCTTCGACAACAACATTGTGAAGCCCTTCTTTACAAAAACAAACATCCTTAAATATATCATTGGTACAAATTTAAGAAATTACTCAACATTTCTATAATTTATTAAAGACAAAATAGTCCTTCTCTTAACAAATTCAATGCATATTTAAATAACTTAGCTATCGTATTTAATGTGTGTCCTCTACGTCTTCTTTTTTATTACTTATGCCCCCAAATGCCACGGAAACTCTGCGTCTTCTGATGATGAGCCTGCTTTTGTTTTTTTTTTTTTCTCATTGTTCATCAATGCCAACATTTGGTCGTAAATGTCTGTGTGCCAACGTGCGTGTGTGTATTTAAATTAAGAATTTAATAGTAGTTTCCTTGCTTTTATGTGTGTCTGAACGACAAATGGAAATAAAAGACAATTCCCTTAGCGTCTCTAATGACAATTTTATGAAGCTATTTATACGTTACCTAATGATGATCACAAGGATTATAATGAATTACAAATGTGCGTTTTGGAACTGTAGTTGAACAAATCGGAGGAAAGTGTTGGTTGGTATCTCCGATTTTGGAAAATATATATATTTTCGTTAAGTTAATAAGTTCTGAATTTCGAAAAAGATCTGATTATAAACGACTATAAATACATACCCCAAAATATAATTATATAAATTTTATAGTAACAGATAACACCCATTACATATAATTACAATAAGCTTACATGACGTAATCATTGGAACACAATACTAACAAGTGCTTTTATATGTTATTGATTACAGAGTCCCAATACCTCTGGAAGCTGTTCCTTAATTCTTGAAGGCAGACGAGGTTGACGTACTTTCTTCAATTTTATACAACCAAATTGGCAATGGAAATTTTGTATAGAAAAACATTTTATTTACCTGAAAAGAAACATAAACAAATGATTAAAATTAATGTTAAAATATATGAGGTATTAATATAATAATTAATATACAGAAAGAGTTGTGAATTGAACTGACTGATCTAGAATTCAATGCCCAGACACAACGGCTGAAGCTAGAAACTTGAAATTTAGCAGGAGGGTTGAGTTTTTGGAAATGTGTACCAAATAGGGCACGAAAATTACTAAGATGTACCGAAAATTGAAGACTTTGTATTGGACAAACGGAATGAGCTAGAATTCTGAAATTTGAAATGAGAGTCACTGATGGAGTGCAGAATAGATGCACCAATGGGTTTTGGAAATTCAAACTTAAAAGTTACGAAAAGTCATCAATAACATTTTGTGAATGAAGAAATCTAAAAACAGAGCTGAAATTCTTAAATTCGATATAGATGTAGCTGTTGGTGTCTGTTGTTGAGAGAAGGAGCAGGTTTTGGGTTGGAGTACTAAATGTTACTAAATTTGGTATTGGGTGAAGCGATAGAGCTGAAATCGCAAAATTTGATATTAGGTCACTGTTGGTTTCTAGACTTTACATATGCATACTTTAGTTTTGGAAAGGAAAATTGGCCGTGGGTCTATTGTGCAATAGTTTTTCATATATCTTCCTCGGTAAACTTCAAAATGAAAGATTTTTAAGATTTTTTTTTACTCAAAATGCATAACCTTTACCGGAAAGTACAGGGTGAGAAGAAAAAACTGCAACTAACTTCAGACTGCTGTCATTTCTAAGCCACTCGTCCGACAGCTGTTCGGGCTGCGTGCGACGGTTTCATTGACCGTTTGAATGCCATAATTCGTGCCAAAGGTGACCAATCCGAACAAATATAAATTTATTCTCAACTTTGATGCTATTTCCGACATTTTTTGCTTCATAATAATATAAATAAATAAAATTTAAAAAAAAATATATAAAACTCTGACTTTATAGCGGTTTTTTATCTCACCCTGTCCTTTCCGATAAAGGTTATTAATTTTGAGTACCAAAAAAACCTAACAGGAACTTTTGGAACGATACTAAAATTTTAAGGCGGACTTTTCGCTGACGAAGTAGCGGGCACTTGCTAGTTAAATATAAAATAATTAACAACTCATTTTAAAGTATCCTGGTAAAAAATATGGTACTATTTTTTGACTGCTGGTATTGTAAAGGTTAAGTTCTTATGTAATCCTGAAAGTGGCACAGCCTAGTCAAACACCATTAATTTATAGTTTTAAAATGTTACACTGCCATTGTTATTTTACCTCGGATGTTCGGCATTGAAAATGGAATACGCCACGTATTCCACCAAATCCTCTCAAACAATATTCAATATATGTTTAGCGCTCACAAAGCGGAATTTTAAGGATATCTGATTTGTGCTTGATAAAGTTTTTTTTTACTGGTTTTTTTTTACTGCTTACCTAGACCGAAATAATTTAAAAACAAGTAAGCAAAGGCTACAGTCGAGCGAGGCCGACCGTTGAATCCCTACAACACTAAAATAAACGATACAGTTTATATAGGCAAGATACTCGAAAGAATTCCAAAAGATATTGTGACAGGTTCCGTTCTCTAATTTTCGAATAAGAAGCAACTTAAACTAATTTGCTCATTTCCAATTTATTGGCAGATGTTGCACGTAAATGGTCTTCCTAGATCTGGAACCAATATTTCCCAAAGACCTATAATCTCTCAGAAGTGGCAAAAGATTAACATTTATTATTGGTTTTTGACTGAAACGCATCTATATGAGATACAGACATTTGACTATATTCGTAAACGAAATACTCAGAAGTGCGTCTTTCCTGTATTTGTGAATTCTCGAAAAAGTCTCTGGAATGGACATTTTCGTATTTTGTCTACAAAAGTTGGCAAACTATTTCACACATTGAATATTTTTGGATGGCCATCCAAAACTGCTTGGCTTTTGCAATGTCCGGTAACCCCCATTCAAATGTGAGTGAGGATCGGGCGATAATTACGACCTGCTGACAATTTTGCAGTTTTTTGGTCCATTTCAACCCCTAAATATATGGCGATCATCTCCAAAAAGAATAGGCTTCTATTCTAACCCTCATCTTATCCCCATGCAAAATTTCGTAAGGATCGGGCCATAAATGCGATCTGTATATGATATCCTGAAATCCTAACTACTTAGTTTTGTTAGCTGTAGAAATATTACCAAATGTTTAATTCAAAATGAAAATATGCCAAAAATATGACAAAATTGAAAAAATATGAGAAAATTTTACAAAATCAATATTTTCATCTTTAGAGAGACATTTTTATGCGATTTTTTTAGACGTTTTTTCTTTCCTGCCAAGAGGCCATTCTGAATTAATGAGAACTGTCGAAATCAGTTCAGCCGTTCTCGACATATAAGAGATCTTTCAAGCATATCTTCTTTGATCGACATATATATCGCACATATTTTGCTATATATCCGATTTGATGGATGTTAACATCAATGTAAAGGTCAGAAGTAACCTTGTCATGGCTTCGTGATTTCGCCAGGATTTAAAATATTCGCGGTTTAATGAAAATTTTTGAATTTTTTCAACACAAAATATATGGTCTATTTTACCCGCTAAATATTATCCGATGACCACCCAAATTGGTAGGCTTCTTCCCAGCCCTAAACTCTAGCTACATCCGAAATTCCGCGTCGATTGGTCTATAATTGCGACCGGTATAGCTACTGCAAAATCCGAAATTTTTTCAGTATTTGGTCCATTTCAACCCCTAAATATTATGCGATCATCTCCAAAAGAAATAGGGTTCTATTCTGACCTTAACCCCACCTCCATTTTCAATTTCGTGAGGATCGGGGCATAATTGCGACCTGTAGCGTGATTACAAATTAACATGGACAGACGGACAGACGGACGGACGGACATACATAGCTAGATCGACTCAGCTCGGTGAGCTAAGAAGATCCATATATACTTTCCTATGTGGGAAACCAATATTTCGAGGTGTTACATAAATTCTGGCCCAATCAAACTTATAATACCCCCAACATATAGTGTTGTAGGGTATAATAAAAAACAAAAATTATTTAAGGGCTTAAGATTCCTAAAATATTGTATTTTTTAAGATATCCGCTCATAAATCATAGACTCCTAAGAAATATTGTTTCACGAACTTCTTGACAAAAATATTGGGTACTTTAAGGTTTCAAATCAACTCTATATGGCGTCACAGTCCCAAAGAGTAAAATTGTTGAATAATCATCATTCGCACAAAGGTTCAATACATATGTATATATATATAATTTTTTTTTTTTGTTGCTTATAAAATATTTGTGAATCTCTTCTGGTCCAAGAACTGTGGATTTTAGTTAAATATTTTTCAAGAAATTCCCTGCTAGAGATAAAACCAGAACTTTTGAAAAGGTTGCCCTGCAGTGTAATCAGGAATTTTTTAAGAATAATTGTTAATTATTTCCGTGGGCCAATGAGATGCATTTTCCATGAAAATAATGGTTTATTTAGAAATGGTGGGTGTTTAACCATATCTTAAAATATATCGCGCATAGAAATCGTCTGTTTTGTAGCAATATTTTTAAACACTTTTTGGAAAAAAAATCAGTCTGGTCTTAAACAAGAGTTTTTGTGACAAAAAATCGTGGATTTTCTTTTAAAAAAAACTCTTCAAAGACTTCCCTTTGAATCTGCCGATAAACCGACTGATGCTTTCTAATCTGATTGAATGGTTGTTAAAGACGGTGACACCGTTACGACCATAAAAGGGTAGATTTAAGCCTAGATTGCCTTGCTTTGTGCAATGAAAACAATTTAAACAAAAGTATCTGTCGGTTTTGTCGACTGATGTATACCCTCGGCCACTGTTCGTTTGTTTGAACATATTTTAACTTGCGTTATAATTTTTCAAACTGCTGACCCTTTATGGAGGGGGAGGTTCCAAAGTAGTGTGCCAATGTTGCCAATTTCGTATCTGACCTAAGTCTCATATAAATTTGCACATTTGGGCTATATCGTCAGCTTTACATGTAGTGATTTTCGGAAAATTAAGAAATGTGCGTGAGGTACCAAATATAGTGGATCGAAGTACTGCACTTCATCGAATATTGAAAAAATATTGGGATGAGCATCTAAAATTTATTTCCAAATTTATGCGAATAATCAAGCAAAATTTAAACCTTTTGTGGGGGAGGTACCAGAAGGAGTGAGCAGATGAATTCTATATTCACATCAGATCTCAGGTTATCAAGTTTTAAAAGAATCGCTGACTTGTTCCGCAAATTATGAGATACATAAATATTGAAATTTGTGACCCTTTGTGGGGGAGATACCAAGAAGGGTGGGCCGATATTTATTATCTTCACACAAGAACTTCTGTTAATAGAAATATTGGAATATGTGAAATTTGAAGGGAATCGGATGCTTACTATACATTTATAGGCGTTTTGGTTATTTAAAATGGCGACCATTTGTGGAGGAGGTACCAGAAGAACAGGACCAATATATTCCATCTTCACTCCAGGTCTCGTATTCGCGTTTTATGAGCTTTATAGTTATTCAAAATTTTGACTCGTTGTGGGGGAAGTACCAGAAGGAGTGAACCGATATATTCCATCTTCACACCAGATCTTGAGTTAATAAGAATATTGTAATGTGCGAAATTTGAAGAGAATCGAATGCTTACTTGGCATTTTATTAGAGTTGTAGTTATTCTAAATGTTAACCCTTTGTGTGGAAGGTACATGTTGGAGTGGACCGATATTTTCCATTTTCGCACCTGACATAGAGGTGATACAAATATTGGTATCTGCAAAGTTTGCACAAAATAAGATCCTTTCTTGTCCTATAAGTTCTAATTATTGAAAATTTGGCCTTGTGTAGCGGAGGCACCAGAAGGAGCGGACCGATATTGCCCATCTCTGAACTTGATCTGAGTTCCGCTAATAATATTACGATGTATTATGTTTGGACCACATCGGACACTCTATTCAAGAGTTATAGTGTGCACCATGAGATCGACTCCAAATGTGCTGAAACGAATTTGGTCAAGGGATAACAAAAAAAAAATAATTCTTGGCGTTAGCGACGTGATATCATCACTGACCTCTTTTATTATTTCGGTGACCCCTTTCTAGTGGAAAAAACCTAATTAAAGTTTATTTTCTTTTTATTTGTCCAATAACAACAACATCGACGGTGACGATGAAATTGGGAAATCATCAATAAACTGAAGCATTAATTGTGTGTCTGACAGTTTGGTTGGCATTCTCGTTCTTATCTTGATACTAAATGCCGGGCTAAAAAAGCAAATAACAAACAACCTTGAACTGACTTGAACAGAACTTAATGGGTAATTATCAAAGTTTACAATCGGGGAAAAATGTAATGAGTTTTTTTTCTTTTTTTTCAAAAACATTTTTCTTTCCAAAAAAAAAAAAAAAAAAAATAAAATTTCAAAATATTGAGATGTTTTATTGTTGTTCTTTGTTGTCGATGTATTTTCCTTGTTGTGATGACTAAAGCGTAATTTAAAACTGAAATTTCGTTGACTAGAATTTTTTGTAAAGACCTTATTTTACACACACACACATATTTGTGAAGTTTTCCGGTTTTTTGTGCCTCTATCGTTGTTGCTTTGACATTTGGGTCAAATGCGGTAACATCTGACAAAACTCACATGTCCTTCACATACTTCACTGCTGTAGTATTTTTCAACATTTGATTTGTATGCAAAGAATTCTTAAATGGCAACATGACATTTGGGGTGTGAGTGTATGTGTGTGTGGCAAAGGGAAAGAATGCCCCATCGTTTTTCTCCTTTTTTTTCTTTTGAGTACATGGCATGTTTTTTTTAAAAAAAGGAAATAACCACCACTCACCTATATTTTTTTCTTCGACTTGTGGTGTGTGTTTGAAGCACCCAAGTTCCAAATCATTTTCTTCGCATATTCGCTAGCTGTGGTGTATAATTTATGGCAAAGGTTAAATTTGCCAATTGCCATGCCGAAATAAAATAAAAGCAGTAAAGAAAGTCTTAAAGTCCACCTGGACCTACTTTATGATACCCTACACCACTTTGATAATGTAGTAGAGCTCCGCATAACAATTAAAAGTTTTTATGGAGAATTTAGTTATACAGGCTATGATTATAATTTAAAGTTCAAAGGACTAAATATGCCGAAGCATTTGTATCTCCTAAATTCGGATTTGTATTGTCCATTTGATATATATGAAAGCTATATCCAAATCTGAACCGATCTTGATAAAATTTGGCAAAGATATTTCTGAGCTGTATTTCATATATTTCCCTGAATATCGCTGTTACGGAGTGCATTTGACGGCTGTGGGTTACAAATATAACAAATCGGATGAACAATATATATATATATGGGAGCTATAGCTATATCTGAACCGATCTCCACCAAATTTGACATACTAGCTTCTAGACTCAATTCGGTCGTGTGCCAAGTGCCAAATTTCATCCCATTTGGGCAATAAAAGGTAAATAGGACGAAGTTATATATGGGAGATGTATCCAAATCTGAACCGATCTCGATAAAATATAGCAAATGTATTTCTGAGCTCATATATTGATATATTTCCCCAAATATTGTCGTCACAGAGTGCTTATTACGGCTGCGGAGGACTAAAATAACAAATCGGATGAACAATATATATTGGAGCTATAGCTATATCTGAACCGATTTCGATCAAATTTGGCATACTTATTTTCGGGCCTAATTTGGTTGTATGTGCAAAATTCCATACCATTCGGGCCGATATTACACATTTGGTGCACAATAAAAGGCAAATCGGACGAGGATATATACGGGAGCTATATCTAAATTTTTACCGATTATCTCCAATTTCAATAGGGTTCGTCTTTGGGCCAAACAAATGATTTGTGCAAAATTTCATCTGGATAGGGTAATAAATGTGAACTGTACTTTGTTGACAAAAATATATGGACGGACGGACGGACGGACGGACATGCATAAACCGACTCAGAATGTGATTCTATGAAGATCATCAAAAGGGTCAATATCGTTTCCTTTTGCCTGTTACAAAAGAAATGTACAAAGACATGATACCCTGACCACCTTGAGAAGTAAGGTATAAAAAATAAGTCAAATGTGTCATACTTTCCTAGTTTTTATTTAACCTTAGGCTTAGGAATATTGGTGTCATTGTCTATCTGAAAAACGGAAATCAATTTTTTTTCAAAATAAATAGAAAATGGGTTTTGGTTACGATAAGGAATCATTGAATTTTAAGAAAAAAAAAATAAAATAAAACAGCAACGGAGAGGAAGCTAAATGCATCTGAAATTTTTGGAAAAAAAAATAACTCAGCGCTTACTATGGTAGAAGATCTAAATGCATCTGAAATTTTTGGAAAAAAAATAACTCTTACGATGGTAGAAGGTTCCTCGACTACTACCTACCCCTGTATGACAAAGGAGCATTGTTCTTTAAAGTAATGTATTGCGATACAATTAATAACACTGTGCGAATTCAATTTTTCCAATAATTTTGGGGAAAATCCAGCAGATTATGAAAGCAGAGCTAAAATCAAAAGACATGTGCATCGGCGTTTTAAAAGTTTACAGCGTAAATTAACCCGAATAGAGGGGGTATGTTCCCCCCTTCTCAAACATTTTTTTAACATTTCAGATTAGGATTTCTCGAAATCCGTAAGTTTTAAGTATATAGTGCCTTCGGCAATATTGTAGATCAAAATACGAGAAATATTTTACTAGAAAATGTTAACCCTCAATTGGGTAAACAAAGAGGTCTTTTTGGTCCTTTTTAAAAAAATATGGTTAAAAACTCCCTTTAAACGGGAATAACCTGAATAGAGGGGGTCTGTACCCCCTTCTTCCAAATTTTTTGAAAATTTCGGATTAGAATTTCTCGAAATCCCTAAGTTTTAGGTATATAGTGCCTTCGGCAATATTGTAGATCAATATACGAGAAATATTTTGCTGGAAAATTTTAACCCTGAAGCGAGTCAACAAAACAGGCTTTTGGATCCTTTTTGAAAAATATGGTTAAAAACTCCCTTTAAACGGGATCATGGCAAGTCACGATATTCAACAAAATTGTCATAAAATTCTACTAAACAGGGTGAGATAAAAAAACTGCAACAAAGTCAAGCGCCACAATTTCTACATTTTTTTTTTTAATTTTATTGAATGAAAGTAAAAATGTCGGAAATAGCATCAAATTTTAGAATATGTTTAGATTTGTTCGAATTGATCACCTTTGGCAAGAATTATGGCCTTCAAACGACCAATGAAACCGAAACACGCTACCCTAATGTTGCTCTGCGGTATGTCAGCCTATTCCCGGCAAAGAGTTTGTTTGAGGTGATCGACACTTTGGTATTTTTTAGTGCCAACCTTGCTTTCCAAAACACTCCAGACACAATAGTCCAACGGATTGGTATCCGGAGATTTTGGTGGCCATTGTGCGCTGGAAATGAAGCAAAGAACCTCATTTTGTAATCATTCTTGGGTGGTGCGTGCAGAGTGCGATGGTGCTAAGTCCTGTGGGAATGTCCAATGTCTGCGGCCTAAATGTTTGCGTGTCCAAGGCTTTAATACACACTCCAGAATATTTTTTGATAATATTCGGCATTTAATACGAACGGAGAGCGACCATCGGTTGTTATGGCGGCCCACACCATCACACCATGGCCGGCGCTTGAGTTCTGGTGGCCAACCGAAGGTGCACATTTTCAGCTGATCTCTTTGGCAAGTAAACACGATCATTTTGTTTGTTTACAAACTGCTGGACAACGAATGTTTTCTCATCGGAGAAAACCAAATTCGGCAGTAAACCACTTTTGAATAAGCGAAGCAACTCTTTAGCTCTTTTGAGTCTATTTTCTTTCTGTTGCGCTGTAAATTCTTGCACTTTCTGGAATTTCAATAGCTTTACCCGAGATCATATTTCAATATTTTCCAAATGGAATATTGCGATATGTTCAGCTCACGAGCCATTTTTCGGTTACTGCAACATGGGTTTTGATCAAGTCGCCTCCTTAGTTTTCGAACCATTTCTGCTGATGTTGCTGTTTTCTTCCCTCCACTTCCTTGACGTCGAGCTACGCGACCAGTATCACGTTACAGATTTATTCACATTTAAATGCTGGAGTGCTCTAACGATAGCCACTTGTGGTTTTCTAGCCAAATATAAAGATATCACACTATCACGCTTGAATTCCATCACGAAGAACTTATTTTCTGGAAAATTCTTACCAAAATGCTTTGGTACGCTTGTAAACAATATCATGAGCTGTCACTGGAATAATTTTAACAGCTGTCGGACGAGTGGCTTTGAAATAACAGCAGTCTGAAGTTGGTTGCAGTTTTTTCATCTCACCCTGTATGTACCTAAAATGCAGAGATTCAGAGGAATAGTAAGCCAAAAATTGCAAAAAGTGTGGAAGAGGGCAGAATTTGCCCTACTATTTAGGTTATTTTGTGAAAAGTGTGGAAGAGGGCAGAACTTGCCTATCTATTTAAGTTACTTTGCGATGTAAACTTCAAAACGCCGATATACGTGTCTTTTTTAGCTCTACCTTCATAATTTGCTGGATTTTCTCCGTAATTATTGAAAAAAATTAAATTTGTCGCACAGTGTAATGTATGAAATGTCTTTGTATTATTGTATACTGATTTATCTTTACTGATTTTTTAAGTCCATATCAATATAACCCAATGCTAACAAGATCCGACACATGAAATTTAATATGAATGGCCGATTTTTAGATAAAGGTTAAAACAATAATTTTTACAAAGAATATACAATATTTTATTTTAATTATTTATTTATTTATTCATGATTTTATTTATTTTACTTATTTTATTTATTCTTTTTTATTTATTTGTTTTTTGTTCTGTCCGCACTCAGAATTTCCACTAGAAAATATTCTTCACATATACATTAATGTTTTATCCATTAACTAGCAAATCGGTTTCTCCTTCCAAATTATAAAAAAAAAATCATTTTCTGACCTTCATTGGCCTTTGCGCTGACCTTCAATTTTCGTCTTGGCACTTTGACACTATTCCAGCAAAATGACTCCAAAATGTCTATGTGTGTGACTCAACACCAGAATGTAACAAAACAAAAAAGATACTAAACCACTTTAGACAGGACTGTCTGCCTCGACTAGGCCAAAAGGATAACAATTATCGTTTCATTTTTAAATATTCATTTACATGCCGTTCGAAACAAATTGACTTCATTATTTATTTTCTTTTTATTTGAAGCTGTTCGAATTTTAATGTTCAAAGACAAGCCATAAAGGAGTCAGTCACTACAGCTTAAATGTTATTGGCAGAGAGTGGCCTTGACATTGGGGGTCATCAAGGCAATTGGCAGGGGTATGTTGTGGGAAAAATAAATGAGAATTTTATATTTACAAACTATTCGAATATATTTTGAAGATTTGTTTAAGAAAATAATTCTTTTCTTGACAACATCCACTTAAAATGAAATTTTATGTTACTTTCAGGCGTCAACTCAAAAAGAAGACCCATGAAAATTTTTTAAAAACAAGATAGGAAATAATTTTTTGGAACATATGGAGATAGAAATTTCTTTCCTTTTGTGACTCATAGTGAAATTTTGTGAAGAATATTTCTTCTTCGGACACCTTTCACCTAAAACGAAAATTTATGAAACTTTCAGGCGTTAAATCGAGAAAAGTCGGAGAAAAAATTTTTCGAAAAAAAAGAAATATCTTCGGCTTCTTTTTCGGAAAATTGATCCAAAAATATTTTGGCATACAATAGAAATATAAATTTCTTCTCTTTGGTGACTTATAGTGAAATTTGATGAAGAATATTTTTGTCTTTGACGACATCTTTCTAAAATGAGGCTTTGATGGAGAATTCCACATAAACTCACATGAAGTACGATTTTAATGATAAGATATATATTAAATGTTTGTAAGAACATGGGCTTTAGGTAAGATTTAGACTTTTAATGTATTCCGGTACGGTGCGTGTTAGTTATACAAATTTCTTTTATTCAGAGACTCACTATGAAATTTGATCTAGAACAATTCTTTCTTTATCACTTTCCTCAAAAAAATGGAGTAAAAAGTGAGATTTTAACATGGATTGGAAATGCGTTAAATTAACAGCAAAAAAAGCACTCTTCCACTTTCCACATGCAGTACACAAAATTCGAATGTAATTTTCTTAGAAACTATTGTAGCTACATATATGGCTTATTCTGAGACATATCGTGAAATGTTGTGTAGAATATTTCTTCTTTTGGTACCCTCTGTCTAAAACGAAATTTCATGAAACTTTCAGGCGTTAAATCGAAAAAGTCCAAGGGAAATTTAGCAAAAAGTAAAGAAATATTCCCATATTTTTCGGAACATTGATGCAAAAAATATTTTGGCAAACCATGGAAATAGACATTTTATGTCTTTGGTGATTTAGAGTAAAATTTAATAAAGAATATTTTTGTCTTTGAGATCATCCTTCTAAAACAATGCTTTGTTGGAGATTTTTGCCCAAATTCACACAAACTACGGATTTAACCCTAAAATGTGTATATAATATACAGGATTAGATGAAAAAACTGCAACCAACTTCAGACTGCTGTCATTTCTAAGCCACTCGTCCGACAGCTGTTAAAATTGTTCCAGTGACAGCTCATTATATTGTTAACAAGCGTACAAAAGCATTTTGGAGATAATATTCCAGAAAAAAAAGTAATTCGTGATGGACTTCAAGCGTGATAGTGTAATTTCTTTATATTTGGCTGGAAAACCAGAGGTGGCTATCGTTAGAGCACTCCAGCATTTAAATGTGAATAAATCTTTTGTGTCTCGTACCATTGCTCGTTATCGTGATTCTGGTAGCGTAGCCCGAAGGTAGTGGACGGAAGAAAACAGCAAAATCATCAGAAATGGTTCGAAAAATAAATAAGCGACTTGATCGAAACCCGCGTCGCATTAACCCAAAAATGGATCGTGAGCTGAACATATCACAATATTCCGTTCGGCAAATATTGAAAAATGAGCTCGGGGTAAAGCCATTGAAATTCAAAAAAGTGCAAGAACTTACACCGCAACAGGAAGGAAATAGACTCAAAAGAGCTAAAAAGTTGCTTCGCTTTGCCAAAAGTGGTGAACTGTCGAATTTGATTTTTTCTGATCAATCAAATTCAGCAGTTTGTAAACAAAGAATTTGATAGTTTTTACTTGCCAAAGAGGTCATCTGAAAATGTGCACCTTCGGTTGGCCACCAGAACTCAAGCGCCGGCTATGGTGATGGTGTGGCCGCCATAACAGCCGATGGTCGCTCTTCGCTCGTATTTATCGACCGTGGCATCAGATTAAATGCCGAATATTATAGCGAAAATATTCTGGATGTTTTATTAAAGCCTTGGGCACCATCAGAATAAATGTCGAATATTATCGCCAAAAAATATTCTGGAGGATGCCTTGGGCACGCAAACATTTTGGCTTCAGCACGCAAACAACAGGACTCAGCACCATCGCACTCAGCACGCGCCAGCCAAGAATGGTTATAAAATGAGGTTCCTCGCTTCATTTCCAGTGCACAATGACCACCAAAATCTCCGGATACCAATCCGTTGGACTATTGTCTCTGGAGTATTTTGGAAAGCAAGGTTGGCACTAAAAAATACCAGAGTGTCCATCACCTCAAGCAAACGCTTCGCCGGGAATGGGCCAAAATACCGCAGAGCAGCATTCGGGCAGCGTGTGACAGTTTCATTGGCCGTTTGAAGGCCATAATTCGTGCCAAAGGTGACCAATTCGAACAAATCTGAACTTATTCTAAAATTTGATGCTATTTCCGACATTTTTTGCTTTCATTCAATAAAATTTAAAAAAAAAAAAAATGAAAATATATGGCGTTTGACTTTGTTGCAGTTTTTTTCTCACCCTATATATGAATGAGCGACATACCTAAAATGCAGGGATTTCGAGGAACCTTAATTCGAAAATTAAAAAAAAAGTGGAAGAGGAAGATCTTTTCCCCTCTATTTCTAAACTTTAAAAACGCGGATGCATGTGTCTTCCTTTTTTATTATTATTATTTTTTTTTATTTATTTATTTACTTATTTTTTTTTTTTTGTTGCACAGTGTAAATTTTAGTCGTTGACCTTTTCCGGATGTCTCCTTTTTTTGGTTGCTTGCTTTTAAGAATTTCTGCTACTTAAAACTTCCGCACCATCTTCACATAAGTAGAACCCATTTCCCTTAATGATCCACCCGTTAATTACAGTCCCCCAAGTCAAGAAAACAACAAACTTTGTAACCCATGTCACCTAACCTAACCTTCATTTAATGATCGTGAAGTGAAAGTGACTTTGTGTGTTTTGGAAAAAAAATAGACTTTTTAATTAATATTTATTATTATGGAGTAATAAATTATTAAATCACAAACAAGTTTTCTCAATTTCTTCAACAAAACTCACTCAGAAAAAAAGTTATGCAGATCCTTAAATCTGTGACCCTAAAATATGTCATATTTTCATTATAGACAACAAACCGCCATTGTAATTTACCCCTTTTCTAATCGACGTCGTGTGGCCCATTCCAGCTAAGGACTCATAATTTATATTTAAAACTTGCGGGTTTAATGGAAATCGTTGGTTTATTCTTTTTGGGCAAAAGCTCACCTTATCCTTCCGCTGCGTACAAAGGAACGAACAAAGTGGGAAAAGTGTTGAGGGGTTAATGGCTGCGTGGCTTTGGCTTGGTCCCTGCTTATCCTGCCCCCAACCCTTGTTTTAATTTTCCTTTTCATTTTAATTCATGTTTGTCCTTCCCTGGTTTGGCATGTGCGAACATCGTCATCGTCCTCATCGTCGTCGCCATTCATTCGTTACTTGCTTTTTAATGTGGCTTTTAAGTTATCACAAAAAAGGAGATTGTGTTGCAAAACGTTGAAAGGCAACAAAAGCAGCAGAAAATGTTAATTAAATATTTTAAAATTTGCATTTTCTTGTTTTTCTTTTCTCTTTCTTTGTTTTATTTTTTGCTGTGGGTATGTGTGCGTGTATTATTTTGCGTTGTTTTCTTTGTATGCGAAAGTGTGTTTGTGTTTTTAAAGATTAAAATTCACTTTTAAAATAAAATTATAAATCATGTAAAAGCAAAGTGGAGGAAAATGATAGAGGAAACACATTTGGAGAAATCCATCATTAATTGGAGTGACAGGTTTTAAAATTATCGACTGTCAGATTATCGAATTTGAAACATAGAAAACGGATTTTTTGGAGAACATGGTTTTAAGGAGTATTTCTTCAAGACCTATCAGAGACCTGAAAGTGAGCATGTTTTAAGGACTTTCGGTGCCATACAGCATGATTCTTTTTAAGGACTACAATTACGTTAATTTCCGAGAACATTTTCAAAAGGACTTTCGGTGATATTTGCAAGGATTTATTAAAAAAATAGACTATTCCTCGTCAATTCAAAGTTTTTTTTTTAAATATTTTCTTAGCCTTATCCTATTTCAGCGTAAAGATTTTTGAGATATTTATTCATGGACATATGTTTTTGGTTTATTTTCATGGACATTGACATTAAATTTTTAATAACGTAAAATTATTAGTATTATTAGAATTTTCTCAAGGACGTGGGTTTTTGAAGATATTTTTGCAAGGATGGTGATAAATTAAGATATATTTTAGGAAGTTGATTTTTTTCAGGTGTTTGTTCATATTTTCAGATTTTTTATGAATATTTTTTAAGGACTTGCAAAGACATAAACGTTGATTTCCGAGAAAATTTTCTCAAGGTCTTTCGGTGATATCATCTAGGATTTCATAATAAAATGGTTTTCAAAGACTATTACCATCAATTCAAAGTATTTGTGTTTAATATTTTCCTTTCCTATTTAAGGATATATTTTCGAATATTTTCAAGGACATTGACTTTAGAGAACATTTTTCAATAACATACAACTTTTGGGAATAATTTCTTAAGGACGTGGATTTGTGAAGACATTTTTGCAAGGATGGCGATTGGTTAGGATTTTTTTTAGGAAGTTGATTTTTTTTAATGACAAAATTTTTAAGGGGATTTTTGTAAATATTCTTGCAAGGATGTGAATTTTTAAAGACGCAAATGTTTGAGGACATTTTTTGAAGGACGTGGATTTTTGAAAACGATGATTTTGGAAGGAATTTGTTTATAGAAGTGTATTTTTGAAAATAGTTTTCCAAGAACGTCGATTTACTAAAATATTTACCAAGGACTTAGAGATTTCTCAAGGAAGTGGATTTTTAAGGACGAACCCAATCGTCGTTATTTTTTTCAGGTCTTTTTCCTATTTTCAGATTTCTTGTAAATATTCTCAAGAACGATCTGTGTCATCAACGAGAATCTTTTATCTATTTTTATGAACAATTTTTCAAGGACCTCCAGAAAGATAAACTTTTATTTTCTGGGAGCATTTCCTCAAGGATTTTCGGGGCCATCTACAAGGACTTCAAAAACTTAGGTTTTCAAGACAGATTCTTGAAAATATATTTTCAAGGATGGGAATTTTTAAAGACGCAAATGTTTGAGGATATTTTTCAATGCAAAAAAAAGTGAATTATCGAAAAAAAATTCAAGGACGACGATTTTGGAAGATATTTGTTCATAGAAGTGGATTTTTTAAATTGTTTCCTCAAGAACATGTATTTTAGAACATATTTCTTCACTAACAGGGATTTATGGCCCCATTGGTTCTTGGAAAATTTTTTTAAACAATCTAGGTTTATGACCTTGTTGATTCTTGAAAAAAAATATTTAAAAAATCCTTTATAGCCCGTTAGACCATGGAAGTTTTAATTTTTTTTAAAAACCATGTTTATGATCCTGTCAGTCCTTGGATAATATTCCTGAAAAAATCAGATTTAGTACTCCAAAATTTTCTTAAAATCCACCATTATGACCTTGGCAAATTCTTTAAAAAATCGTTTATAGCTCAATCTGTTCTTGGAAAAAAAATTAGAAAATTTAGGGATTCATTGGCCCTTGGGAAAAATCTTCAAAAAATCCACGATTATGGCTCCATTGATCCTGGGAAACATTTTTTTTAATGTCCACGTTTATGGCTCCATAAGTCCTTGGAAAGAAATATTTAAAAATCCACGTTTAAGTCCACGATTATGGCTGCTTTAATCCTTGGAAAATTTTTTCACAAAATCCACGTTTATGACTCCATAAGTCCTTGGAAAAAATATTCAAAAAATCCACGTTTATGGCTCCATAAGTCCTTGGAAAAATATTTTCAAAAAATCCACGTTTATGGCTCCATAAGTCCTTGGAAAAAATATTCAAAAAATCCACGTTTATGGCTCCATAAGTCCTTGGAAAAATATTTAAAAAATCCACGTTTAAGTCCACGATTATGGCTGTTTTAGTCCTTGGAAAAAATTTTCAAAAAATCCACGTTTATGACTCCATTGGTGCTTGGAAATAATTCTTCAAAAAAACACGTTTACCACCGTTGGTCCATCCTTGTTTTTGGTCTGTTGGTCCTTTATTAGTCTGTTGTCACGTTTCTTGGTTTGTTGGTCCTTCTAATATATTTTTTGAAAATTTTGGTATTTAGGACGATTATTTTTTTGTTTTTTTTTTTTTTTTTTAAAAGATTATGATTTTTGATGAGATTTTTCCCAGGCAATGATTTTTAATATATTTTTGAATGACGTGGAATTTTTTAAAGATTTTTGTTAGATATTTTTTTGAGGATTCTAAAGTACGTAAATTTTTGAAGACGAAGGTTTTAGAAGATATTTTTCAAGGACGTGAATATTACTTCAAAAAAGTGGATTTTTTAAGACCATATATTTTCTTTTTTACTGAATTTTGGGTTTTCAGGTATGTCTATTTTTCAAAATATTTGGGATATTTTGAATTTTTTGAGATTTTTTTTAAGAAAAAGGATATTTCTTAAAACTTTTTATAAGAAAGTTCAGTTTTGAGGATAGATATTTGGATGTAATTTACATTTTTGAGGATTTTTTTTCAAGGACGAAGGTATATGAGGACATTTTTCAATAAGACCCAACATTGTATTTTATATGAGAATTTTTTGAGGAGACTATCAGGAATCACTGAGGATTTATTCAAAAACTTTTTTAAAGGCTTTAAGGACGTCATCATAAATTCCTTCCAAAAACTTGGCTTTAAATTTTCCATTTTTCAAATTCAAATCCTTTAAGGAAAACTCAATGCCAACGAAATTCATCTAGGTTTCATTTCTTTTTTTTCATTATTCATTTTGTGATAACGCCGCCCCGCATTACTAGCAATTATTTGTCAAGAAAAAACTGTCTACACCTTTACGCATAACTTTTGACATTTTCTTTTCATCGGATACTGTTGGCATGACTTTGTCTGGCATGGCATAACACAACAGTTCATTTGCATAAACAGAAAAAATAATAATAAAATGACTCAAAGCTGGCAGTAACAAAAAAAAAACCTTTCTTTAATATTTTTTGTTTGTTGTTTTTTGTTCGTCAAGAAAAACATGCAACTTTGAGTAAGTTATTTCAAATTCTTAAAGAGAAAATGTATATTGATTTGAAGGATTTGTGCTTCAAGGATTTCCATAAGGTTTATTAGCACATTTACCTTGAAACAACGTGAATAACTTCGTAATCCGATAATAAAAACGAGTATTTTTCAATATATGAACAATTTTAATTTACAAGGAATTTGTGTAAGGACATTGAAGGACTAATAGAGCAATGAAAATATATATATATATTTTTTTTTTCAAAATATTTTATAAAGGAACCCAAAATGTCAAAATTTTCCTAAAAATTAAGAAATCTGTAAAATTGAAATTTTTAATATAATTTTTAAAATTGGAGCCATCAACGTGGGTTTGGAAAGCTTTTTATACCATCAGTATTACGGTTAACCTGTTACCAATTTCGAGGGACCCAACATTTCCATGCATAATATACAAAAATTATCAATAATAATAGTAATTTCAGAGAGAGCCAGGCTCCAGATCCCGCCCCTGCTTATGAGCCTATAAATATAAATCCTATCTCTTAATAGGCCAAAATATGTGTTTCAACGTTAAAACGGCTTTAAATCCCAGATTTCTTTGGACCAAATTAGTTTTATGCAATTTTCAAGGTAAATCTAGAAAGCGGTATTCGATTAAAGCTAAGAACGATTTCGAAAATAGACATAAGTAAACAAATTTACAAAATCAAAAAGGGGGAGGATCAAATATTGCGCACTGACTTAGATCTAGAGGTCCATTCCTTCTAGAAACTCTCCCACAAAACGTAGAAATTTTAAATATTATGTGAAGTTGATTTTCTTTAAACCTAGTCCATCCCGTAATTTGGCCTATGACAGTTAAAAATATTGGTATGAGCAAAATTACAAGAAAATCGGAATGCGAAATCATAAATTTCATATTTATTTCGGGTTTCTGGTTGAGAGAAATATTTAAATCGAAATCGCCGACTTGTTTCACAAGTTATGACAAATAAAAGTATTGACAATTGTAACCCTTTGTGGGTGAAGTACCAGAAGCGGTTCGCAGATATATGTCATCTTCACAAAAGATCTTGTGTTAGCAAAAATTATTTTATGTGTGAAATTTGAGCAGAGCTGGATGCTTATTTCGCCCTATGCGGGGGAGGTACCAGAAGAAGTGGATCGATCTCTACCATCATCATAATAGATCTTGTGTTGACGAAAACATTGAGATGCCCCACGTCTGAATGGAGATGTGTGAAATATGAAGAGATCCGGATGCTTAGTTTGGATTTTATGATCCTTTTGGTTATGCAAAACATTGACCCTTTGTGGGGGAGGTACCAGAAGAAATGGTCCGATCTCTACCATCTTTAGAACAGATTTTGTGTTGATAGAAATGTTGCGATGTACTAAATCTGAATTCAATCGGATATGAGTTTTGCGTTTTATCAGCTTCATGGATATTTAAAATGTTGTCCCTTTGCAGGTTGGGGGATAATGGGATATGTGAAATGTAAAGGGAACCGGATGCTTATTTCGGATTTTACAATCGTGTTGGTTATTCAAACCATTGAACCTTTGTGGGGGAGGTACCAGAAGGAATGGTCCGATTTCTACAATTATTCGAACAGATCTTGTGTTGATAGAAATATTGAGACTTACCATATCTAAATGGAATCGGATGTTAACTTCGCGTTATATGAGCTTCAAGCATATTCAAAATGTTGACCCTTTTGTGGAAAAGGTACAAGAAGGAGTGGACCGATAGATCCCATCATTATACCAGAACTTGGGTTAATAAAAATATTTTGATGTGTGAAATATGAAGAGATCTGGATACTTGTTTCGGATTTTACAATCGTTTTGGTTATGCAAAACATTGGCCCTTTGTGGGGTAGGTACCAGAAGGATTGGTGCGATCTCTACCATCTTTAGAAAAGATCTTGTGTTGATAGAAATAGTGAGACGTACCAAGTCTGAATGGAATCGGATGTTAACTTCGCGCTATATGAGCTTCATGCATATTTAAAATGTTGACCCTTTGTGGAGAATGTACCAGAAGGAGTGGACCGATATATCCTATCTTAACAGCAGGTCTTGTGAAATATGAAGAGAACCTGATGCTTATTTCAGATTTTTTTAATCGGTTTGGTTATTCAAAACCCTGGGGGAGGTACCAGAAGGAATGGATCGATATCTACCATCTTCACACCAAGTGTTGTGCTAAATTGAAATGTGTGGGGTGCCAGAGGGATTGGGCCGATATTGTACATTTTTGTACCTTTCCTAGCAGTAATGCACATATTAGGATTTTCAAAGTCTGCACAAAATCGAATGATCATTTCTCTTTCGATGAGGCATATTTTTTCTATGAAAATTTTGATGTGGGGGCTCCAAAAAGAGTGGACCGATATTTTTCATCTTCGAACTTGATCTACGTTTAAGAATATTATTTCGATGTATCAAGTTTGAACAAAATGGGATGATATTCCTTTTAAGAGTTATAATAGTGCGCACCAGACAAACAGACGGGTTGACTCCAAACGTCCTGAAACGGATTTGGTCCATAGAGACATAGGGTTTAAAACCGCTATTTTGATGAGGCACGTTTTCGCCTTATCAAATGATATATTCGCCATTCTGTAACAATATGTCTGAGGGTATAATTATTTTCCTAGATATAGCTAGAAGAAATGCATTGGTTTGAATCAAATTTCCACAGATAAAATTTAGCTCCAGTCAGAGGTTTAATAAAAGGCATATTTAAAGATAAAAAATGTGAAATATTTTATTTCCCATGTAAATATAAAAAATATATATAATATTATAAGGGTGTAAATATAATCTAGAAATCTAGTATTCTCCAATCAGAAGTTTTATTTATCTGAGAAGTTTGATTGAAAATCAGTGTGTATATGAAGTTTTCTACGAATCGAAAATATTTCTCTTTTGTGTACCCTTATTCGCATGTAATGTCTTTTGTTTCTAGTTTTGATTTATGTTCATTTATCATGGCTATCAGATCTCCCAATGGGTTAATTGTGCCAAGCTATTGACAAATATTTGTATATCATTCCTTTTTTTGTTCTTGTACGCAATATATCCTTGGCACCAAAAAAAAGAGAACGAAATAGAAATTATAAGTGAAAAATTTGTTTAACAATAGATAAAAAATGAATGATGGAAAGTGTAAACAAAAATGTCATTCACATCGGCAAGCAATTTTCAGCAGCATCGGCATCACCCATGGCATCGGCGTCTCTCTCTCTCTCTGCCATCAATGACATGTCAAAGATACCAGTCTCAGTGGCAATAGGCACCCCATCAACAACATCATTATTTTCAATTTAAGGGGACAGCGACGAGGGGAGAGTTTGGGGGGTGGGGATGGGAGATGGAGAAGGTTATCATTATTGATATTCTCAACAACATAATAAAAATCAATACACCCTCGAAGGGTAAACAAACAAACGCAACGAATCACACACACACACACACCAACGCACTTACATCCATACACAAACGTAGAGAGAGAGATGAAGGCAAAACCTTGAGTAGCATATTTTTATATTACCAGGGGCTATATCTCTCTCTCTCTCGTGTGTGCGTGTGTTTTCGTGCGTTACTGTATTGGGGTGTGTGATTTTAGACCATAATCACTTAACTCGACCTTTTTTATGATTGTTTTCTGTTTTTTTTTTTTTTTTTTCAGAGTTTCGGTTTTATTTCCAATTTTTAGCACCCTTCTTCTTCCATTTTCTTATTTATATTTTGTCCTTGCTGGATTTTTGGTGACACTTCTCTTGTAGACGACTACAAGAAAAGTCTGTGTTTTTGTTGTGTTGTTATTGTTTTTGTACATGTCTAATATCCTGTTGTCATCAAATATCCATCTTGAAACCTTTACAAGTTAATGTAAAATTTATGTAAAAATTGTTTTGCCAGGATTACCCTTTCTCTCCCTCTGCCTTTCTCTGGGTGAAATGGCGGTCCAAGAGATTTGCCATGTAGCTAGCTATGCAAACAAAACTATTTCTCCAAGGTAACAGAAGTTTGGAATGAAGAAAAGGGATATCGTTTGTGTTGGGAATGTGTGTTTAGAATTTAGTTTCCGAACTCTTTTTCGTTCCGAACTCTTTCGTTAAACGTGCTCCAGCAGCACAACAGTGCGTGCTTTTAAGTTTTGCAATTTTTGTTTGTGGTATTTTTTTGAGAATTGAATATTGATTATGCTTTCTTTGTTGCTTTTTCTATTACCTTACCTTTTTTCCGGTCAAGACCTTTGCACGTACCATTAGCAAAACATTTAAACGCTTGATTGAGGATGAAAATATGAAAATTGGTGAAAAATCACGTTCGTTCGTTCGCTTTTCTTTTTCCAGGGGCCAAGAAATGATATCCAAGCATAACCGAATCTAAACGAAACCTTGAACATTATTTCCATTCTAGGGATGCTAAGTAGGGTAAACAAAAGAATGAAAAAACCAAATAATATACAAAATGTAAAGGGAAGGCCATTTGAATTTTTCGTTATTTTGAATGCCATAATTTGCAGCATGTTTTTACTGGGTGACCATCATTAGCAAGTTTATCCTTTTTTGTTCAACATAATTTTCAATTTCCTAGAAATATTTTTTGTTCATATTATTGTGAAAATGCCCATTTTTTTAATCCTAAGTGGCTGAACACACACACAATTCAAGGTCGCAAATTACCCAGGCAATTGCCTGACGTGCGTATCCCAGGAATCTTTGGTTAGATAAAAATGTTGAACGGCAGGAAATTTTATATATTTCTATAAATACAGGGTGAGATAAAAAAGACTGCAACCAAGTCAAACGTCATAATTTTTATATTCTTTTTTAAATTTTATTGAATGAAAGCAAAAAATGTCGGAATGGCATCAAATTTTAGAATAAGTTCAGATTTGTTCGAATTGGTCACCTTCGGCACGAATTATGGCCTTCAAACGGACAATGAAACCGTCACACACTGCCCAAATGTTGTTCTGCGGTATTTTGGCCCATTCCCGACGAAGCGCTTGCTTGAGGCGATCGACACTTTGGTATTTTTTAGTGCAAACCTTGCTTTCCAAAATACTCCAGAATCAATAGTCCCACGGATTGGTATCCGCAGATTTTGGTGGCCATGGTGCTCTGGAAATGAAAAGATAAACCTTATTTTGTAACCATTCTTGGGTGGAGCTTGCTGAGTCCTGTTGGAATGTTCAAGGTCTGCGGCCAAAATGTTTGCGTGCCAAAGACTTTAATACACCCTCCAGAATATTTCCGCGATAATATTCTGATGCCACGGTCGATTGATCATCACCAAGGCCGGCGCTTGAGTTCTGGTGGCCGAAGGTGCACATTTTTAGATGATCTCTTTGGCAAGTAAACACGATCATTTTGTTTGTTTACAAACTACTGGACAACGAATATTTTCTCATCGGAGAAAACCAAAATCGGAAGTTCACCACTTTCGGTCAAGCGAAGCAACTCTTTAGCTCTTTTGAGTCTATTTTCTTTCTGTTGCGGTGTAAGTTCTTGCACTTTTTGGAATTTCAACGGCTTTACCCCGAGCTCATTTTTCAATATTTGCCGAATGGAATATTGCCGTATGTTTAGCTCATGAACCATTTTTCGGCCACTGCGACGCGGGCTTCGGTCAAGTCGCTTCTTTACTTTTCGAACCATTTCTGCTGATGTTGCTGTTTTCTTCCGTCCACTTCCTTGACGTCGAGCTACGCTACCAGTATCACGGTAACGAGCGATGGTACGAGACACAAAAGATTCATTCACATTTAAATACTCGAGTGCTCTAACGGTAGCCACCTATGGTTTTCCAGCCAAATATAAAGATATAACACTATCACGCTTGAATTCCATCACGAATAACTTTATTTCTAGAAAATTCACACCAAAATGCTTTTGTACGCTTGTAAACAATATAATGAGCTGTCACTGGAATAACTTTAACAACTGTCGGACGAGTGGCTTCGAAATGGCAGCAGTCTGAAGTTGGTTGCAGTTTTTTCATCTCACCCTGTAGACCCTCTGCAGCCATATGGCAGAGGGTATAAAAAATGCGGCAATTCACAATAGCCTGTACTAGGAATGTACTTAGGGTAAAGGTCCAGAGACCCATACCCTTCCCGAAATTGCTACTTTTTGCAATTTTGTGAATATTTTTACTAGAAAAATTTGTCTTTTTTCGTAATTGTCCCCTTCCTGCAATAATCGCTTCGAAATGCTTTTCTGCATTCGTCCTTGTTCCTGTTGTGAGCGAAAGTTAACAGTTGAGAATATAAATTCTATAACAGCATTGTGGAAAGCGTACTTTTAGGACCTCTTCCTGTCTTCTTCAACGATTAAAAAAATAGTTGTACCAAATTTGGTGATATCATTATTGAATATTTCAATTTCAAAAGTTTCTCTATGGCTCTTCAGGTTCCTCTCTTTGGCTCTTCATGTAGGTAACTTCTCTCAGGAGTATACAGAACTAAAAATTACATCAGCTAAAGGGTTTTTGGGTCCAATAGCTTAGTAGTTAACGAAACTGTTATACAACTGCGCAAAGTGCTATACATATTTTGACTTAAGCTATATCTGCTTATAAGCCTTAGGGCTTATAGAAAAATTCCAACGAGTTTTGGAGATTTACTTATTATAATAAAAACATCCATTTGTAATATATCTACTCTGCTATTTTCCAAATTACTAGACGTATTGAAAATTTGCCAATAGAAAAATGCTATAAATATGACAAAATGCATTAGCCATTAATTGCCCACCACTTCATCTTTTTTTCTTTGGCCATTAAAAATTACCTTCTAAAGGTAAACAATATATCCGTCATAGTCACTTTAAGAAAAATTCACAAACCAAAAAAAAAGAACAATTGGCAAATCAAAAGATGTATGGCATACACATTCTTTGCTATAAATTATGAGAGCTAGACATCCCTCCTCTCCCCCGTAGAACCACATACATATACTCACTCACGTTTTCTTTTTCTCATATGTGTAACAAACTGTCATAAAATTCATAAAATATGAATGATGATGACTTTTGATATAGGTAGACAGACGGCCATGGATAAATATGAAATCAATCATGGGAGAGAAGCAAAAGAAGAAGGACAGGAAGAAAGAAAAACAAAATGTGGAGGCAAAAGCAAGGAGATGAGAGAAGAAAAGTCTCAGTGTTAAGGGGATGGGGATGTGGAGTTGGGGTTTTTCCCTTTTTTATTATTTCAGCAATTTGACATCTTGTTAAGGCTACGCCCAATTGAACATAAATTTCCACTTCAATAAATTGCTTTCAAATGTCGGCAACAACAAAAAATAAATGTTGGTAAGGTTGGAAAATCCCAAGAAAGAATGATATTTCTTTCAACAATTGTTATCAACAACAAGAGCAACAAAAATCAGTAACCAACAAGGGTCACTGGACGTATAATGAATAAATAAAATTGATTACTAAATATTGCACACACATACGTCTTCGTAGCTTACTAATAAAGCAAATAAAAATTGTAAGAGTAAACATGTGGGGGATGGAAAAGCTCGAAGGAAAAAAAATCAAGATAACAACAATCAAGATAATAACAATATACAAGGGTTGTGATTTGATACCCTACAGTATTGGAGGTAGATTGAGAGGAAAATCGACTCGATTTTGAAAACCTTTTTTTTATCGAAGGATTAGTGATGGCGCGAGGCCAGTAAAGCATATCTTCCAAGAAAATTTAATGAATATAGCTACTTATACATCTAATACAAGGAAGCAGAATACCCATATTAACGAGAAAGTTCAAAGCTACAATCTGTGCCAGACCGATCCACATATAGTTATACCCTCAGCCATATGAGAGCGTATATATCATTTGATACGACCAAAAACGTGTCTCATCTAAACAATGGTTTTAGACTCTAGATCTCTTTGGACCAAATCCGTTTCAGCAAATTTGGAGCCGATCTGGCGATGTTTGTCCGTCCATCTGTCTGGCTGGTGCGCACGATAACTCTCGAAGGGAGTATTCAGTTTGATCCAAACTTGGTACATCATAATATTATTATCAAACTTAAATCGAGTTCGGAGATGGACAATATCGGGTAATTCCCTCTGGTAGCTCCGCCACAAAAGGTCAAATAATTTTACTGCACAGGAAGAGAAAGGATAATCCGCTATTTCTCCAACTTTGCACATCTTAATATTTGCATCAGTGCTAGATGACTTGCGAAAATGGACAATATCGATCAACTCCATCAAGTACCTCCCCCACAAAGGTTTCAAATTTTGAAATGTGATGTAAGAGTTGAGAATAAGCGAAACGATTATAAAATCCGAAATAAGCATCCGGTTCTCCACCTATGTCACACATCCCAATATTTCTGGTAACACAAGGACTGCAGTGATGATGGAATACATCGGTTCACTCCTTCTTGAAACTTCCCCACAAACGGTTAAAGTTTTGAATAACCAAAACGATCATAAAATCCGAAATAAGCATCCGGTTCTCTTCATACTTCACGCACCCCAATACTTCTACTAACACAAGATCTGCTGTGAATATGGAATATATCGGTCCACTCCTTCTGGCACCTTCCCCACAAAGGGCTAACATTTGGATTATCCATGAAGCGCATAAAATGAGAAATTAGCATCAAATTCAATTCAGATCGGACCTCTCCTTCTGGTACCTACCCGACAAAGGTTCACAATTTTGAATATTCAAGAAACTCATAAAACACGATATTAACATTCGATTCCACTCTGATTTGGTACATCTCAATATTTCCATCAACATAACATCTGTTATAAGGATGGCAGAGATCGGACCTCTCCTTCTGGTACCTCCCCCACAAAGGGTCAAAGTTTTGAATATCCATGAAGCTCATAAAACGGGAAATTAATATCCCATTCCATTCAGACTTAATACATCTCAATATTTCCAACAGAACAAGATCTGATCTAAAGAACATTTCTTCTGGTACCTATACCACAAAGGATGACAATTTTGAATATCTATAAAGCATTCGATTCCATTCAGACTTCGTACATCTCAATATTTCTACCAACACAAGATCTGTTCTAAAGATGGTAGAGATCGGACCATTTCTTCTGATACGTCCCCCCACAAAGAGTCAAGGTTTTGAATAACCCAAAAGATTATAAATTCCGAATAAGCATCTATTAACACGAGATCTGCTGTGAAGATGGAATATATCGGTCCATTTTTTATGGTACCTCCCTCACAAAGAGTTAAAGTTTTGAATAAGCGAACCGATTATAACATCCGAAATTAACATCCGGTTCTCTTCCTCTGCCACATATCCCATTATATATATTAAAACTATAACTGCTGTGAAGATGGAATATATCGGTCCACTCCTTTTGGTACTTCTCCAACAAAGGGGACAATTTTGTATAATTATGAAGATCATAAAACGAGATATTAACATCGGATTCCATTCAGACTTGGTACAACTCAATATTTCTATCAACATAAGATCTGTTAAAAAAATGGTAGAAATCGGACTACCTCCCCCACAAAGGGCCAAAGTTCTGAATAACCAAAATGATATTAATATCTGAAATAAGCATCCAATTCTCTTCATATTTCACACATCTCATTATTTCTACTAACATAAGACCTACTGTGAAGATGGGATATGTCGGCCGATTTTTATGGTACCTCCCCACACAAAGAGTCAATATTTTGAAAATCCATGAAGCTCATAAAACGCGAAATTACAATCCATATTTCTACCAACACAGGTTCTGTTATAAAGATTGTAGAGTGGGGACCATTTCTTCTGGTACCTTCCCACATAGAGTTCAAGATTTTGAGAAAACAAAACGCTCAAATTAAGCGAAATAAGCATCCAACTCTCTTCAAATTTCACACATCCAAACATTTTTGTTAACGCAAAATCTGTTGTGAAGATGATAGATATATCTCAATCCGCTCTGTTTCCTCAATCAGAAAGGGTCGGCAACTTGCTATATATAAATATTTCTCTTAGCCAGAAATCTGATATGTATATGAAATTAATCAGAATTTATGATTTCGTACAAAATTGGATTTCCTTTAAATGTTGAATGTGCCAATATGTTTATCTGTAAGAGATGAAGTGGCATATTCCGGTCCGCTAAATCTGGTACCACAAGCATATTTCCAAAAATTTGCACATATCTCATATAAAGTATAGGAAGTAGACGATATAGTCCAAATCTGGCACATTATACTATTTATGGCAGTCTTAGGTCAGATACGAATTGGACATTATTGGCCAACTGCTTCGACACCTCCCCCATAAAGGGTCAACAGTCCGAATAATCATAACTCAAGGCTGAGGGTATACATCTGTCGGCAAAACCAACTGGTATTATTTTAGATGTTCAAACATGATTCTGTACCACCCTTGTCCTTGTCAGCCTGTAGGGCATTGCCTGACAAAAATAATCCTCTATCGATTTCAGTATCACTCACAATATTTTTAAGAATCCTTTATTTTTTTTTCTTGGTTCCATTAAATCAAAACTCAATTGAAAGTTTTTTAATTTTCTTTTTTGCAAACGAAACCTTTGTTTAACTCAGCGTGTGTCTGTGTGTTTGTTTTTTGTTTATAAAATACTTTTCAACTTTAATTGACCAGGTTAAGTTTACCTACACACATACATACATATAAGGACACACAAAGGGTATTATTTCCAGACAAATTGATAAAGGTTAGTCGGACAGGTTTGAAAATAAAACAATCATTTGTCCAAAGATTTTATTTTTTTTGTGGGACATGTGTGGCATTTTTATTTAAATTCTAATTTATTATTACTTCAGATGTTGACTTGGGTCCAAAAGGAGAAAACAAAGGGTCATGGGAAATTGCCATAAATGAAATTAAAATTTATTGTCCAGATTGTATTTTCTTGAAGTCGAAAATAACTATAAAGAGGTTTTTTTTTCATTCATTTTGGCAAAAAAAAAATGACACGACAAAAAATCCAGACAGGGTTAAAAGCATTGGATTTAAAATGTAGTGGGGTTAACAAAGCAAAATTTCTCAAAATGTTCCTCTTCGGAAGTAGGTTCCAGACATAATACTCTTCATTTTAAGCTTGTCTAAGGTTAGGCTATGGAGGGTATTGGAAACAGGTGCCAGACATAACAGTCTTCTATTTAAGCTTTTCTAAAATTAGGCTTTGAAAAAACTAGTTAGAAAGCAGTAAGTTCGGCCGGGCCAAACTTTGAATACCCTCCACCATTTGCAACGAATTTGGAAATTTAAAAACAAAAAATAAAATCCTTAAAAAATTTATGTTAAATTTTAAAAATACCGAATATTGCCGTTATATTGGGGTCTATACGACGTGGACCTACATAGGCATTGTTTGCCATTAGCCATTACCATATTCAAATTCGAAACTTGAAATAAACGGTGAATAATGAAGCTAAAATCATCAAAATATCGTATATAGGGAGGTACCATAATATCGGAGCTGTGCGAAGACCTGGACCAGCATAGACAATTTTCTGTCACAGGCTATAGCATCCATTACTAACGTCAAATACGATATCTCAATCAATTTCGGTGGGTATTGTTCCTAAACTCATCAAAATACCGAATATAGGGAGGTACTAATATATGGGGCCAATACGAAAACCTGGACCTGCATAGACATTTTTCTGTCACAGACTGCGAACTCTAAATACGTAATTTGAAACAATTCCGGTGAATAATGGCGCTAAAATCATCAAAATACCGCATTTTGGGAGGTACCGTGGGGGCTATACGAAAACGTGGACCTGCACAGACAATTTTCTGTCATAGGCTGTAGCATCCATTACGAATCTCAAATACCAAATTTGAAACAATTCCGGTGAATAATGGCGCTAAAATCATCAAAATACCGCATTTTGGGAGGTACCCTTATGTGGGGGCTATACGAAGACGTGGACCTGCCCAGATAATTTTCTGTCATAGGCTGTAGTATCCATTTCGAACTTCAAATACCAAAGTTGAAACAATTCCGGTGAAAAATGTCGCTAAAATCTTCAAAATACCGAATATCGGAAGGTTCCGTTATATGGGGGCTATATGAAAACGTGGACCAACATGGCCCATTTACGAACTTACCCTGCCTACTGGAAAAATAAACACGTGTGCAAAATTTTAGCCTTCTATCTCAATTCGTTCGAAAGATAGCGTGATTACAACAGACAGACGGACAGACAGACAGACAGACGGACAGACAGACAGACGGACATGGCTAAATCGACTTAGAATTTTACGCTGATCAAGAATTTATATACTTTGTTGGGTCTGACATGAGTATTTCGAGGAGTTACAAACGGAAGGACAAAGTCAATATACCCTCCATAGTATGGTGGAGGGTATAAAAATGTTCCTCTTCGAATCACAAAATAATATTTGTATTTCTGATTACATTTCCTGAAGTTAAGTGGAAAACTTAACCCAGACTGAAATTTGAATTTTGAATCCGTTGGATCATTTGTAAAAATGTTTAAGCAACGAGGAGCTCATTAAGACTACGATAGCCAGGGGACGTGTTTTATATATTGCTTGGAATTGGCTACTAACTCCACCACGTGTCACAATATTTAGGATAGAGGCGATGGAACGAATATTATCCTATGTAGGGCCCTTGGTCAAAGTATTATTTTAGGGAACAAAGTCTTTGATCGATTACTATGAGTTGCTCTCATGCGATCCTTCTATCAACCGATGATATTGCCGAACTAAATAAAAGCTACAATATTCAAGGTTATTTTCGAAATATATTTCTATTAAAGAAGGACCTGCATATCAAGAAAAAGATAAAAAAAATCACTCTTTGTTGTATTAGCAATTGCTGTGTCAGATTTTGTAATTTCATGTAAAAAGGAAACAACAAAAAAGAACTTACATATGGCTGCAGCTGAAAAAAAGTGTACTGCATCAAGGCATGATATCTTACCTGAAATTAAAAGAAATAAAATCATTAGTCAGTGTTTAAAAAAACAATGAGTGAAATCTAAAATTATTAAATAATATATAGATTATAATTAAATATTTAGCGATGACCGGCTGTCTGTTGTAATCGCGCTATCTTTCGAATGAATTGAGATAGAAGGCCAAAAAGGTAGAAAAAGGTAATGGGTGCTACAACCAATGACAGAAAATTGTCTATGTTGGTCCACGTTTTCGTATAACCCACATATAACAGTTTCTCCCTTTATTCGGCATTTTGATGGTATTAGCGACATTATTAACCGGAATTGTTTCAAATTTCGTATTTGAAGTTCGGAATCGGCACTACAGCCTATGACAAAAAAGAGAACTTATGTAAGTTCACGTCTTCGTATAGCCACCATATAACGGTTTTTATTAAAATCGAATTTTTCGACGGAAAGGATTTTTTTATTGAAATTTTTAGAGTTCCTTTCAAATGGTGGACGGCTTTAAAAGTTCGGCCTGGTTCGGCTTCTTTTTTTACATATTTTTATTTAAAATGTTTACTCTTGGTTGGGGGTGGGTAGAAAAAGATGCGGGCTAATATTTTCAATTTTTAGACCTGACTTAAGTCTTATTTAAATATAACAATGTACCAGGTTTATTTCAAATCGAACACTCCCTTCGAGAATTAAAGAGCACGATAACCGGCCGCCTAAGGCATACGGATATGGCTAAAATGACCTAAAACGGATGTCGTCTAAAGTGACCTCATGTCAGAAACGGATATCATTTGGCTATGTGTCTCATCTAAATAACGATTTGAAGACCTAGGTCTCTTCGGACCAAATTCGTTTTAGAATAGAGTCCTTCGATCTAGAGTCCGTCCGTCTGTCTGCTGCCTGTCTGGCTCGAAAGAGTTTCCGATTTGTCCCAAAGTTTGGAACATCGTAATGTTATTTTCAAACTTAGATCGAGTTCGGGGATGGGCAATATCGGTCCACTCCTTCTTGTACACACCTCACAAAAGATCGTCATTTAAAAAATATGTATATTTTACTAAAAAAGAAACGATAATCCGATTGTGCTTCAACTTTGTAAATCCTAATATTTGCATCAGTGCGAGGTCATGTGCGAAAATGGACAGTATCGGTTAACTCCATCAAGTACTTCCCCCACAAAGGTCAAAATTTTGAATAATTACATATCTCATAAAATGTTATGTAAGAGTATGATTGTCTTCCAATTACGCACATAACAATATTTTTTTAACCCAAGGTGGTGTGAAGATATCGATATCGGTCCACTCCTTCTGGTACCTCCCCAAAAAGATCAACATTTTCTATATCCATGAAGCTCAAAAAAACATTCGATTCCATTCAGACTTGACACGTCTCAATATTTTCATCAGTACAAGACCTGCTATTAAGATGATAGAGGTTAGACCATTCCTTCTGTTGCCTACCCCCACATAGGGTTCAAGATTTTGAAGAACAAAATGCTGAAAAAAGCAAAATAAACATCCAACTCTCTTCAAATTTCACACAGACCTATATTTTTGCTAACACAAAATCTGTTGTGAAGATTATATATATCTGCGACCCCCACAAAGGGTCACAATTTTCAATACTTTTATCTGTCATAACTTGCGAAACAAGTCAGCATATTTCCCTCAACCAGAAACCTGACATGAATATGGAATTTATGGTTTCGTATAAAATTGGATACATGAATATATATTTAAGTAAGTAATAAATTTAAGTAATCGAATTGCCGTTATATAGGGCCTATGTATGAAAGAGGAATTACAGGCACAAAATTTGCCATGGAGAGATTCTTAAAATATCTAAAATGTGAGAGTGCCGTTATATATGTGGTCCATACATAATGGACCTGCTTATCACAAAATTTAACAGTGAGAGATTCTGTCAGACCTGAATTAAAAATGTTAAGAAACTTCAAAATGCCGAAAATTAAGAGATACAGTAAAATAGGGGCCTTTACCAAATATTTGCGGAAATAAAGAAATAGCTATATGAAGGTCTTAACGAAACATGTGTCTCATTTTTAATACCAAACATACTAGTGGTGAAATACATGGCTAAGCAAAATTCCTTGAATTTACTCAAGACATAAAATAATAGTAGAATTTATATTCATGTTTTATTCTGGACAAACCTCTTACCCCATCAAATTTCATTTCATATCAACTCTCTTCCTAAAAATTCAATTGGCAGGCCGCAGCATTACTTTACTTCGCCATTACCTTTTTTCCCTATCCTTTCTCAGACTCACAAATTCGCCTCCATTTAATAAAATGCCAACAAACAACTTACTTCTTATCTTCCGACTGCGACTTTATTTCAACATTTCTTTTAATTTTTCATTTTCAACAAGCAATATTTAATCCTCAACTCGTACTTCATCGCTCAAAAAATGTATAAAAAAAAACGACAAACCATGTCCTACGACGTATGATGAATAAATATTGCAAATAACACTCATACGACCCGGTGGCACAACACTTTATATTTTTCTTCTCCTCGCTCTTTGCTGCTAGCATTTTAATGGCGTTGTTTTACAGTTTTGCTGATTTAAAATTCATTTGCCATTTTCTTTGTGGCCAAGAGGGGGGAGAGGTTGGGGAGAGGAGAAAGTGCTGAAGAAATAAATAAAAACACTTTCCGGATAACACAGTTAGTTAGTTGGTCCTTGATACGGGAGAAAAGGACGAGGACGAGGACAACGACGACGATAGTCCCATAAATATTGTTTATTTGGACATTAATTAAATGTGTGTTGTGTGCACGGACAAAAATAATAACGGCAAAAGGAACAACAACAACAAGAACCACGAAGACGACGTTGGGTTTAAGCCATAATGCCAGCTATAAAAAGCGTTTTCCCACTGACCACACCATAATTGTGAACATTTATTACGTAAAGAAGTTGCCACAAGGCAAGGGAGAACCAGGCGAAAGGAGAAAGATAAAATAAAAAATCATAAAATAAAGCAACACGAAGAAGAAGGAGAAGAAAAAATAACCTCAACAGATAATTAGTAAAGCGAATGAAATCCTTGGTTTTTTTTTTATTTTTTCTTCTTTAACTCTACCTGTATATTTACCCCCTTTTGGGCAGGAATGATGATGTTTGAAGGTCCATGCTCTGGATTACCACCACCCGTTGTTTGCTGCTAATGTTCGCAGCAATTTCCTATTAAGAAGTGGTATTCGTTCGCTTTATTTTCCAAAAGATTTGTGTTTCGCAAATAAAATACTTTTCGAAATTGTTGAGCAGGCGGGATATTTGCCAAACAGGAAAAACACAATGTTGCCAGGTCACATAAGCAACTAGGTTAAACGATCATCCTTGGCCAAGCAGAAGGTGAAGAAGAATAAGAAGCACAACGGGAGAAAATTATGATTACAAAATAATTAAGGAAACATCTTTCATTGTTACCGAGCTCCCAGTCTGGATGACTTTGGCTAAGCATCTCCTCCCAGCCATGGACCTTACAAGACTTTTGTAACAGCAACAATCATTATTTTTTTCGTATTCTTCTTTTGTCTATTTCCTTTATCCTTCCTCGAGGAAGACAACATACATTCGCATAGAATAGAAAGAGAAAACCTGAACTATAAACAATGAAATATTTTTTTTTTTGTTGATGTTGAAACATTTATTAAAAGTATTCAGAGTGTAAAAACATGGCTGATTGACGGAGACTATTTGCCTCACTCCCGGGAGCCAAGAGGAAAAAGTAAAAGTTGCCTGCTTTTGTTTTAAAATGTGGGTAACGGGAGAACATGAGAAAAAAAACGGGAGAAAATAAGGAAAAGCTTTAAAAGTAGTTCGGGGTTTCCTTGAATATTTATGCATTGTTAATAAGAGGAGAATGCTGGCTTGTCAAACCATCAAAAAGTATCCTAAAGGTATCCTAAGGTTGGCGGTTACGAAGGAGAGGGCTAATACCGTCCATTTCGCTTCTGACCTAAGTCGAATATAAATATCACTAAGTGCCAGATTTGGACCATACAAGAGACATGTAAATACAGAGTGAGATAAAAAAAACGGCAACAAAGTCAAACGGCATATTTTTTACAATTTTTTTTTTTTTAATTCTATTGGATGAAAGCTAAAACTTTTGGAAATAGCATCAAATTTTAGAATAAGTTTAGATTTGTTGGAATTGGTCACCTTTGGCACGAATTATGGCCTTCAACCAACCAATTATGGCCTTTAGTGCCAACCTTGCTTTCCAAAATACTCCAGACACAATAGTCCAACGGATTGGCATCCGAATATTTTGGTGGCCATTGTGCGCTGGAAATGAAGCGATAAATCTCATTTTGTAACCATTTTTGTGATGTCCAATGTCTGCGGCCAAAATGTTTGCGTCTCCAGGGTTTTAATACACCCTCCAGAATATTTTCGCCTTTATTCTGAAAAAATCTATGTTGATGTCTTGGATAGTCGTTAGGAAAGTGATATTAAAAAAATCAAAGTTTACAGCTCTGATTAAAAAATTCACGCTCTGATGAAGAAAAGGTATATATAAAAAATTTGATCTCGAGACAAAAAAAAATATATATAAAAAATCCGATTTCTAAAAGTTTTTTCGATATCTACTTTCAAGGCCGATCATTTATAGTCTTTAAAAATAATTGTAGCACATCCAAGTTGATGACTCTTATAGTAGTAGAACAAATATTTTTCAGTTGTCAACTAGTCCTCCAAAATATTTTTTAAAAACGTTGCTCATTTATTGTCGTTAAAAATATTTGGAGAAAATCAAAGTTTACGGCTCTGATTGAACAAAATTCACGCTCTGATAATCCTTAGAAAAAGTATTTAAAAAATAAAACAAAAACATATTTCTAAAAAAATTAATTTTAGACAAAAAATAAACGATTTCAGAAAAAAAATATTTTTTAAAATCCACGTACATGGCTCTGATATTCCTTGAAAGAAATATTTTGAAAGAACGTCGATCATTTATAGTTATTAAAAATATTTGTAGAAAATCCACATTGATGATTCTCATAGTAGTAGAACAAATTATTTTTTTAAAAAACCACGCTGATGGCTCTAATAGTCTTAGAACAAAAATAAAATAGTCCTTGACAAAAAGTCGTTAGAAAATTTGTTAAAAACAAAACATCAACGTCGCGTCAAAAAATCAAGCTCCGAAAGTCCTTGGAAAAAATATTTCTGAAATTGAAAAAAATATATTTTCAAAAAAAAATGATCACAGGCCATATTGATGACTCTCACTAATTTTTTAACTCGGACAAAAATGTATTTTTAAAAAAAAATCACGTTCATGGCTAGGACAAAAATATATTTAAAAAAACACGTTCATGACTCAGACAAAATATATACTTTTTTTAAATCCACGTTCATGGCTCAGACAGAAATATATTTAAAAAAATCCACGCTCATGGGTCGGACAAAAATATTTAAAAAAAAAAATCCACGTTCATGGCTCAGACAAAAATATATTTCTTAAAAAGTCCACGTTCACGGCAAGGACAAAAATATAAATATAAAATAAAAAAAAAATAAAATAAAAAAATAAAATAAAAAAAATAAAATAAAAAAAGGAAAAAAAATAATAATATTCATAGACCGAAAAGTCCTTGAAAAAATTAAAAAAAAAAAACTTTTTTTAAAAAAAAATATTTTAAAAATCCACGATAGTTTCAGAAAGAATTATCTTGTCCATATCCTTGGAACATATTTCCAAATGTTAATAGTCTTTGAAAAAAAATATATATTTTTTTTAATCCACGTTGAAGGTTCTCGCGGAAAATATCTTTAAACGTAAATGTTGCAGGGCATGACAGCCCCTTGGAAAAATATTTTTTTATTGTATAGCGTAACTGTGAAAGTCCGTTTCTCTTTCTCTCAGCAATTCAAAGATTCCTACCCCATTCTGAATCATTAATCTGAGCCATTAATTAATAAAAAGAAGTAAAGAATCCAGGCCGAACTTTGAGTGCACTCCACCATTTGGAAGGCATTTGGCAATTTTCAAAAAAATAAAATCGTTTAAAAATTCTGTTAAAATCTTAAAAATACCAAATGTAGTCGTTATATTAGGGTCTATACGACGACGTGGACCTGCATGAAAAAATTCCGGTGAAATTGTGCTAAAATCATCAAAATACCGCATATCGGGAGGTACAATTATATGGGGGCTATGCCAAAACGTGGACCTACATGGCCCATTTTCAATACCAAAAGTCCTGCAGACATGGTATACATTTGAGTAAATTGTTATCAACCTACTTCATTTCGTTCGGAAGCTAGAGCGACTTCCACAGACGGACGGACATCGCTAAATCGACATAGAATTGTATGCTGATCAAGGATATATATACTTTGTGGGATCTAAAATGTATATTTCGAGGTGTTACAAACGGAATGACAAACTTAATATACCCTCCATACTATGGTGGAGGGTACAGTAATTCTCCATTTGTAAATGTAGATATGTTTGTGTGCATCTGTCCATATTGCCTTCCATTGAAGCGAGAGTTGTCATTACTCTGCAAAACAATGTCCTGATGATAGATGATGATAGTGAATGGCAACCGGTCAACCATCATGGGTTTGCCATTATAGGAGACTGTTTATTAAGGACATGAACAAAGAAAGGCATCATCAAAATGCCAGCTACCTGGTCAGGAAAGTTAATTAAATTAAAAAAAAGAACTCAAATGTTGTTAGTGTGGTCCAGAACGATAACAAGGAAAGGATACGGAATTGCTGCTCCTTGCCAGCATTTATGATAAATTGTGGGATTTAAATGATGGCAGAAAGTCTTGGGCTCTAAACAGCCTTAAGTGGGATTAAATGCTTTCAAATGATGATGATGATGATGCCTAGCATGATATTATCCTTTGGCCAGTTCCTTGTGCGAGCTTAATGTCAAAGTTAAGGATTAAATAGATTGAATTGCTGGCTGATTGATTGATATGATAAAATATAAGGACACTATCCTTTGCTTAGAGAATGGAAAACGATTAAAAATTAATTATCGTTTTGGAGGAAAGTATTGTTTGCAATTTAAATGATTAATTATTTAGAGGATAAATATTTACTTGGTATTCTATAATTATCCTTAAATTATTGTTTTCTGGGAGTGGAAAAGAGAGGACGAGGGGGGCATTAGTTAATAAAATTTATAATCAAAGTTTTCTTTGTTCTGTTAGAATTAAAAGCTTTTAGTGCTAAAGTGTTGTTTGAACATCAATAAATCCTGCCAAGGATTATATCCTTGAAATATATATACACAAATCTTTAAATCGTTTTGAAAATTTAACAGCTCTCCAGCTTTGATTTCGCCTTGCTGTCTATTGAAATTTAACCTTCCTTGCAGCTTGCCAAAATCTTGTAATGAAACTGAAACCTTGGACTAGAAAGCAAAACCAGAAAAAAGTGAAGCTCCAACACCATTGACAGCTACTGACTGACTGGATGTTGTAAAAACGCCTGTAACCGAACTTCCTTTCGAAGTCAGACGACTGGGTGCATGCCAAAAAATTGTTTTCTTCTGCTTCGAGTTTTGCTCTACATTAACATTTTTTTGGGGCATAGCCCCTCCTCATCGACTTCACTTGCGAACTTTTTGGAAATTGTTTTTGTTTACAAAAAACAACAAAATCTGTTTTTCTGCTGTTGTTGTTTTAGACAAAAGTATGCACAACAAATCTGTGTTTAATTTTCCCCAAAACAATGTGCCAAGGCTTGCTTGCGTTCAAGTGGCGTGTGGAAGTTTTTCGCTTCGATTCTCGCGGATATTGTTTTTGGTATTGTTGTTGTTTTTATAGTTACTTTACATTTGTTATTTCTTCCCAATGATTTGGCGTTTTCAAGGATACGCTGAATCTTACCCTTTTGCTTGCGCTGTGATTGTTTTCTTAGGTTTTTAGTCAATTTCCGAACTATTACCAATCGAAGTAAGAGTAATTGAAAAACAAAAATCTGTTCGGTTTGTTTTTAGAGTTTTTGGAGGTTCACATTCTAATTCCTCTTCTCTCTCACCCCCTTTCTGTCGGCATTAAAAATATTTACAATGAAAGTTTCTTTTAGCTCTTGCTGTTATTACAAGTTTGAATCAGTAACTTCCAGAAAAATTTTAGAAATCTTTGAGGTTTGAAAATTTTAAGTGTGAGTGGCAAGTTGAAGATATTTTTCAAGGACTAAGAAGATAGATTTTCAAGAATGTTTTTCCCATGACAAATGGATGCTTATTTCGGATTTTATAATCGTTTTGGTCATTTAAAACATTGACCCTTTGTGTGGGAATAGTCTGATCTCTTTATAACAGATCCTGTGTTGACAAAAATATTGAGATTTACCAAGTCTAAATGAAATCCGATGCTTATTTTTATGAGCGTTTTATGAGCTTTATGAAATTCAAAATTTTGACCCTTTGTGGGGGTGGTACAAGAAGGAGTGGGCCGATAGATCCCATTTTAACACCAGACCCTGGGTTAATTAACATATTGTGATGTGTGTAAATTGAAGACAATTGGACTCTTACATCACGGTTACAATTATTCAACATTTTGACCCTTTTTGGGGTGTACTTGAAGGAGTGAACCGATGCTTCCCATTTTCGCACCTAGGATTAGCAAAGTTGGAGCAAAATCGGATCTTCCTTTCTCTTTCTGTACAGCTAAATATTTTCTATGAAAATTCGGACCTTTTGTGGGTGAGGTACTAGAAGGATTGGTCCGATATTGTCCATCTACGAACTCGTTCTAAGCTTAATAATAATATTACGATGTACCAAGTTTCGCTCCCGCCAGCCAAATGTGCTGAAACGGATTTGGTCCAACGAGACCTAGGGTCTTAAACCGGGTCTAAAACCTAGCAATGTGGATTTGTTATAAAATATATTTTTTCCAATACCTTCTTAAGGATTGTTTATAGAATATTTTATGACCATTAACGTGGATTTTTGAAAAATATATTTTTTCCATGAAAATTTTCCGGCAATTTTTTAAAAAATATTTTTTCCAAAAATGTTTTCCGTCATCGTGAATTTTTTGAAAAAAATATTTTTTCCAAAGACTATCAACGTGGATTTTGTATAAAATATTTTTTCAACTTTTCAACGATCCTTTATAAAATGTTTTTCTTCAAGGACCATCAACGTGGATTTCTTATAAAATATTTTTTAAAGGACTTTTTCCATCAAAGTCGATTTTTATAAATTATATTTTCCAAGGATCATCAACGTGGATTTTTTATAAAATATTTTTCCAAGGATCATCAACATGGATTTTTTATAAAATATTTTTTCCAAGGATCATCAACGTGGATTTTTTATAAAATATTTTTTTCAAGGATCATCAACGTGGATTTTTTATAAAATATTTTTTTAAGGACTTTTTCCATCAAAGTGGATTTTTTATAAATTATATTTTCCAAGGATCATAAACGTGGATTTTTTATAAAATATTTTTTCCCAGGATCATCAACGTGAATTTTTTATCAAATAGTTTTTTCAAGAACTTTCGAAGGATTTTTTATAAAACATATTTTTCATCAACGTGGATTTTTTATAAAAGGACTTTCCAAGGATAGTTTTTCCAAGGACTTTCCAATGAGTTTTTATAAAATATTTTTTCAAGGGTCATCAACCTGGATTTTTATAAAATATTTTTTTCAAGGGCCATCGACGTGGATTTTTATAGAATATTTTTCCAATGACTTTTCAAGGATATTTTTTCCAAGGATTTTTTTATAAAATATTTTTTTTCCACGGGCTATCAACGTCGATCGGAGTTCCTTCATCCGTCTGGCTAGATGGTGAACACGATAACTCTAGAAATGAGAATCCGATTTGGTTCAAACTTGGTACATCCTAATATGATTGTTACACTTAGATTATGATTATGAAATTCCAATATTTTTATTAGCGCTCCAAGCATTGAAAAATTATAACTCGCATAAAAGATAAGAGTACGATTGTCTTCATTTCGCACATTTCAATATTTTTATCAACACATATCCAATGTGGAGATGGAATATATCCGACCACTCCTTCAAATAACTAGCTTCTTCTGTTTAACCATGGCTCCATTTCCAAAAATTGCTTCCCATACTAAATTTTAAGATTTTACCACGATCCGTTTACACAATTTTTAGACGTATTGTCAGAGTTTTTAAAAACCCTTTAGTTTTTCTATCCCACACAATATTAAAGACTCTCAATCCAAATATCAGATTTCTAGCTCTATTCCTTGCCCAAATACAAAATTACTTCTCGTACTTATTTCCGAATCTACCGCCATGTATCAACCAAAGTTCCCAACATGATCCTAAAGAATCCTAATTGTAGACCTGAAACTTCGCCCAAATGCCAAATTTAGTACTTTTTAGTACGATTTTCCAAAGCCACCTCCAACCCCCAACCCTACACACTAACTGTGCCAAATTTCAGATTTGAAGCAATACCAGTACTATTTAGTTCCTTTCCCAAATATTAACCCAATGCCAAATTTCAGTTTTGAGTATCAGTTCACGCAATATCAAATTTAGTACCATTTTGTACTTTCGAATCTCCAAATCGAACCATTTATCTTAACCCAACCCACAAGCAGAGATACCAATACATTCTAAATTTTCAGATCAATCTGTTTAACCTAAATCAAAATTTACCGAATTTACTGTTATTTCCAAAAACACCTACTTACAAGATTCTAGTTTCAGCCGTTTCGCCTGGGCGTTGACGAATCAGTCAGTCACTCTTTATAGATCAACCGACATTGGTTGAATGTATGCATCTGTAGGTAAACCCGACTTATAGTTTTTAACATATTTTGAGAATATTTCTGAAAAAAATGTCAAAGACATCAGTGTGGATTTTTGGACAATTTTTAGAAAGACTTTCATAGCCATCCATTTTGATTTTTGAGGAACATACATTAGGTTAGAAATTTTAACTTCCATTTTTTCAGTGGCGTTAGAAATAGCACAGGAATAAAATTCAAAGGAAAATGAGTTTAAATTGTAAAAACAGCATTTGAAAACAAATTGCAAAAAAAAAAACAACAGCCCCAATATACAGCAGGCTATGGATGACTTATTGACTGACCATTCAATTAAATAACCAGTCACTTCAGACAACACCACCTCCTCCAGCAACCAACCAATCGGTCATTCTGTCTGGCCATTAACAAGCTAAGCAAACACCATTCGTCATTGGAATGTAAATTTAATGTGAATTGAAAAAAATGGAAAGAAAATGATTCATTAATTAGTAAAATTGGTCTACAACACAAACGCCGATAGAAATAATTTTCTAAGAAAAATAGACATTGAATCCCTGACTGGCTACAGTGCTGGATGGGGATATTAAGTCCTGTAGATAAAAAAGGAAAGAAAATCGAATTGAAATCAAATGGAAAAACGTTGTTGGGTTTTTTATTAGTTGTTAATAGCTCCGCCCACCATCAACTCTTCTGTGGCTGTCTTTGTGATTTTTAATTGATGCAAGGAAATGTGTGAAAGGAGAGAGAGGAAATTGAAAATTATTATGACGACATTTAAGGGTCCTTGACCGGTAGCCGGTAAACTTTCCATGAACGGTTTGTTGGCAGTCTATTGATGCGGAAAAAGGTAACTCTATTGGCTATTGGAGGGACGAATAATTATATGGTTTTAATTGTTTTGGTATTGAATGCAGCGGTAATTCTTTTGGTCATAATAAACAGATGTTGAACAAAAGATTTCAAAAAAAAATTAAAACAATTTAAATCAATTCAGAACAATTTACGCAAATTTAAGTTAATAAACGAAGAGCATGGAAATCCTGCCCATTTAAAAAGGGTCTATTGTCCCAAAATCCTTTTGAAAAAAGTTATTTTTTTATCAGCGAAAAGTTTTTATACCTTCAACCATATGGATAGAGAGGGTATATATCATATGATACGGCCAAAACGTGTCGCGTCGAAATAACGGTTCCAAACCCTAGGCCTTTTCGGACCAAGTATGTTTCAGGACAGATGCCTGTCCATCCGTCAATCTGTCTAGCTGGCAATAAATCGCGAAGGAAGTATCCGATTTGGTGCAAACATTATTATCAAACTTCTTGGTACCTCCCACGCAACAGATCGAAATTTTCAAAATAAAATACTGCACAGAAAGATAAAGGATAATTCGATTTGGCACCAACTTCGCATCAGTGGGAAAATGGACAGTATTTGTCCACTCCTTTAAGTACCTACCCCACAAAGGGTCACAATTTCAAATAATTATAAGTCTTATAAAATGTGATGCAAGAGTCCGATTGTCATTAAATTACACACATCACAATATTCTTACAAACCCATTGTCTGTGTTGAAGAAGGGATATATCGGTAAACTCCTTCTGGTACCTTTCCCACAAAGGGTCAAAATTTTTAATATCCATGAAAATGGTAGAGATCGGAAAATTTCTTCTGGTACCTCCCTCACAAAGGGTCAAAGTTTTGAATAACAAAAAGTTAGAAAGCAGTAAGTTCGGCCAGGCCAAACTTTGAATACACTCCACCATTTGGAAATTTGGACAAATAAAATCCTTAAAAAAATTTGTTAATTTGTAACAATTCCGGTGAATAATGACGATAAAAACATCAAAATACCGAATATTGGGAGGTTCCGTTATATGGAGCAATACGAAGACGTAGACTTGCAGACAATTATCTGTCATAGGCTGTAGTATCCATTATGAACTTCAAATATCAAATTTGAAACAATTCTGGTTAAAAATGTCCCTAAAATCATTAAAATACCGAATATCGGGAGGTACCGTTATATGGGGGCTTTACGAAGAGGTGGACCTGCACGTACAATTTTCTGTCTTAGGCTGTAGTATCTATTACGAACTTTACATACAAAATTTGAAACAATTCCGGTGAATAATGGCGCTAAAATCATCAAAATACCGAATATCGGGAGGTACCGTTATATGGGGGCACTACGAAGACGTGGAACTGCACGGACAATTTTCTGTCTCAGGCTGTAGTATTCATTACGAACTTCAAATACGAAATTTCAAACTATTCCGGTGAATAATGTCGCTAAAATCATCAAAATACCGAATATCGGGAGGTACCGTTATATAGGGGCTATACCAAAACGTGGTCCTACATAGCCCATTTTCAATACCAAAAGTCCTGTAGACATAACATACATTTGAGCAAAATGTTATCAATCTACTTCAATTCGTTCGGAAGCTAAAGTGATAGACGGACCGACGGATGGACATCGCTAAATCGACATAGAATTTTATGGTGATCAAGAATATATATATATATATATATATATATACTTTGTGGGGTCTAAAATATATATTTCGAGGTGTTACAAACGGAATGACAAACTTAATATACCCTCCATACCATGGTGGAGGGTATAACAAGAAATATCGACTACAGGTAGTATTTAATTCGAAGTATGTCCATATTTTCACCATATCGCCAAATGTTGCAGGAAGAGATTCTCAAAATATCTAAAATTTAATGGTCCTATTTGCACAAATGTAGGAGGAAGAGATTCTGTCAGCTCAGAACTCAAAATGTCAAGTTTCTCATGATTGGGTGTGAAGTTGTGGTCGAAACCTTCAAAATACCGAAAAGTAATATGGAGCCTATACCAAATACTGGATCAATCTTGAGAATCTTTAGTGTGAAGAGATGTTATCAGCTCAGAACTCTTAATTTCAAGTTACACAGGATTTTATTTAAAATTGTAGTTACAAAATTCAAAATCAGTATTACGCGATATAGGGGACAATGTAGATCTATCATGTTTGATTTTTTATCCCATAATGTCTGAGGAAACTTTCAAAGTGATAGAATGCTTCCTTGAATTAATCTCCGTTTTTGTTTTTTTTTTTTTTTTTTTTTTTTTTTGCGCCGATATTTCTTGTTATACAGTGTAGTACTTGGAAAAAAATACTAAAAAATATATAGTATTCAAAAGTCTGACAGTAATAGAAAACGTTATTATTTTCCAATATCCTTCATCTCTTTATTTATCTTTTATTTTATTTTTTTTTTTTTATTTCGTGCTTGAGCGGATATATCAATCAATCCCTAGTTGACAGGCAATATTATGAATATATTATAAATTCTAGGAGAATGTGGAGTTTGCAAAAAAAAATATGCAACTTATATATGAACAAGTTGAAAGTCAAACATTCGGTTTTGTTGCCCCCCTCCCCAACATCCAACAACGACATGCCAACATTTTCTTTAATAAAGCTACTTGTGTTGGAGTTTTTTTAGTATTCTTTTTTCAGTAAAGGTTGATGACTTTCACAAAGATGTTTTTAAAAAGGTAAATGCTGGAAGATACAAAGAACAGCACAGCCCACATGAGGTGAGGAGAAAGACCCAGACTTGGCAAAAAAAATAAAAAGTCCAACAACACTTGCAAATGGCCAGATGATTAATACGAATTTGACTATATTTGTCTTGGCTGGATGAGTTCAGAGCTTGGTTCGGTTGGTTTTTTTATTTTTGCTACAACATCCACCCGCCTTTTTGGTATTGCCAGTTCTCTTTTGTTTTTGTATTTTTTTATTTTTTTATTTTGGGGTACACGACGACGGTGATGATGACGCTACACATGTTTTGTCCGACAAATTTGTAAGGCAGATGATTTAAAAATAAGATACCAACTGGCTGCAAAGCGTGTGTTTGTGAAGCGACCATCTCCCACTGATCCATCCATTAAGTCACAACTTGAAGCCTTTGGCTGAGGTGAAATGCTGGCACCAACATGTGTGGGTGTCTGGGAACACATGCTGTCAATGTGGGCGTTTTGCAAAACAAAGAAGAATGTTGAAAATGGTTGTTGTCGTTTTTTTATCTGGTTTTCAGAATGCTGGTTGCTGTCGTCTTTTGTTTTTTTTTTTTTTTTTTTTTTTTTGCATTCAAAACAAGTTCAAGGCATTATTTGTAATTTTTCAGGGGTTATCAGCTTAAGTTTTAAAAGTAAAGATTTTCCGAAAGTTGTTTTGCATTATAAACAGATAAATAAGCTGGACTGTGGGGACAAATTGACAAAGTTTTGAGCATTTAAGGGAATTTCATTCGAGTCAGAAAAGTAAAAAAAAATTATTTTAATATTTCAATGTTTTGTTTGACAAAATAACAATTTTTTGATTTTCAAAAGGACTTTAGGACTGATAAGGTTAGGCGAGCCCATATTTTGGACATGTTTTTCGTCCTCCACTTTTAGCATCTATAGCCTATGAAAACCGTCTCTTTTCTAAGCAATTAAGGGGTATTTAAAAAAAATCAATATAAAAAAATGTAGAACAAGTTAAAAATTATCAGTCGGTTTTGCCAACAGATATATACCCTCACCCAATGCTCGATTGTTAAAATATGTATTAATTTATCGTATGATTATTCAAATTGTTGACCCCCTATGGAGTATGGGCCAATATTGTGCATTTCGTATCGGTCCTAAATAAATGTGATATAAATATTGCGACGTGCCAGATTTGGTCTAAATTGGTTACTTCTTTCACTTTATATGAGATATGTGATAATTTTTAGAAAATGTTAAAATGTGCGTGAGTCGACCGAAGTATTTCATTTTCGTACTTCATCTAACGCAGATAAAAATACTGGCATAGGCAAAATTACAAAAAAAAATCGAACACTTATATTTAAATTTAGGCGAAATCATAAATTCTATATTCATCTCAGGTCTCTGGTCAAGAGAAATATTTCGATACGACAAGTTGTAAAGAATCTCTGACTTGTTTCGCAAGTCATGACAGATAAAAGAATTGAAAGCTGTTACTATTTCTGAATGAGGTGCCAAAAGGGGTTCGAGAGAAGAGAGTTGGATGAGCGTTTTGGAAGTACCAGAAGAAATGGTCCGATTTCCATCACCATCTTTATAACTGATCTTGGATTGATGGAAATATTGAAATGTAGCAAGCCAGAATGGAATCGGACATTAATTTTGGGTTTTATGAGCTTCATGGATATTCAAAATTCTGACCCTTTGTGGGGGAGATAACAGAAGGAGTGGACCCAGGATCCCAACTTCATAGCAGATATTGTGTGAGTAGAAATAATCGGATGTGTGAAATATGAAGAGAACCGGATGCCTATTGCGGATTTTATATTTGTTTTGGTTATTCAAAACTTTGACCCTTTGTGGGGGAGGTACCAAAAGAAATGATCCGATCTCTGCCATCTTTTTAACAGATATTGTGCTGATAGAAATATTGAGATGTGCCAAGTCTGAATGGAATCGGATTTAATTTCGTGTTTTATGAGCTTCATGGATATTCAAAAGTTTAACGCTTTGTGGGGGAGGTACTAAAAGGTGTGGACCGATATATCCATTTTCACACCAGACCTTGGGTTAATAAAATTATTGTGATATGTGTAATTTGACGACAATCGGGCTCTTACATCTCATTTTATAAGAGTTATAACTATTCAAAATTTTGGCCCATTTGTGGGAGAGGTACTTGATGAAGTGGACCCATATTGTCCATTTTCCCACCTGATCTAGCACTGATGTAAATATTAGGATTTGCAAAGTTGGAGCAAAACCGAATTATCATTTCTTTTTCTGTTCAATAAAATATTTCTTCGACAATTTCAATTTTTTATGTGAAAGGTACCAGAAGGAGTGGACTGATATTGCCCACCTCCGAACTCGATCTAAGTTTGATAAAAATATTACGATGTACCAAGTTTGGACCAAATCAGATACTTCCTTTGAGAGTTATGCGCACCAGCCAGACAGAGAGACGGACATCGCTAGATCGACTCCAAATGTACTGAAACGGATTTGGTCCAAGGAGATCTGAGGACTAAAACAATTATTTTAAAAGACATGTCTTGACCTATCAAATTATATGTACTCCATTTTCTAAAAAATGGGCCCTTTTTCACGTTAAATAAGTCTAATCTAAATGTTTCAATGTAACAAATTTGATCTATATCAGGTATATTATTCGGTCAATATCAGATTTGTATTTTTTGGCCTTTGAGGGGAGGTACCAGATATTGTCTATCTCCCAACTCGATCTGAGTTTGATAATAATATAACGATGTTTGGATCAAATCAGATACTTCCTTTGAGAGTTATCGTGCGCACCAGTCAGCCAGACAAAGAAAGACGGACGGACATCGCTAGATCGACTCTAAATGTCCTGAAAAGGGTTTGGTGCAAAGAGACCTAGGGTCTAAGACCGTATTAAATGATACATAGCCTCTCTAGCCATATGGCTGAGGGTATAAAAATTCCATTGAATTTCCTGAAAATTTCCTAAATTATCATCTTTAAACAGTCTCTGTGTCATGTTGCGAAATTCCAAAAGTACTCTCCACTCCATTTAAAAAATACTGGAATCTAAGCGTATAACTTCTCCCCACTTGCCACGCCAACTAACGCTTTGCCATTCAAATTTCCATTCATTCAAATATATTGGCTTTTAATACTCCCCCCCTATGCTCTGTGTGTATATGGCGATTAATCATATTTTTTTCTAATTGTGGCATAAACTCCGAAATGGAGAACGGAAGAACTGAAGAATACAAGTGAATTTGATTGCCCACTACCAATGATACGACTTTCTGTTTGCTGCTCCCATGATGCCCACCATGGCTTTCTAGCTTTTCCACCTTCGGTGGTAGTAGCCTCCATAACAACCACAACGAGACAGCTTGGAATTGAAATCAACATTGCACAACATTTTCAGAGAAAAAACACATCTTTTGGCTTTTTGACAGGTTCCACAGAAGGAAAGGAGGGAGGGAGGTGGTGGGGGGAGGACAAAAATATGCTCGTATAGCGTAACCAAGAACCAAGGCTGTGCGTGTGCAGTGCAATGATGTTAAGACATTGAAACCTCGGCTGTGACCAAATGTCTGACTCCATGTCTGTATTCTGATATTGTTTTTTTTTTTCTTCTTCTTTTTGCCTGGCTTATGGCAAAGTGGTTGTATTAAGTCAGTCAGCCAGCCAGCCAACAAGTCAGCTCATACATATGCCATGTAAGTGTGTTTGTGTGTGTATGAAGTATATGTACCTTGTCGCTTGGGGGAGAAATTAAAAATGTGCAACATTTTGTCGATGCTTAACATTAAAGCTGTGCTATTCCGTTTTCTTTTGTTTTTGTTTTTTTTTTTTTCATTTCTTTGTTCATTTCATTCTTGGTAGTGGTCTTCTGCTCTCTCTTCCTACACCTTGAGACATGTTAATGCGTTATGCTTGCTTTGTCTTTTGTATTTTCTTTAACATGTAATTTTATTTTTTTTTTCTCATTTTCTATAGAAAGAAGAAGCAAACAAAAAACCTCAAGAGACGTATGCGTTGCATGTAAATTATATTAAAAAGTTAAACATTGCACGGTGTGAAAAGATCTGGGTCCGGTTATGTCCCCAGAGGATTTATAAGACCTTATCAAGGCCTGGTATTTTTAAACATTTTTTCGAGACTTTTCCAAGGCAAGGAATTTAAAAAAAAAATTCGAGACCTTCCCAAGGCGTGGAATTTATAAATTTTTTTTCTTCACGACATTCCCAAGGCGTGGAATTTTTAAATATTTTTTTTAGAGACATTCCGAAGACGTGAAATTTTTAAATATTTTTTTTAGAAATTCCCAAGGCGTGGAATTTTTAAACAATTTTTTTCCAGACATTCCCAAGGGGTGGAATTTTTAAATTTTTTTTCGAGATATTTCCAAGGCGTGGAGTTTTTAAACATTTTTTTTGAGACATTCCCAAGGCGTGGAATTTTTAAAGAATTTTTTCGAGACATTCCCAAGGCGTGAAAATTTTAAATAATTTTTTTCGAGACATTCCCAAGGCGTGGAATTTTTAAATATTTTTTTCGAGACATTCCCAAGGCGTGGAATTTTTAAATATTTTTTTCGAGACATTCCCAAGGCGTGGAATTTTTAAATATTTTTTTCGAGACATTCCTAAGGCGTGGAATTTTTAAATATTTTTTTCGAGACATTCCCAAGGCGTGGAATTTTTAAATATTTTTTCGAGACATTCCCAAGGCGTGGAATTTTTAAATATTTTTTTCGAGACATTCCCAAGGCGTGGAATTTTTAAATATTTTTTTCGAGACATTCCCAAGGCGTGGAATTTTTAAATATTTTTTTCGAGACATTCCCAAGGCGTGGAATTTTTAAATATTTTTTTCGAGACATTCCCAAGGCGTGGAATTTTTAAATATTTTTTTCGAGACATTCCCAAGGCGTGGAATTTTTAAATATTTTTTTCGAGACATTCCCAAGGCGTGGAATTTTTAAATATTTTTTTCGAGACATTCCCAAGGCGTGGAATTTTTAAATATTTTTTTTCGAGACATTCCCAAGGCGTGGAATTTTTGAATATTTTTTTCGAGACATTCCCAAGGCGTGGAAATTTTAAACAATTTTTAAATTTTTTTTCAAGTTATTCTTAGGGAGAGTTTTCAAGGTCCCAAGGTATTCTCAAGGCTTGGATTTTTAAACAAATTTTTCTAGACATTCCCAAGGAGGATTTTTCAAGGTCCCAAGGCATGGATTTCTAAAACAATTTTTTTCTAGACATTCCCAAGGAGAATTTCAAGGTCCCAAGGTATTCTCAAGGCCCCAAGGCATGAATTTTTAAACAATTTTTTTCTAGACATTCCCAAGGAGAATTTTCAAGGTCCCAAGGTATTCTCAAGGTCTTAAGGCATGGACTTAAAAAAATGGCTAGACATTCCCAAGGAAAGTTTTTCAAGTTCCCAAGCCGTGGATTTTTAAAACGGATTTTTCTGGACGTTCCCAAAGAGAACTTTTCAGGTCCCAAGATATTCCCAAAGGCCAAGGCATGGATTAAAAAAAAATCTGGACATTCCCAAGAAGAACTTTGCAAAGTCCCAAGGCATGCATTTTTAAACAATTTTTTTCTTGACGTTACCAAGAAGAGTTTTCCAAGGTTCCAAGATATTCTGAAGGTCTCAAGGCGCGGATTTTTAAACATTTTTTCTAGACATTCCCAAGGAAAGTTTTTGAACGTCCCAAGGTATTCTCATGGTCCCATTTCCAAATTCTAGACATTTCCAAAGAGATTTTTTTCAAGGTCCCAAGGCGTGGACTTTTAAACAAACTTGACGTTCTGAAGTAGAATTTTTTCAAAGTCCCAAGGCGTGGATTTTTCAAAAAAAAATTTCTGGACAATCCCAAGTAAAACTTTTCAAGCTCCCAAGGTATTCTCAAAGTCTTAAGTCAAGGCCCCAAATTATTCTCAAGTTTTTTTTACACTGCCAAGGAGATTTTCTCAAGGCCCAAAGACGTTAAGTTTTTAAACATTTTTAGGCATTTTCAAGATTCCAAGGTATTTTAAAGGCTCTATGGAGTGGAATTTTTAAATAATTGTCTGGGCCTTTTCAAGATCCCATGGCGTGGATTTTAAAACAATTTTTTGGACATTTTCAAGATCCCATGGCGTGGATTTTAAAACAATTTTTCTGGGCCTTTTCAAGATCCCATGGTGTGGATTTTATCTAAGGTCGATCGACATTCTACCAGAAAATTCAAAAAGTAAGCAGGTCCAATTTATTTTCTTTTTTCGTAAATTCCATATATTCTGGAAGTACTTTCTTAGGCCTTTCTTTAGAGCCTAGTCACAACTCCGCTACATTTGTGTTTTATAGTCTACAAATTGGTATATTTATCCTTGCATTTTGCGATATATCTCTTTCAAAATCTCTAAAATTGTTATTTCTCTCTCACTCACTCTCCCTTTAATCCTTTCGGAGCCAGCGTTATCTACATGCGGTTTGAGGCTTTACTAGATAAATTTTAAATTTATATTTACTTATTTTTTCTCCGAATAATTTCCAAACATTGTGCCTACTAATATATTTTTCTAAATCTCTAAAATTGTTATTTCTCTCCCACTCACTCTCCCTTTAACCTCCTCGGAACCAGCGTATGCTGTATGCGGTTTGAGGCTTTACTCGATAAATTTTAAATATATAAATTTTAAATATATTAAATTAATTTTAAATATATTTACTTATATCAAACACTGAATAATTCCCAAACACTGTGCCAACTAATTTATTCAACATGCCTAATAATGTTATGGGCCCAGCAAACATATACACCTCTTAGCCACGGTCGGGGCATAAGAAATTCTCCATGCATTCCTTTTGTGTTGAAGAAGAAACATATGATGATGGCTCCGCCGTTCCTTTGTTCGAAATGTTGCCTCCTGCCATGATGTGTGTGTGAGTGTGGGAAGCACGTAACCGCAGGGAACACAACTTACCGGTGCATTTCGTAGTGGAGGTGGCTGTGTTGTTGGTGTTCGTGTTGGCTGTTGGAGTTCTATGCCGTTGATGTTGTTTGTGGTCAGTTATGAATGAAACGTGCCATGAATTTGTTATGGTTTATTCAACTATTATACAACACAAAAAAAAATATATATATTCTTTAGTTAGAGTTATACAATAAAAGCGTATTTATTGTGTGCCAGAGAGTGTGTGTGTGTGTGTGTAGTCTTTGTGTGTATGGGCATGCAAGTTGAAATGCCACCGGCAAAAGGTTGAACAGTTTTACAATAAATCCCATATCGATTTCCTTTCAAGCATAAATAATGCCCAACAACCACACATCAAATAATAATCGTTTCGTTTCTCGTTGTGCCTTAGGTTATGGTTCCCTCTTTTTTCCATGTCGGAGCACGTCTTTTCAATAAATAAAGGATTAACTAAGGAAATTGTGAAACAGGAAGGGATCTACCACCTGATGTAATCAATAATATACATCAAAAAATAAGTGCAGACGGAATATGGCTATGGAGTAGGATTTCGTGAGAAGGAAAGGGGTATTCAAAGACTTTCAATGGCTCCCAAGGATTCGTAATGTTTTTCTTTAAGAACAAAAAAAATCGGATTAAGATTCCTCGAAATCAGTGCATTTAAGGTATGTTTTCGATATTTCAGATAAAAATACGCAAAATATTTTGGTAGAAAATTTTAACCCTCAAGCGAGTCAAGAAAAGGGTCTTTCTGGTTCTTTTTCAAATAAGGATTAAAAACTCCCTTAAAACAGGTCCAAATATTCTACAAAATTATTTGTCATAAAATTCGACTATAGGTCCTGGAAGACGTCAAGGGTCTACGTCTTACCTAAACGCCAAGAATTTATATATATTAAAAACATATTTTAGGGTTAAATCCTTACTTTGTGAATTTTTTTGCAAAATCTCCAATAAATCATCAATTTAGAAGGATGAGGTAAAAGACAAAAATATTCTACATCAAATTTGACTATAAGTCACCGAAGAAAAGATATCTCTATTTCCAATGTATGCTAAAATTATTTGCAGTAATGTACGGAAGAACAACCGACAATCTTTCATATTTTTTATATCCTCCACCATAGTATGGAGGGTATATTAAGTTTGTCATTCCGTTTGTAACACCTCCAAATATACATTTTAGACCCCACAATATTCATCAGAATTCTTTCAAATTTGGTTTTTGATGTTCGTAATGGATGCTACAGCCTACGAGAGGAGATTGTCTGCGCAGGTCCACGTCTTCGTATGGCCCCCGTATAACGGTACTTCCCTCTATTCGGCATTATGATAATTTTAGCGACATTATTCACCGGAATTGTTTCAAATTTGGTTTTTGAAGTTCGTAATGGATACTTCAGCCTAAGACAGAAATTTGTCTGTGCAGGCCAACGTCTTCGTATGGCCCCCGTATAAAGGTACCTCCCGACATGCGGCATTTTGACGATTTTAGCGACATTATTCATCAGAATTCTTTCAAATTTGGTATTTGATGTTCGTAATGTATGCTACAGCCTAAGACAGAAATTCGTCTGTGCAGGTCCACGTCTTCGTATAGCCCCCATATAACGGTACCTCCCGATATACGGTAATTTGATGATTTTAGCGGCATTAATAACCGGAATTGTTTCAAATTTGGTTTATGAAGTTCGTAATAGATACTACAGGCCAAGACAAAAATTGTCTGTGTCGGTCTACGTCTTCGTATGGCCCCCGTTCAACGGTACCTCCTGATATTCGGTATTTTGTTGATTTTAGCGACATTATTAACCGGATATGTTTCTAATTTGGTATTTGAAGTTCGTAATGAATACCACAGTCTATGACAGAAAATTGTATGTCTAGGTCCACGTCTTTGTATAGCCCCCATATAACGGTACCTCCCGATATTCGATTTTTTAAGTTTCGCATTTGAATATTGTACCTATGAAGGTCCATGTCGTCGTATTGACCCTAATATAATAGCTAAATTGGGTATTTCTAATACTTTAACAGAATTTTTGACGTTTTTGTTTTTGAGAATTGCCAAATTCGTTCCAAATGGTGAAGGGTATTCAATGTTCGGCCCGACCGAACTTACAGCATTTTTACTTTGTTGGCAATTTTTCCCAGGATTTTTTTTGTACCTGAAAATTCCATAAAATTTCGTTTTAAGCGAAAGTTGTCCAAAGAAGAAATATTCTCCACACAGTTTCACCATAAATCTCAGAATAAACCATATATCTAGGTACAATACTTCTCCTGAAAATTACATTCCAAATGTATGTATTAAATGTGAAAATTATGTCTTTGGTTTTTTTTGCACTGTTTATTTGCCATGTATCCTCCCACGTAATCTCCCCTTATACTTCATTTTTTGGGAAGAGTGTCAAAGTAAAAGTTATTCTAGATCAAATTTCATTGTGGGTCTCTGATTTCAGCAAACGGAACAGCAGACTGAAGTGGCTAAAGCAACATAGAATCTTATAAATGTTTATATTTTTATGGGGCCTCCGAAGAAACCCACAGGGAAATTAGGGTTCTTCATCGAATGATTAAAAACAAGGCATCTATGTTTATGACCATTTTTACACAGCGAACAGCCTCTACAAACCTCGATCACAAATTGTGGTCGTTATTTTTATACCCTTAGCCATATGGCTACAGAGGGTATGTATCATTTTATATGGCCAAAACATGCCTCATCGAAATAGCGGTTTCGGCCTAGGTCTATGTGGGCCAAATCCGTTTCAGAACATTTGGAGTCGATCTAGTGATGTCCGTCCGTCCCTCTGTCTGTTTGTCTCTCTGTCTCTCTTTCTGCCTCGTGCTCTCGATAACTCCCGAAGTGAGTATCCGATTTGGCCCGAACTTGGTGCATAGCAAAATTATTATCAAACTTAGATCGAGATCAGAAACGGGCAATATCGGTCCACTCCTCCTGGTACCACCCCCTAACTTAAAAAACTATTATTTTACTGCACAGAAAGAGAAACGATAATCCAATGTTTTTCCAGCTTTTCAAATCCTAATATTTGCATCAGTGCTAGGTCAGGTGCAAAAAATGGACAATATCCGTCCACTCCATACAGTTTCTTCTGGTCAATACGGGTCCAGGTTTTGAAATAATAATAATTTTTGAATCCCAAAAAAAAAAAATATTTTCTGCCGAAATGTGTTTCGACCGATTTCTTATCCTCTTTCTGTAGAGGAGAATTCAAGAACTCATCACTTTTTCACAAATATGTCGCCTTTAAATAAAACACGTGGGTAAATCACATGAGTTTACAAACAGTGGCCAAAGCAAAAATATTTTTAAAAAATCTGTTTTGGTAGCATTTGCAATTATTTCCGCCAAATAGAAGTATTGTGTAATTCATTTAACAAAAAATTGCTTAGTTCAATGTTTTAATCCAAATTTGAAGTCTTAGAAAAACGCCACGTTTCTCGTTTCTATTATTTCCATTTAAAGAAATTTATGAATTTATCGATTTTTTCTTATTTCTATTCTTAATTTTCAAACAGACCTTCTTCTTCCTATTCTCGTTGGATTAAATATATTTATAAAGGAAATCATGTATGGGCACAGCACCTCTATTTTTAACTACCGGCTGGCTTGCCCACCATTCAAGGTCTAGTAGGTACTTAGCCATTACCAGGCTCATGTGTCTGAGTCTCCATTTTTATTTGCAAGACGTAAATTGAATGAAAAAAAATTAAAAAACCAACAAAGAATAAACAACGAAAAAAAGGTTTAAAATCTATTCTGGTCTTTGGTGTGTTGGACTTGTCGAGGGGCTGTTGTAACAAGGCCTGAACAAACACCGACACAAACTGGACAGTGACGATGATGATGATGACAATGGTGTTTGAATGGTGGGCTAAGGAATATCTGATCATTTGTCGTTTGCCATTGTCTTGGGTGTCATTGTTGACGTTATTATTGGTTGTTGGTGTTGTTGTTGTTTTTATTATTGTTTGTCATTGTCATTTTAATTCAATTTACTTTTACATTTTTCTCCTTCTTCTGCTGCTTCTTGCTATGGTGTGCAACCCAGGGAGAGAAAGACGAACGGTTTATCATTCTGTTGCCATAGCTGCAAAAGAAGGATGTAAAAGGATATCCACTTGCTTTGTTGTTGTTCTTGTCGTCATTGTGACAGTATTGTTGTTCGCCTTTGAAAACAATTTATCTTGTTTCTCAGTGTCTTTTGAGTTTCCTCTTTGAATTATTGTTGTTTACACTTCCTCGTTGTTGCTGCTGTTGTTGTGTTTTTTTGTTCTCCTACAAAACTCATTAAGATTTTGTCTCTCTCTCGTTTGAAGTTAGTTAAAGGAAGACAACCAGACTTCGTGGAACAAAAAAAATGTTTAAGATCCTTTGAGGAATAAAACCAAGCCAGGTAGGAGGTTGGTTGCCATTCTTATTAGCCAATCTACAATTTCAAGTGAATGTTATTTTAACTAGCCAGAATGGATGGATGAATGTAAGGGGGTGTAAGAGAGAGTGAGTAAATGATGGAATAGGACTAGCAATTGTATTTATCATTGCAACCAGTTTGTTGTATTATTTCAACTTTTCTTATTGGACAAATATCCAGTGAATATCCTGGATTCCTTTTATGCTGGTGTTTATTTAAAGTTTTGTGAATCCAGATTGGGATTTACAGCGGCAATATATTCAGCCATTTTTAAATATTCTTTAAAAGAACATTGCAGGCAAATTTGTAATAGACTTTTGTTGAGGTCGTTCGCTGTGAAAATTCGACCAAAACTGAAGAATAGAGAACTTAGTAGGTTTGTGTCCACGGTGTGTTAACGCATCGTCTTTAGCCATTTTAGTCTTCTGGCTAACTGAAGAACGACTGCTGGCTCGGCGTCGGAGAGGAAGGACAAATCCGGAAGAATTTGCCTACCCAGTAGCCTCTTTCTCGCTCCTATAAGAGTTGGACAGTGGCAGAGTAAGTGTTTCGCCGTCTCAGTTTCTTCCTCATCCTGACAAAGCCTGCAGTATCCCCTCCCATTTGGATGTCATGGCCTTAATGTTGCAGTGTCCTGTAATTAGGCCTACCACAAGCTTCAAGTCCAACTTCATCATGAATATTAGTGACCTTGACCTCCTTTCGGAGATCACCGGCCAGATCTTTTTGGAGACAATACATCCCTTTCCAGTTAGCCAGTTGATAGGTGGTCAGATATGCGGCCCCAGTGTATTCTGCGAACACAAGTTATACAGGTGGTGGTGGATAAACTCCTTCACCCAAGTGTGTCTGAAAGGATCTAGAGAGGGAGGTAACAGAGAGAGCCTCTACATCATGAATATACAGGCCTTGCCCCGCCAAATCTACCCTACTTACACCAGAAGAACTTTGATTACAGTCAACGAAGGTAGTCGAATTTTTAAACCCATAGTGAGGCCAGGTTATCTGATGATGAATAGCTGCTTCAACAGCAACAATTACTAAAATCCTGTTTTTTTTTTTTCTTCCCAGGGCCCTTCGAGGACTTTTCTTAAGGCCAAATATTACAGATTTCTTCCGGCAAGAATTGCGGACTGCAAGGACTTCCTAGACGAGACCAAAATATAAAAATAAATAGATTTTTTTTGTTTTTTTTTTTAGTATCTCTCGTGGACCTCCTACTATAGAATGATGGATTTTTAAATATTTAACAAGAATTATGTGGCAATATTTTTTTCTAGATCGGATATCATGGACTTTCCAAATTTTTGCAGGACAAGAATCATGAATCATTTCAAGGGCTTTCAGGCAAGAAGCAATGATTTTATATACATTTTTCTAGAATTTCCGAATCATAAATTTCGCGAAGTAGTTTTCAAGAACTTCCCGGACAAGAATCATGTATTATTTCAAGTGCTTTTAGGCAAAAAAACCAGATTAAAAAAATATCTCTCAAGAACGTCTTCGCTCGAAATTATGGATTTTTAAATATTTTGCAAGAACTACGTCGCAACATTTTAAAAACTTTTAGGGACTTTTTTCTAAGCAAAGAGTCATGGACATTTAAACATATATTTGAGCACTTCCTCGGAAGAATTTTAGACCCTTGGCCAGCAGCTAAGAATTGAGGTTTTTTTTAAAAATATTTTTTAGAATTATAGGGTCAAAGGTTTGAAACAAATCGTTTCAAGGACTTCTAGGCTAAAAATCAACGAGTCTTTAAAAATATCTCTCAAGAATTTCCTGGTCCTGTAATTTTTTCCAGAACTTCGTAGTCTTTTTTTCAAAGACTGATCATGGAATTTTTAAAATATTTTAAGGATTTCCTGATTATAGGTAGATTTTCCTTAAAAAATATATTTAAGATCTTTCTTGAAAATAATTGTGAATTTTATAAAAATATTTTACAGGGACCTCCTGGCAGAGATTGTGAAATACATTTTCAAAGATTTTCTGGACGGGGATTGTTAATAAAAAATATTTTGAGGAACTTTTTGGCGGAAAAACGTCAATTTTTTTTAATTTAAAGGAGCAAGAATCGCAGATTTTCTAAAAATATTATAGCAGAGCGTCCTAGTCCAAAGTGGGACATGGACTTTTTTTTGGCCAAAAACCGTCGATTGTATGGACATATTCTACACGTAAATCAAGGGTACGTCGAAGAATTTTGCGGTTACCGCTTGTAAATCTTGGTGACTTGGTTACAAATCTGGTCAAAAAATATATTTTGTGTCACCTTCAATTTTCACTATAGTTTAGACCCTTTTTTCCTTCCTTATACTTTCAATTTTTTTTATATTTTTTTTTTTTTTTTTGCATTTTATTTTCCCTTTCTATTTTCCCCGTTTGCGGTGCAGACAAGAAAATATATTTATGACATGACAAAAGCAAAGCAAAAACTGAAAATCAATCAATACCTCAACCACTTGACACTGAATTCCCTTGAAAAGACAATATGAATGCTAAATGTTTCTCGGTTTCTTTTTTCTCAGATATTGACAATGTCAAAACTTGTCGTCAATTCCATAGAAGGTGACCCAGACGAGACAACTATTGAATGGGAGAGAAAAAAAATATAAAACCAAGAATTATTGATTTCTCGTTGTTGGCTTTTAAAATTAGAAATGCAAAAATAACAACAAAGCGCTACAACAACAACAACAAAAAAAACAAGTAAGCAAAGGCTACAGTCGAGCGGGGCCGACCGTTGAATACCCTACAACACTATAATAAACGATACAGTTTATATAGGCAAGATACTCGAAAGAATTCCACAAGATATTGTGACAAATAATAAAAGAAAACCATCAGGTTTTGTTCTCTAATTTTCGAATAATAGCAACTTAAACTAATTTGCTCATTTCCAATTTATTGGTAGATGTTGCACTTAAATGGTCTTCCTAGATCAGGAACCAATATTTCCCAAAGACCTATAACCTCTCAGAAGTGGCAAAAGATTAACATTTATTATTGGTTTTTGACTGAAACGCATCTATATGAGATCCAGACATTTGACTAAATTCTTTCGCGAAATCAGCGTTAACGAAATAGTCAGAAGTGCGTCTTTCCTGTATTTGTGAATTCTCCAAAAAGTCACTGGAATGGACATTTTCGTATTTTGTCTACTAAAGTTGGCAAACTATTTCACACATTGAATATTTTTGGATGGCCATCCAAAACTGCTTGGCTTTTGCAATGTCTGGTAACCCCCTTTCAAATGTGCGTGATGATCGGGCGATAATTACGACCTGCCGACAATTTTGCAGTTTTTTGGTCCATTTCAACCTCTAAATATATGGCGATCATCTCCAAAAAGAGTAGGCTTCTATTCTGACCCTCATCTTATCCCCAAGCAAAATTTCATAAGGATCGGGCCATAAATGCGAGCTGTATATGATATCCTGATATCCTAACTACTTAGTTTTGTTAGCTGTAGAAATATTACCAAATGTTTAATTCAAAATGAAAATATGCCAAAAATATGAGAAAATTTTACAAAATCAATATTTTCATCTTTAGAGAGATATTTTTATGCGATTTTTTTAGACGTTTTTTCTTTCCTGCCAAGAGGCCATTCTGAATTAATGAGAACTGTCGAAATCAGTTCAGCCGTTCTCGACATATAAGAGATTTTTCAAGCATATCTTCTTTGATAAACATATATATCGCACATATTTTGCTATATATCCGATTTGTTGGATAATAACATCAATGTAAAGGTCAGAAGTAAACTTTTGATGGCTTTATGATTTCGCCGGAATTGAAAATATTCGCGGTTTAATGAAAAATTTTAAATTTTTTTCAACACAAAAGATATGGTATATTTTACCCGCTAAATATTATCCGATGACCACCCAAATTAGTAGGCTTCTTCCCCGCCCAAAACTCTAGTTATATGCGAAATTCCGAGTCGATTGGTCTATAATTGCGACCTCTATAGCTACTGCAAAATCCGACATTTTTTCAGTATTTGGTCCATTTCAACCCCTAAACATTTGGCGTTCATCTCCAAAAGAAATAGGGTTCTATTCTGACCCTAGTCCCACCTCCATTCTAAATTTCGTGAAGATCGGACCATAATTGCGACCTGTAGAGTGATTACAAATTAACATGGACAGACGGACAGACGGACGGACGGACATACATAGCTAGATCGACTCAGCTCGGCGAGATAGGAAGATCCATATATACTTTCCTATGTGGGAAATCAATATTTCGTGGTGTTACATAATTTTTGGCCCAATCAAACTTATAATACCCCCAACACATAGTGTTGTAGGGTATAACTACAAATTAAATTTAGTTTCATTTAAAGGTGTGCTGTTGACAAGGTGAGCCAGCCACTTCAGTGTCACAACAGTGTCAATAAAAGGAGGTAATGAATTGGTTTTCTCGAAAATTACATTGGAAAACTAGGAAGGGAAAATTAAGTGAAACTACACAAAAATGTTTCAATAATCTATTAAAACTATAATAAATAGGTGGCTTTAAACAAAGCTTCAAATTCTTAGAATACATTAATTAATGGCTAAAAATTCAAATTATTAAAAAAATATATATTTTACATTAGCTGTTATTAAAAAATATAATTTTCCTTTTCAATCGTTTTTCCTATGAATTTAACAATCATTCTAATTATGCTAAATTCCCAAAAAATATTCACCGGAAATTGTTCAACAATTTTAAATTTTCCCAAAATAAATTAATTAAGATTGACATTGTCAAAACTAATTTGCAACACTTATTCACACACTCAGCGGCAGTACAATGTCAACAACAAATTACATTGTTCTGTTTTTGGAAATGTGTTTGACGCGGGAAATAATAATAAAATAGAATTTAATTAGCTGCGGAAATAAATCGAGGATATGTAGTTCTCACCACAAAGGAGATGAGAGGAAGTGACGGCATTCGAAAAAAATCACTAAACTTATGAGAAGTCATACCAGACCCCAATAAACCCAAAAATGTCTTCTAGGAGAAGATCTCCAGATCCAGTTAGAGAAGGTCTCCAGATCTTCTCTGAGAAGATCTACAGATTTTCTATGAGAAGATGTACAGATCTTCTATTAGAAGAAATATTCTCACAGAAGATCTTCAGATCAACTAATAAAAGATCTGAAGATCTTCTCATAGAAGGTCTGGGATCATTCCAAAGAAGATCTTGAGATCATCTCAAAGAAGATCTGAAGATGTTTTCATGGAAGATTTGGAGATCTTCAATTAGAAGATCTAGAGATCTTTCCATAGAAGATCTGGAGATCTTCTCATAGAAGATCTAGAGATCTTCTCATAGAAGATCTAGAGATCTTCTTATAGAAGATCTAGAGATCTTCTCGTAGAAGATCTTCCCATACAAGATCCGGAGATCTCAAGAAGGTCTGCAGATCTCCTCATAGCAGGTCTGGATATCTTTTTAGAAGTTTTAGATCTTCCCATTGAAGATCTCAGAGATCTTCTCACAGGAGACCTGGAGACCTTCTCATAGAAGATCTGGAAATCTTCTAATAGAAGAGAAGATCTACAGATCTTCTATGAGAGGAGCTACAGATCTTCTATGAGAAAATCTGCAGATCTTCTATGAGAAGATCTACAGAACTTCTATGAGAAGAAATATTCTCAATGAAGATCTGGAGATCTACTAATAAAAATCTTCTGGAGATCTTCTCGTAGAAAATCTGAAAGTCTTCTCAGAGAAGATCTGGAGATCTTCTCGTAGAAGATCTGGAGATCATCTCATAGAAGATTTGGAGATCTTCTCATAGAAGATCTGGGAATCTTCTCCCAGAAGACCTGGAGATCTTCTCGTAGAAGACCTTGAGATCTTCTCGTAGAAGACCTGGAGATCTTCTCGTAGAAAACCTGGAGATCTTCTCGTAGAATATCTGGAGGTCTTGTCATAGAAGATCTGTAGATCTTCTCATATATAGAGATCTCCTGATCCTCTGTGAGATCTCCTAATCTTCTATGAGAAGATCTCCAGAAGATCTTCTATGAGAAGACCTCCAGACCTTTTATGAGAAGTTCTCCAGTTCTTCTATGAGAAGATCTCCAGATCTTCTATGAGAAGATCTCTAGATCTTCTATGAGAAGATCTCTAGATCTTCTATGAGAAAATCTCTAGATCTTCTATGAGAAGATCTCTAGATCTTCTATGAGAAGATCTCTAGATCTTCTATGAGAAGATCTCTAGATCTTCTATGAGAAGATCTCTAGATCTTCTATGAGAAGATCTCTAGATCTTCTATGAGAAGATCTCTAGATCTTCTATGAGAAGATCTCCAGATCTCCTATGAGAAGATCTTCAGATTGTCTATGAGAAGATCTCCAGATCTCCTATGAGAAGATCCACAGGTCTACTGTAAGAAGATCTCCAGATCTCCCATGATAAGTTCTCCCAAAAATAGCTACTCTTTTCTTAACAAAAATCTAATAAATAAACCTATCTTTAAACTTATTTCCCAACTTTTTGTTACATATTTCAAAAAGCCAACAACAAAAAAGATCCAAAACCACAATCAAGTAATGCGGTTAGATGTACGCAGCTGCAAAATGTAAAAAAAAGCGGCAGCAACAACAAAAAACAATAAACCCACTGCGGCATAACTTGGCAATCGGGATACCCAACAATTAGCAAATGTCAGCTAACAACAATACACAGAAAAAAAAAATAACAACAATAACACATTAAACTGTTATAATAACAATAAAAAACAAAAGAAAAAAAAAAACGATATACACACCCAAACCTACAGACCCTTGCCGACAGCATAATGCATATATACACAAATTTAATATTAAACAATGGCCAGAAATATAAATAACAAGTTTTATTTGTTTGTTTTTTGTTGGTGTTTCTCTTCATTATTTGCCAGCTTTTAAAATGTGTATTTAACATTTCATTCTTTTTTATTTTGTTTTTGGATGGGGAGAGAAAAATGTAAAAAAAACTGCAACAACAATCTTTTTCTATAACAAAACGTATTGTGGTTTGTGTTTGTAAGTTTGTTGCTTTTTCTCATTTTTGTTGTTTTTTTGTTTTTGTTTTGTTTGTTATTATTTATTTATTTTTGCTAAAGTCACTTTCATTGTTCACCATTTAGAGGCTTTGCCATAATTGGCACTTGGCGTTTATGGGGCGGCTGAGAGCCGGAGTATGGCATGCCTGCCGACCGACCACTCGCAAAACTGACAATAAAACATGGCGTTGGAGGTTGCCTGCTGCCCGTTGTTGTTGGCGGCGACGATGACGACTTGGTGATTTGACTCTAATGGCTGGAACACTTTACGCATTTCAAACATTTTTTATTTGGTGCAAAAATTTTCACATGGCTTTAAATTTTTGTGCAAAATAGGTCTTCGTTGGGGTTTTATTTATTGTTACATATTTGGTGATTGTTGTAGAGTAGGAGTGTGTGCGAGAGAGGGAGGGATAGTCATAGTGCTCAGAGTTAATAAAAAAAAAAATAAATTTATATAATTAATATTTTTTTCACACATTTAAAATTTTGTTTAAAATTTGATGAAATTAAAAATGAAGCATTTTTTACTATCCAATAAATAATGTGTTACATAACTTGTAATAGCCGTTGATTTGAGTTATATACAGCGGGAGCAGTGTGGGAAGTAGTTCAAACCCTCCATTAAATGGCTACAGAAAATATATGCCATTAGATGAGGATAACATTTTCCTCATCAAAATTATGGATTTAGGCCCTTCAGACGGAATCAGTTTCGTCTACTTTTAAGTCTGACTAATGCTAATGAGCAAGATAGCTCTCTCAGGTAGTACCTTTTTTGACCCTTTATAGTGAAGGTATCAGATGGATGGATACTTATCCATCTGATACCTTCCCCACAAAGGGCAAAACTTTTGAAAACTATAAACTTTCGTAAAATATGAAATACGAGTCGGTATTAATCAATCTATGCACAATCAGATTTTGTGAGCCATTTGAAGCAATTGTGAAAATTAAATTTCACTCTTTTTACCACAACCTCCACAATTGTTCACGAACTTTGAAAAAACGTCCGTCGGTCTGATGTAATTACGGTGGTTTCCAAACGAATCCAAATTGGAAGATGAAAGGCTTGAAACCACCCTTAACGTTCATAACAGTGGCTCAAAGTTCATTACCAACAGCGGAGAAAGTTAAATAAACGATTGTGGTAAAACTTAACAATTTGCTCTTTCTAATAAGCTTCCAAATTTTTGCTTGGATGAGCCCATATTTTGATTCATTGTCATTCTATGGTACCGCCCGACATTACGTACTTTTGAAAACGCCCGAAACATGCAAGTTCAGATTTTCTGAACTACGTTTAAAAATATTAGGATTCGATCCATGTTTAGTGGCTCCAAAAAAACAGCGCTGTCGGCTTTTAGTTGTTTCCAAGGACTTGACTAATTTGTTTTGTTTCTTTTTTTCTTTTTGGGAGGGGATTTACACGGAGGGCAACAACTCTGTAGGAAAAATCCGCGATTCCATATATACCATATGGATTAAGTGGGTCTGTATCAAAACGCCGGACCTTTTCAAAGGTATTTAAAAAAATAAGCTGGTATTTTTTCCATATTTTCTAAACTATCCTTACAAAGAACTATCCTTATAGGCCCATATTTTGATACAGCTCCACTTAAGTCTACCGGCCAATATTCGGATTTCAATCGCAATTTACGCCCAAAATTCCTACAATTTGGTTTTTTTCTATTAAAAATGGTGATTTTATAAACTCTCTCGGATAATGATCCTCGGACCTGATCTTTTCAAAAAGCTTCCTTATTTTTAAATTGATTTTGGGTATCAAATGTTAGGTCCGATGAAACCTTATAAATATTTCTACTTCTTAAATATATTTCTTTCGTGTTTCACCGAGAGCGACAAGTCCGTAAGAAAAATCCGCTTTTCCACGGATGAATATCAAGACATCGACATCGAAAAATGGAAAACTAATTTCATTTTCACAACAATTTGTAAAAAAAAAAATCGATTGGCCATCAAAACGAAACAAAATTTTACGGTAAAAACCACTTTACCGGGTGATAGAGAGAGAGGGAGAGAAATGGAGAAATAGAGGCCAACAACAACAACAAAATCAGCCAACATCAAACATCAGACCCCTAAAATTCCGCTTAAAAACAAAACCACATTTGACGTTTAAGGAAAAAGCATCAAATCGGCAATAGCTAAAAAAATGTGTTAACATTGATCTGATTTCAAATGTCGACAGCCACAACAACAACGGAATTTGTGTTGTTGTTGTTTATGACCAACTGTGAAATTACAAAATTGCAAATTGAAATTGAAAACTGAATTTCATAAAAAAATGGAGGGGAAAAAACTTGGTTATAAAAATGAAATTTGTGGTACTTACCTGGCAACTTGAGCGGTGTTGGACTGGCCAAATATTGTTTGTGGGCCAACAGCAGCACTATGGCAACAATAATCCAATTCATGTTGGCTGCGCCTCTCGTTGGCTGCGGGTAATGGTGCTGCTGTTGTGTTGCGGTTGGATGTTGTGGAAAGCAGCTGTTGCCGCCGCTGCTGCTGCTGCTACCGGTGGTGACTGCTAACGACGATCGTGTTGATTATTACTTCCCATAAAAAATATGACCGGAGAAATGTGAAGAAGGTGGGGCGGGGGGTGCTCGCTCTCAATACCGGTGAGACACGTAAGGTAAGTAGGTTGAATTGTGTTTGTAGTTTTGGGGACGCCTTCGTCTTTGTGTGTAGCTAGCTAAACCAGATCCCCGACCACGACTACTTTTCTATCACAGCAGCAGTCAGACAATTTCTATAAATCATAAACTTGTTTGGGCTTGGTGGCGATTGAATTTTTTGCAATCTTGAATATCCAAAAAAAAAAGTTGATGTTTGAAGCGACATTGACAATTTGCTATGGAATCTCCTGTACACGTCTTTTTTTCTGGCTGCTGCTTCAGATACATACAATTTTCCACGCTGTGCTTTTTTTTTTTTTTTTGCTTTGGCGTTACGATATTGACATACCATGGACTGACTGAACGACTGGTTTGTGGTGATTGGTTGGATGTTCGCTTGATTAAATCAAAAATGTCTGAATCATGATTTGCAATTATTTGCAATGGTGATGTTTTCTTCTTCTAACATTGTCTTCTTCAGCAGCTGAGATGAGGTGGAAAGCCAGTTTGGTATTTTTTTCTATTAGGATTTTCCTTTCTTCTTGGTTTCACTACATTTTTCTTGTTTCTGAAAACAAATTTCCATTTATTGACAATAATTTCTTGTTTGCAATATTTTTTTTTTAAATTTCATTTACACTTTATGTTTTTTGTCAATTTTTTTGTTGCATTTGATTAATGGCCAAAGTGTAAACAATCAATTAACATCCCCTCGCTAAAGAAATCTGCAAAGAAATGTTAAAAATTGGAAATAATTTAATTAGAGAGTCCATAAAATATTAAGGTCATAAATATTCTAGAAAATTAAATTTTTTAATGAATTTGCTAATAAATATATTTCGAAAATAGCAACAAGAGTTAGGAAATCAATGATTTTGGAGGTAATGGACAGTCGAAATAAAATCTGTCCTTCGCTGAAGTTGTTCATTTAATGGAAACCAATTATAGAATAAATGCAGATAAAAATTGCCCCTATATAATATTAGTAAAATCTTACCAAGAGGTTTTATACCTCCGACTATATGATACTCTATACCACTATGCGAATTTAGTAGAGCTCCCGTAACAAAAAAATTTATATTGGGAATTTTTGTGATGTAGATCATACCAACTATGAACCAAATAACATTGCTATGGTGCATGATATGACTTCGATAAGGAATATATTAAAAAAAATTTATGACAGTAGTAGATATACCGGACCGATTTTCACCAAATTGTAAAATTCGGTTGAATATGAACAAATCTATTCAAGTTGGCCTGATATTGTATATATGGGGTGCAATATCCGTAAAATCGGATAAAGATGTATATCGAAACAATATAAAAATCTGAACCGGTTTAAATAAAATTTGGCAGATGAATTTTCGAGCAGTATCTTATGCCCGGTATCAAATATTATTGTTGTAGAGTGCATATTGTGCATGTGAGGGACTTAAACACCAAATCGGATAAAACATATATATAGGAGCTTTGACTATATCTGAGCCGATTTTAATCAAAATTTGAAGCACTTGTTTTCAGGTCGAAATTCGTCGGTAGAGTCAAAATGTGGTTAATTTGGGCTGATATTAGCGTTTATTTGTACAATAAACCTGAAATCGGATTAAGAATATATACGCTATATCCACATCTGAACCGATAAAATTTGGCAAAATTTTTAAGATATCTGGTACCAAATATCATTGTTGTCGAATGCATATTACGAATGTGTGGGACTTAAACACCAAATCGGATGAAACATATATATATGGGAGCCATAGCTATATTTGAACCGATTTTGATGTACTTTCTTCTAAACTGAATTCGGTAGGATGTGCTAAAATTCAAGTCATTTGGACTGATATTGGCCATTTGGTGCACAATTAACCCGAAATCGGTTAATAATATATATATATATGAGAGATACTTCCAAATATGAACCGATCTTGATTTAACTTAGCAGAGGTATTTCTGGACTGTATCTGATATCTGGTACCAAATGTCATTGTTATCGATTGCATATTACGAATGTGAGGGACTTAAACACCAAATCGAATGTAACACATATTAGGGGATATAGATATATCTGAACCAATTTCCACCAAATTTAACTTACTTGCTTCTTGACTGAATTCGGTTGGATGCGCCAAAATGCAGGACTTTTGGACTGATTTTAGGCATTTAGTGCACAATTTTACTCATCTCCGAACTCGATCTAATCTGGATACCCGTCTAACAAGATCCGAATATGTACTAATGAAATAAAATTTTGCCCTTTGACATTCAATTGGGCATGAGATCACTATAGGTGTCAGACATAAGATAGAGGGAGGTTTTCAAAAATCGTACCAAATGGTCCTACGTCTATTAGGGTTACATCTATTAGCGTTACAATTCTAAAATTTCGTATTTGAGTGTGTCTTAGGAAAGGTTTTAAGGAATGGTGCTTTAAATCTCAACTCTAAAATTTGGAGTGTAGTTCATGAGTGTTGGACTTTTTCTGGAGAGTCCCCAATATATCTTCGATTTTTAAGATCATTTTTTGGGGATGTCATGATGCTCGTTGATTTTTTTTAATTGTTTTTGAGAAGCCCCAAAATAATTAGGTTTTTAGAGAGTCTCCAAGTTTTATTGTAAGGCTTCGAGGATCGTAGATTATAAGGAATATTTTTTGGAAAGGCCCAAGTTTGTTACGATTTCCAAAGATTCATTCTAGAATCTTCCAAGGCTCAAAGACATGGATTTTTTTAGGAATTTTTGAATATTTGTTCTAGACTCCTACAAGGCCCACAAACTTGGATTTTTTTAAGATTTCTTAAAGATTTATTCTAAGCTCCTGCAAGACCCACAAACTTGGATTTTTAAAGATTTATTTTAGACTCCTCCAAGGCCCAAAGACGTGGATTTTTTAAAGGATTTTTCTAGACTCCCTCAAGGCCCAAAGACATGAACTTTTTAAAGATTTTTTCTAGACACCCTCAAGGCCCAAAGCCATGAATTTTTTTAAGATTTTTTCCAGATTCCTCCAAGTCGGAAAGTCATGTATTTTTTCTAGACTCCTTCAATGCCCAAAGTCGCGGATTTTCTAAAGTTTTTTTCTACACCCATCAAAAGCCCAATGGCGTTAATTTTTTAAGACTTTTTTAGACTACTCCTAGGCTCAAAGGCGTGGATTTTAAAGACTTTTTAGACTACTCCTATGTCCAAAGGAGTGGATTTTTTAAGGACTACTTCTACGCCCAAAGGTATGAATTAAAAAAATTAGACTACTCCTAGGCCATTATTTGGAAAGCCCCAAGGTTCTTGTATTTTTAAAAATATTTTATTGTAGTGGCCCAAGATTTTTTTTAAGACAACCAACGCTAATAGATTTGAAGAGTATTTTTATTGGAGATGTCCCAAGGCTAGTGGATTTTTAGAAATATTTTTTTGAGATATCCCAATGATAGTGGATTTTGAGGAATATTTACAGAGACCTCATGACTCATTTATTTTTAAGGAATATTTTTTGGATAGGATTGGGGTTTTTTGAATATTTTTTCGAGAGACCCCAAGTCGCATGTAGAGACCCTAAAAAAAATTTTGGACAAATAACTTGTATTTAACGGATTTTTTATAGGAAAGTTAAAATGGTGTGCAGAATTCTTTTGTACTTTTAGGAAATAATATTATTATTAAATTCCAATGTCAAAAACTAAAATACTGAAATTCAGGCCAACAAAAATTAAAATCAACATTTTATATAATTACTTAGTCCGTAAGCAGGTGGAAAAAGCTTTCTTCAGTTCTCTTTCCCCCCTAAAAACGTACCTTTCCGCCTAGTATGAATTGGTACTCCGTTTAAAATCAATATTCCGAATTTAAATAAAATCAAAACGGTTTGACATAGTCCAAAAACCCTCATAGGATATTCGCTTTAATATTCAATATTATTACAAACACCCAAACAAATTTCGCAACAGTTTGCAGCAAATGTCAATGAACTACCTTGAAAAAAACTCTGCCGAAATTAAATCTCAGCCATGATCCATAACCCCCCATTGCCACAAAAGCAAAAATAAATCAGCTTGAAATTACAATAAGACGGACAACTTAATGCGGAATCAAATTGTGCTCTCCAGCCCACCATGATGGTTATTTTACGCTTAAGAAGATATCTTGTTGGCCATTTGATAGTCAATCATTTCTGCCAGATTTGTAACAGAAATCATTTTTCATAACCAACAACAAAGCAATAAAGAAACAAAAATAAATTGCACAAATAAACAAACGTAATGGAGAAATATGGGCAAATGGATGGGAAATCAAAGAAAACAGGGAGAATATCTTATCCCAAACACCCAGCCGCCCACCTCCTCCCCTTGAGCATAGTGATAAAACTTCCGTTTTGTTTTCATGGTTTTTTCCTGGCTTGAACTTTAAGATAACAATACATAAAAGCAATTTATCAAAACGGACAAAAGGTCTCCTTAGGAAAACATGACGAAGAAAAACAACAAGGGGAATTTAGGGCCTAGGGCCTTGACAGATGGACAGAGGGAGACCTGCATTTTGCCAGGACATACAAGCATAGCGACAGGTTGTTTATCATTACCAGGGACAACAAATGACCAACTCCTCCTTTTCATTTTGCCGGACACCCAAAAAGCATTTCGATTATTTGTTTCTCGCTTCGGCATATCTCACCACCACCCCCCGCCCCTAGATTGTCTTCATTTGTTTTGTGCCTTCGTTACCTTTGCGCGCTTATTTATGTTTTATTCCCGAGAACTGAATGCAAACAAAAATAAGGACAACGACGAAGAAGAAATGTAACAAAGAACGGGAAAATTGAAACATTGTAAATGGCCAAAAGAACAACAGGAAAACTTGACAGTATCACCCTGGTGCCATCAAAATCAACGAGAATATCTCGACAACGTCAGAACGTAGCTGTCATGGTGTGTACATGCTTTGTATGTGTGTATTCTTTACATTACCTGTTTGACCATTAAATCAATGTCTCTCCCCCAAAGTTTAAGGACAAATGAGCAAGTCCAAGGAAAATAGTATTCTTGCGACACGTATTGCGTGTTCACAAAAGGACAAGTATTTTAATTCCGCAGGACCTTTTACAAATAACAGAAAATAAATTGAAATTTCAGAGATCAACATTAAAAAATGGCAGAATCATAATTTTCGATTCAAAGAACTTTCTTTTTCTGGGAGGAGCCAAGCAGGGTTGAGGGGAATAAGTTGGGTCGCCATCAGGCATCGCACTTTTATACCCTACACCACAACGTGGTCAGGGTATTATGTCTTTGTGTATTTGTTTGTATCAGGCAAAAGGAATCGAGATAGACCCATAGTTCTTTTTGATTATCTGCATAGCATCACATTCTGAGTCGGTTTATGCATGTCCGTCCATCGGCCTGTCCATGTTTTTTTATGCAAAGTACAGTTCGCATTTATTTCCCGATCCAGATGAAATATTGCACAAGTCATTTGTTTGAACCACGGACGAACCCTATTGAAATTGGAGATAATCGGTTAAAATTTAGATATAGCTCTCATATATATCTTCGTCCGATTTACCTTTTATTGTGCACTAAACGCGTAATATCAAATATATCAAAGTTGGTGAAAATCGGTTCTGATATAGCTATAGCCCCCATATATATATTGTTCATCCGATTTTCTGTTATATAAAACTCTACTAAATATGCAAAGGGGTCGGTCCCGACCGATTTTTAGTCTTTTCTACTGGTTTTTAAATATTTTTTGGGATTCTCCTAAAAAGGCTAAAGTCCTTTAAGAAGAATTTTTTTAAATATTTAAAGAAGAATTTACGATTTTTAGAAGACTCGTGGATTTTTTTAACATGTCTGTAGGCCCTAAACGAGGCGTGTGGGTCCTAGGACTATTGTAGGGAACCCTTATAGAAACCTCACAAATTTTAAATCTTGTTCTTAATGAGTTCCTCAGATAGGGTCATAATTTTTAGAATACTTGGGATTTCTAAGAATATTTAAAAAAAAAAAAAAACGTAATTTTTTATTAGTTCAGAATTTATTTCTTGATATATTCAATAGGGATTTGAACCACTAAAAATTTACAAAACCCGAAACTCATCTCAAAATGGCCCTTTTTATACCCTCAGCCATATGGCTAGAGAGTGTATATATCATTTGATACGGCCAAAAGGTGCCTTATCGAAATAACATTTTTAGACGATAGGTCCCTTTGGACCGAATCCGGTTCAGGACATTTGGAGTCGATCTAGGGATGTCCGTACGTCTGTGTGACTGGCTGGTGCGACGATAACTCTCGAAGGGAATATCCAATTGTATCCAAACTTGGTACATAATAATATTATTAACAAACTTAGATCGAATGTGGAAATGGTCCACCCCTTCTGGTGCCTCCCCCATGAAAGGTAAAAATTTTCCTAAAAGTATTTAACTGCACAGAAAGAGGAAGGTTAATCCAATATTGTGGAAACTTTGCAAATCCTAATATTTGCACCACTTCTAGGTCAGGTGCGAAAATGGACAATATCGGATCACTCCAACATGTACCTCCCACACAAAGGGCGAAAATTTGGAATAATTATAACTTTTATAATTTGTTAAAAAAACAGCATCCGGTTCTCTCCAAATTTTGCACATTACAGTATTTCTGCTAACAAAATAGTTGGTATGAAGATGGAATATTTGGTCTACTCCTTCTGGTACCTCCCACACAGAGGTTCACAATTTTGAATATCCATGAACCTCATAAAACACGAAATTAACATCCGATTCCATGCAGACTTGGCGCGTCTCAATATTTCCATCAACACAAGATCATTTACAAAGATGGAAGAGATCGGACCATTCCTTATGGTACCTCCCCCACAAAGGGTCAAAGTTTTGGATAACCAAAACGATCATGAAATCCGAAATAAGCATCCGGTTATCTTCTTATTTCACACTTTTCATTATTTCTACTAACAGAAGACCTAGTGTGAAGCTGGGATTTACCTCTCTATTCCTTCCGGTACCTCATAAATGATCGATTTTCTTGTAAAGTGATGAAATAGTTATATAATATTTATTTAGGTCCGATACGAAATGGACAATATTGGCCCATTCCTTTGGAACCCACTCCATAGAGGGTCAACTATTGCAATAATTATAACAGAAGTACATCTGTCGCCAAAACCGATTGATACTCTTTAACTTTTTATATTTAAAAATATTTGTTAATTGCTTTATATCTCATTGCTATCAACCTTACCGACCACAACCCCCCCCCCCCCCCCCAAATACCCTAAATTTCGCTTTTGTTTTCCTCTCCATATTTACGGAGAGCAACCAAACCCACAAAGCCCCCCACCATCAACCTTCATTAATGATTTTAACCCGAATTATACTGGGCCAATATCTCCTTTCTACGTCAAACAAATGCAGACCTACATTCAACAAATCATAACTTCGCCACCGGAAAGAAATGCTAGAGCAAAAAATAAAACATAATTAAGCAAAAGCTTTGTTAAATGTAATCGGACTTTGCGTAATTGAGAGTTAAACAAGAAATGGACAGTCTTCTAAAGAAACGACAACAAATTATAATCTTCTGAAACGAAGTGGAGAGGAATGGGGGAAAAACTAAAACAAAGACATTAATATTTGTATTGAATAACAAGACATTTTCAAAGAAGAAGCTAGAAAGGGGTCTGGCGAAGCGAAGAAGAGAACACAACTAATGCTATTGAGGTGCTGAGCATTGTGGTAATACTTGGGAGCTGAGGAAGATAGCAGGGGAAGGTAGAAGAAAATGCCAAGTGCTTTCTTAAGAATATTTATTTAAGAACCTACAAAGTTCGCAATTTAAAAAAAAAAAAACAATGAATATGCTGGAGCTGGAAGGCATCTCCAATTTGTTTTTTATCAATTTTGAGGAGTGGTTCCAGTTCTTGTGAATTTTTAAGAATATTTTTGGAGCTGTCTTAAGGCCAGTGGATGTTGAGGAATATTTTTTGAAGAGGCCTCAAGCCACGTTGATTTTTCAGAATATTTTTTGTAGAGATTCCAAGGATCGGGCATTATTGGAATATTGAATATTACGTATTTTATTTATTTATTTATTTTAATTTATTTATTTATTATTATTTTTTTACGTGCCCCACGTGTCTTGGTGAGACTCCGAGGTATATGGATTTTCAAGAATATATTTTATAGATGCCCTACGGCTAGTAGATTTTGGGGAATATTTGTTTAGGAGGTTTCAAGAGTAGAATATTTTTATTTATTTATATAATTGTTTACTTTTATTTATCCGAGGCTCAAAAAATGTTAGTGGATTTTTAAGATTTGTTTTATTTTTATTCTTAGTATTATTTTTATTTTTTCCTTCTATTTCCCAAGACTATTATTTTTATGTATTTTTAAGAATACTTTTCGGAGAGGCCTCAAGTTTGGTGGATATTTTTGGGTCCCCATCGGGTACTGGATTTTTTGGGGAGATCTCAAGACTCGTAGATTTTTAAAAATATTTTGTAGGAATACCGCAAGGCTCGTGGATTTCTAACAGAAAAAAACATTTTGTAGAGTCCCCAAGACTATTGGATTTTTAAGAATATTTTTAGATGATATCCTGTGAGGAATATTTTTTTAAGCCACAAGGCTAGTGAATTTTCAAGAGAACCCAAAATTTTTCGATTGTGATAATATTTTTTGGACAGGGGCCAAGACTCGCAGATTTTAAAAAATATTTTGTAGATTTCTAAGTTCTTCAGTATATTAGTGGTCACTTAACTCGTGGTTTTTGAGGAATATTTTTGAAAGACAAGGTCCATGGAAACTTTTAGAAGAGGCCCCTAGACTTATCGATTTTGAGGATTAATTTTTGTGAAGAGGCGCCAAGGCTCGTGGATTTTTAAGAATATTTTTTGAGGAGATCCAAGAGAAATGGATTGTGGAAATAGGCCTCAGATCTCTTGAGCCTTTGAGAATATTTGTGTGGAGATGCTGCAAGGATTATTAACAATTCTTTTTTGGAGAAGCCCCAAACATTCGGATTTATTCAGGAATACTCTTAGTGGATTTTAGGGGCACTTTTTTTTGGAGAGCACCCAACACTCGTGGATTTTGAAGAATATTTTTGGATTCGCTAGTTATGTGGATATATAATTATTGAAAAGATATAATTATTGAAAACTGTGACCCTATTGTAGGGGAGGTACCAGAAGGAACGGTTCGATATATATTATCTCCACACCAGATCTCATTTTGAAAAATTCAAAAGATTCATGGCTATTCAAAAATTTTGATCCGTTCTGAGGATGTTATCAGTAGAAGTGGACCAATATCTTCCATTTAGAAAGAACCAGATGCCTATTTAGAAGAAAATTTTCAACCGGAGGGAGTGGGTAGATATGACCCTTCAAATTTTATAATAGTTATAATTATTCAAAATTTTGACCATTTGCGGGGGAAGTACTTGTTGTAGTGGGCTGATACCTAACCTGATAGGGTTTTTCATAGGAAAACCCTTCCATTCAGCCCAGCTGAAAAGGAGCTTTCCCATAGGAAAACTTTTCTATTCAGCAAGACTGAACAGTGTTTTCCATCCCGGCTGAATAGGGTTTTCCAGGTTTTCCTATGGAAAGCTCTATTTAGCCCTGCTTTTATTAGCTCTCACTGCATAGGATTTTTTTTCTAATAAATTTCGTTGTTCTACTAAATTTCGCTTCCTGTTATCTTTAAATATTAAAATAATTCATTTCGTTCGAATTAATTGCCCTGAATTTATTTTGGCTTCTCACTGTTATTTCTACCCTACCATTCGCAGGGTAATTTGTTTAAGTTTTCTAAATTAATTAAGACAAACGAAAATCCAGATGAAAACAGTAGCAACAGCATCCTCCTCATCTTCGCAATATAAAACAGCAACAGTGATGATAGTGTGAACTTCGAGAGATAATAAGGTAGTGAAATATCTCCACATTGTTCATCAACAAGCAAAGATAGTAATTAATGGATGTGGAAATAGTTGTGGGTGGTGGATGGAATGAAGAGCAGAGAGGTTCGAAGGATTGGCATGAGGGAGGTTTTATAGAGTTTGGGCTGCTTTAGGTTAAACCAGAGCCTAGTTAAATGAATGAATTTAAATAAATGGAGGAGTTAAGGAAAGCAGATTTTTAAGATCCCTTTTAAAATCGATATAAGTTTTGAATATTTTGGTGGATGTTTTGAATTTTTATTTCCTTATAAGTTTTGAAAGTTGTATGGGATGCTTTGAATTTTTATGCAGGTTTTATAAAATTTTCATTTAACTGACTTCATATTACTGTAGTAATTTTTTCTCTCAAATCACCCCCTTTGTTTGTGAGGTTCCTTCACACTGTGCCTAAGGTTGGCCAATAAATTCCCACTTTTTTCCCATAAAACGGATTGTACTGAGTCAGGGATATTTTTGTTATTGTTGTTGTTTGTGCTACTGCCGTTGTTGCTGTTGTTCGCAAAGCTTGGTGGGTGTCTACTGAAGATAAGTTATCGTGTAATAACTTATAATGAATAAAGATTTAATTAAGAGCCAGTTCGTGTTATGGCCTTTTCTGCAACAATGTCGACACAGAAATATCTTCCCTTTCCCTTACGTGTGGGTGGCTGGCTGCTGTGTGAAGTTGCTTGCCAACTTAATAAAAGGAAGGAACAAAGGAGAAAAAACGTTGTGCTTCTTATGATTCAATTAAATATAATGTACGATAATTTCCATCTAATAAGGGAAACAAAACAAAAAAAAGAACAAACAAATAAGTTTCATAAATTATTCTTAAGAGATTATTAATTTGAGGTCATAGGTAAAAATGCTGAACTTGACTAAAGTTCGCTGTGGTAAATCCAAAATTAGTTTGTCTCTCTCTTTAATTTGTTACTTTGTGTCCGGCTATTTGCACATAGTTAGCGTAACTGCTCAACTAATTTGTGGGCAAATATGAAAGGTAGTTGAAAATCTACCATTAATAACTAAATTACGGTAATTTCTCATTGTTCAAATGTGACATTATTGGGGGGGAGGTTTGAGTGAATGAAGTTGTGGGAAAATTTAAGGCGAAATGTTTGAAGGGAACTCATATTTGAAACTATAATAATTAAAGAAATCTTCAAAATTACGAAAACTTGGAGGTATCGATTTTTGGGGGCTATACCTATAAGTGGTACCTGAATCGAACATTTTTTGTAAGCAGAGTACAGACCTACCAAGAACTCTAATTGTCAAGTTTTATCAAATTTGGTTGGAAATCGTTTCAGAAAACTTCAAAATACCGAAAAACGGGAGGTACGAAACATTTACAATACTGAAAATGTGAGGATATAAATTTATGGGGGCTATACCCATAAATGGACCCGAATCGAAAATTTTTTGTAAGGAGAGTACAGACCTAGCAAGTACTCTAATAGTCAAGTTTCTTCTATTTTGGTTGGAAATCGTGGTTATATGGGCCCATATCAATTAGTGAACCTGAATCGAATATTTATTGCAGGGAGAGAACAGACCTTCCAAGAACCCCAATAGCGAAGTTTCAGCTAATTTGTCTATAACTTGTGGCAGAAGCCTGCAAAATATCGAAAATTGGGAGGTACGGTTATATGGGGGCTATAACAATTAGAGGACCTGTAGCAAATATTTTTTGCAGGGAGAGAACAGACCTGCCCAGAACCACAATTGTTAAGTTTCAATTAATTTGGGTGAAAATTGTAGCAGAAATCGCCAAAATACCGAAAATCGGGAGGTACTGTTATATGGGGCCATATCAACTAGTAGGCCTTTAGCAAATATTTTTTGCAGGAAGAGAAGAGACTTATCTGGAACCCCAAATGTCAAGTTTCATCTACTTTGGTTGGAAATTATGGCAGAAACTTGAAAATAGCAAAAATCGGGAGGTTCCGTTATATGGGAGCCATACCATTTTCTGGACCTGGAACAAATATTTTTTGCAGGGAGAGAACTGACCTAACGATGGCCCCTTTTGTCAAGTTGCAGCTAATTTGGTTGGAAATTGTGGCAGAAACCGCCAAAATACCGAAAATCGGGAGGTACCGTTATATGGAGGGTATATCAATTAGTAGACCTTTAGCAAATATTTTTTGCAGGAAGAGAATAGACTTATCTGGAACGCCAAATGTCAAGTTTCAGTTAATTTGGGTGGAAATTGTAGCAGAATCCGCAAAAACACCGAAAATCGCGAGGTACGGTTATATAGGGGCCATAACAATTAGTAGACCTTTAAAAAATATTTGCAGAAGGATAACAGACTTATCTGGAACCCCAAATGTCAAGTTTCATCTATTTTGGTTGGAAATTATGGCAGAATCAAAATAGCAAACATCGGGAGGTTCCGTTATATGGGAGCCATACCATTTTCTGGACCTGGAACAAATATTTTTTGCAGGGAGAGAACTAACCTACGGAAAGCTAAATGTAAAGCTTCAGCTTATTTGGTTGGAAATTGTGGAAAAAACCCTTCCAAATACCATTTTGTGGACCTGGAACAAATATTTTTTGTAAGAAGAAAACAGACCTATCGAGAACCCCATGTGTCAAATTTCAGCTAATTTGGTTGGACAATGTGGCAGAAACTTATAAAATATCAAAAATCGGTAGGTACGTTAATTTGGGGGCCATAAAAATCAACTGACACGTAAAGAAGAATATATCCTCCATTGTATGGTGGAGGGTAAAAAATTGAGCTATTAAAAAAATCTAATGAATTTTAAGGACCTTATGGAAAAGCTGTTTTTAAATTCTAGGACCATTGGTAATAAGTCTAAGAAATCTCATAGTCTTTTGGGAGGTTTTTTAAGACTTCTACCGTCTACTTGCTGGACTATCAGTGAGTATTTTATACGAGTTCTGAAATCCTAGAAGGAGGATCAGGGCATACGGAGGCCTTGGATGCCCAGGCCTACGGAAAACCCCTTTAGCCGGGGTTGAATAGAAGTTTTCCTATGAAAAAAAACCTAATAAGCCGGGGTCGGACCGGGCTTCATAAAACCCTACTCAGTAAGCTAGAAAATTTTTCTATTTCGAATTTTTGCATCTTTATTTCCTCTTTTATTTTTTTAGCAATCCGGCAGTTTCCACAATTGCTACATATGTAGCAAACCCTGTACTTGTCAATTTAGTAGCCGTTATATTCACCTTTACCACTTCATCTGACACCTACCCACCCAACCACCCACTCACATCATAAAACACAACCAACGAAAAGAAGCAAAAAAAAACAAAGCGTAACAAGTTTAATACCGTTTTTCAGCTTCTTAAACGCCACATTATGTTCAACACTGAATTTTCTTGGCAAATTCCTTACAGACATTTTCATGCATTACAAGAAGAACGAATGGATGGTTGGATGGATGGATGTCTTCTCACTCGCTGAACTACACGAAACCAGCCATATGAACAATGGGTTTGCACACTTGCTCACACACACACACACACAGCTATTAGACAAGTGACTAATGTGGCCAAAAGAAAACCAGACTCAAAACATCCCTTTCTCCTCTTGGACTCGAAGTAAAGTAACTGCCACCATGGATGGCTTTTCTCAGTATCTGAATGTTGGAAGGAAAACCCTCAGAAACAAGGTGACTTGTAACATCAACACACCAACACCACACCATCTCCACCACCACCATCACCAAATTAATTGTAGATTTTATGAAAAGGCTAAGAAAATCCAACACAAAACATAATCCCCAAGAAAAATCAAGCAACAACTAAATTACGGAGAGGGAGAGCAAGAATCAACTCTTTTCAGGGCTCTCTGAGAGGTTTTTTGTGGGGTGAAAACCTTTTGCTCTTTGACTTTTAGTTTTAAGAGAATTTTAAGGTAAAGAGAATTGCTGCTACAAAGCCAGCCATCAGCTGTTTTGAAACTAGTTTTCGTGCCCACCACAAATGAAACTGGTTACTGGCTACTGTTTGTTTCTGTTATTTTATTTCCTTCTATTTCTTTGGCCAATTTGTTTTCTGTTTCTTCTACTTCTTGTCTCTTCTATGGGTAATCATGGAAAATTTGTTACCAAAAAAAATGTTTTTGGAAATAAAGACATCAACAAGAGCTTAACTACAACTATTCCTTAAAATCTCAAACATGCGCACTGCTGCTGCTGGCCATCATCATCAGTCAGAATGGCAGCAGCAAAACACAAAATACGCGAAAAATGACAACAAAATGGAAATGATGAAAAATAAGGCCCCTTTGACAAACAAAAAATAAAACAAAGAATGTTGGCCAAAGTTTAATTATAGTTGTTGTTGTTGTTTGTAAATATCAATAGACCAAACAAAAAATGGTCGTTCAATTTAAATATGGCCAAAAC